>NC_045435.1:123400918-123466936 GCF_002776525.5 Piliocolobus tephrosceles | reverse complement strand
CTTCCTTCCTTCCTTCCTTCCTTCCTTCCTTCCTTCCTTCCTTCCTTTCTTCCTTGGCTTTTGTTTCCCATTCTCCACTCTTATCACCTGTTAACTTTCAAAGGCTCCACTTCCAAATATCATCATGTTGGGGATTAGGCTTTAACATATGAATTTGGAAGGAACACAAACTTTCAGGCCATAGTATTACTCCTCCCATCTCCATTAGCTTCTTTGAGCAAATGCAGCCAAGTAAACAAAGACTTTCTTGCTTCCCAGTTCCAACGCTGGAGCTAAAGATTCTCTTGGGAGAAGCATATCACCAGTGGTATCTCTCATCCTCCTCAGCGTTGTGTTGGGACATAGGCATAGTGTCAAAGTAAATTAAAATCGAGACCAGGTCTGAAGAATACCTGAGCAGGCAGAGCCAGTTAGATCTCATAAATGACCTGTATTAGTCTGGGTTCTCTAAAGGGCAGAATGGGAGAGAGAGAGAGATATATATATATATGTATCATATACATATAATACATATATATCATATATAATACATATATATGATATATAGTCTATACACATATATGATATATAGATATATATGTATATGATATATAGGATATATATATGTGCATATGTGTATATACACACACACACACACACAGAGAAGTAGGCCGGGCGCGGTGGCTCATGCTTGTAATCTCAGGACTTTGGGAGGCCGAGGTGGGAGGATTGCATGAAGTCGGGAGTTCAAGACTAGCCTGACCAACATGGTGAAACCCTGTCTATTAAAAATACAAAATTAGCTAGGCGTGGGTTCTTGCGCCTGTAGTCCCAGCTACAGGGACTCAGGAGGCTGAGGCAAGAGAATCACTTGAACCCAGGGGGCGGAGGTGGTGATGAGCCAAGATCGCGCCATTGCACTCCAGCCTGGGCAACAAGAGTGAAACTCCATCTCTCCAAAAAAAAAAAAAAAAAAAAAAAAAAAGAAGTATATTAAGTATTAACTCACGTGATCACAAAGCCCCACAATAGGTTATCTGCAAGTTGAGGAGCAAGGAGAGCCAGTCCAGGTGCAACAGGATAAGCATTCTAGGGCCCCAAGAGCTCATAATTGAATTTGCTCTCAAATTTGAAGTAATTGATGTAATTACAAAATAGAATGTTTTCCAAGTTTAACATTTTTTTTTTTTTTTTACTTAAAATCTTGTTTTCCTCAGAAGATGCATCTTCATCTTAATGTTTACTCTAAATATATAAGGCTTATATTTTATTTTTTCCTTATTTATCATATCTAATTGATTATATATTTTTCTTTGAAGAAACTTATTGACTGTTGTACTGATATTTGAGACTATCTCCCTGCATTTTATTTTCTTCATCTTTCTAGTGTTTACTTTTACTTTGTTGTTATTACTTCTAGTCTCATAAAATGAAAGCTTGGAGCATTCATTTACATTTGTTTTTAATAGTATATATATTAAAATGGATAAATTTTTCTTTAAATTATTGCTTAAGTGTCAATGCACTAGTTTTGAAAGTCACATTTTCATTAACTTTCAAGACAAAACTTTTCTAATTTTTCTTGTGATCCTTTATAGTTGACATAGGGTTATTTAAAGGTGTATTGTTTAATTACTAAACACTTGTTTTTTAAAAAGTTAATACTTTTGCCACTTCTATAACTATGTGAGAATCTTTAGATATTTAATGTCATTTCCTACTCCCTTCTTTTGTGCTGTTGTTTTCATGTTTAACTTCTACATGTATATTGAACCTAATAGGATATCATTATAATCATCATTTAATATTTAAATTATAAATATTTATTTATAAATGATTATATTATTTATCTTTTCTGATACTCTTCATTCTTTTCTTTTTCCTCAGGCATACTTGCTATTATTTTTCCCCTTTTAGTGAAAATCTGCTGCTTCTGAACTTCCTTTACTTAATAAAAAATTTTTAGTGTGTGTTGTTCCCATCCATGTGTCCATATGTTCTCATTGTTTAGCTCCCACTTTTAAGTGAGAACATGTGGTATTTGGTTTTCTGTTCCTGTGTTAGTTTGTTGAGTATAATGATGTCTAGCTCCATCCATGTCCCTGCAAAGGACATGATCTCCTTCCTTTTTATGGTTGCAAAGTATTCCATGGTGTATTTGTACCCTGTTGGAGGGAGGGGGATGGGAGAAGGGAGGGCATCAGAAAAAATTAGCTAATGAATGTAGCAAACCAACATGGTACACATTTACCTATGTAACAAACCTGCACATCCTGCACATGTGCCTCTGAACTTAAAATAAAAGTTGGGAAAAAAATCTTTATTTCATTTGTGTTTTTGAAGAATATTTTATCTGTTGATAGTATTCTGGATTGGCATTTTTTTCTTTGAAAATTAAAAAAAAAAATCCATTGTCTTTAGTTTCCATAATTTCTTGAAAAATAGTGTATATCTTATAGTTTTTTTTTTTTTTTTTTTTCTTTTCAGGTGCCTATGCTTACCCATTTTGTTGCTACTTGAATGATAATGCATTTTCCTTATCCGGCTGCCTTTAATAACCTTTTTTTTTCTTTTCTTTTCAAAATTTTACTATAATGTGCATAGTTGTGGCTTTCTGTATACTAATTTTCCTTGCATTTTGTAGAGCCTGTTACGTAAAAAAAAAATCCTAGAGTTAAACATATTTTATAAATTTTGAAAAAAAAAAAGCCAGTATTTCTTCTAGTATTTTTTCTAACTTATTATCTTTTTTCTTTATCTTAAACTCTAATTACAAGTATATTAGACTTTTGCACCATGTTAACATGTCCTTCATTGTCATTTCTGTATTTCTTACTATCGGGAGAACCCACTCCCGATGTTTAACATGGGTTCTTTTCTTTTTCCCAAGTGTCTCGGCTGGGTGGAGAAATAAAGGGAAAGAGCAGAAGAGACAGAAATTTAAAGCTGGGTGTCGGGGGAGACATCACATGTCGGCAGGATCTGTGATGTTCCCCAGCCTTAAAACCAGCAAGTTTTTATTAGCGATTTTCAAAACGGGAGGGAGTGCACGAATACGGTGTGGGTCACAGAGATCACATACTTCACAAGGTAATACAATATCACAAAGCAAATGGAGGCAGGGCAAGATTACAGGACTACCAGATGAGGAAATTAAAATTGCTAATGAAGTTTCAGGCATGCATTGTCATTGATAACATCTTATCAGGAAACAGGGTTTGAGAGCAGATAACATGTCTCATCACAATTTATTAGGTAGAAATTTTCCCATCCTAGTAAGCATGGGAGCACTGTAGGAGACCAGGGCTTATTTCATCCCATCGGCTTGGACCATAAAGGACGGGACGCCTTAAAAGGGGCCATCTATAGGCTTACCCTCAGGGCGCATTCTCTTTCTCAGGGTGTACCTTGCTAAGAAAAAGAATTCAGCGATATTTCTCCTATTTGCTTATGAAAGAGGAGGAATGCAGCTCTGTTCCTTCTGGCTCACTGGCGGCCAGTTCAAAGTTACCTCTCTTGTTCCCTGAACATCGCTGTTATCCTGTTCTTTTTTTAAGATGCCCAGATTTCATACTGTTCAAACACACATGCTCTACAAACAATTTGTGCAGTTGACACAATCACAGGGTCCTGAGGCGACATTCATCCTCCTCAGTTTACAAAGAAGATGAGGGAATTAAGAGATTAAAGTAAAGACAGGCATAGGACGTCACAGAGATATTCATTGGGGAAGTGATAAGTGTTCATGAAATCTTCACAATTTATGTTCAGAGATTACAGTAAAGACAGGTGTAAGAAATTATAAAAGTATTAATTTGGGGAACTAATAAATGTCCATGAAATCTTCACAATTTATGTTCTTCTGCCGCGGCTTCAGTCGGTCCCTCCATTCGGTCCCTCGTTCGGTGTCCCTGACTTCCCGCAACACTTACATTCTCTATTTTTCTTCAATGCTCCACCTGCTTTCTAGTTTACTAAGTTTTTGCTCTGCTTGTTTAATAATTCATTAGATTATTAATTTCAATTATAGCATTTTCTATTTTAGAATTTTTATTATATACCTGTATTAGTCTGTTCTCATGCTGCTCATAAAGACCTACCTGAGACTGGGGAATTTATAAAGGAAAGATGTTTAATTGACTCACAGTTCCACATGGCTGGGGAGACCTCACAATCCCGGTAGAAGGTGAATGCGAAGCAAAGTCTTTTTTTACATGGTGCAGTCAAGAGAGCTTGTGCGGGGAACTCCCAATTTATAAACCCATGAGATCTTCTGAGACTTATTTACTACTAGGAGAACAGTATGAGGGAAACTGCCCCCGTGGTTTAATTATCTCCCTCGGGCCCTGCCTCTGACACGTGGGGATTATTACAATTCAAGGTGAGATTTGGTTAGGGTCATAGCCGAACCATATCAATACCTTTAGAAAGACTCAAATTTTCTCTTAGCTTAGTTCATATTTTGCTTAATTTGCTTGAACAAAATTAGCTTATCTATTTTAAAAACTTTCGATCTTACAATATCTAAATTCAAATCATTTCTGTGCCTCTTTTCCATAGTATATTTTTATCTCTTTGTTTTTAATCATATGGTTTTGGTTTTTAGATGTGTTTTGAAGTTTTTCCTTGTTTTTTTTTTTTGTTTGTTTGTTTGTTTTGTTTTTTGTTTGTTTAAATTGGCTATCAGCCTCACAGTTGCAATTTGTAGAAACACTACACTATGTCTTCTTTTTCCTGTGAGAGTTAAATTTTCTTCTGTCACGACTATAAAACAGAAGCAGGGTATTTTAATCCTGTAAAATATTAGTTTTTATTCTTTGTCAGTATATACTGTGTTTCAGTTTCCCTTCTATTTTGTGAGTTCTATAGTCTCAACTGAAATCCAAGGGTATTTACCTCATCACTCCACATTGGCATTAAATTCCAACCTCTTCTCAGCAGAGTACCTTTGGAAATCTTATCTCAGCTCTTTGGCCTTTTTCCTTCTATAGTTCACTGGATTATTAGAGTCATGTTCTACTAATGATAAAATTAGTAGCAGAGTTAATTGTCTGATGGAGATGGAGATTGCATGTAGCTTTTTAGTGGTCATTCCCACGATTTTCTCTTTTCTTCACATGCTCTCCCTTTTCCAGCCACTTTGACTAATCCAGTCTTCAGCTTTTGTTTCCTCCTGGACAGTGTGACTGAAACATTCTACCAAGATCTATTGATAAATAATCTCAAGAAAAATGTTGTGGTAAAGATGACGTGAACCTGCTTGTGATTTCACTCAGTGATCACTAACACTCCCTCAAATGTTTCCACTGTTGGTTTCTCATAAATCCCTTTAAACAACTATTTCTACATATTATATTGATTTCACAGCTCTTTTCAGTAAGATAGATTCGCTGTCATGGGCAAACTAAACATTTCTGGGTATCTTCATTTGCTTGTCTGTCAGGGCCAAACTAACCATTTTGGGGAATCTTCACTAGCTAACCACTAGATATAATTAGCTAGCCACTAGATCTATAATTTCTGCTGTTTTTTAATATGCCATATTTATTTAAAGCAAGAAAAGTTCTAGCCTGATATTTTCTGCCATTCATTTGCTTTTAAGTTGTATAATGACTTTATTTTTCTTTGTAATTGTTCTTGTACTTTTTTTGTTTCTCTTCATTTTAAAATTCTAGCCCATACATTTTATACATTACTTGTTTTATTTAGTTTCCTTGTGTGATGTTCAATGATATCAAGAGTTTTACCCTTCTAAAATTTTATCTAAATTTATATTTTAAAAATATAAATTTATGTTCTTACGTTCTTACATAGGACTGTGGATGTTGTGGTTATTTGAAATTTTTTCTGGGTTATAAGGAATTGATTTTACTTTACTTGGTCAATCTGTGTCTTTCAGATACTAAAAAACACTGCTGGTGAAATAATTTCCCTGTTTTGTAGGAAACAGGTGTTCTCTAGAAAATTGTAGGAAACCTTTTCTGTTAATTTATTTGATTCTATGAGAACAGATATAGATGAACAACCATGGGTATCTAATTTTAAGAATGCTTTCCATACTTTATAAATTCATTTGAATTTTTGCCCATTAATGGCCCATTAGATTGTAAATATATGATCTTCTCTATTAGAAGGTAAACTTATATATGAAACTGTACAATTTTTCTCGGTAAATTTATTCTGTTCTTGATGGTTAAATGGATACCTAGGCTATTTGCATATAATTCAGTGAGTTTTTTCTCTATCTTCACTTTAGAGTCTCAATACTTTCCAGATGCCTGTTTTTCCAATGCATATGCCAAATTAAAGAAAATATATTTTATATTTACACATACATATATATGCACCCAAAATATATATAGGTATATAGTCACCCTATACTTATGTATAATATATACAATATATAATGTATATATTTTCTGTAAAGTTATATTTATATGTATTTGTATTTATGTGTAAATAATTTTTAAATGCATCACATGCACTTATACATGCTTCATCTTTTTTAACCTACATCAACCATTGCAATTTCTAAAAATTTATATTCCTGATGAGTAAAATGGGTTTAGAGTTTTCTTATTCTATATTCTTATTGCATTCTGACTGCATGCCTGCTCTCCTCCAAAATGAATGAGTTTTGATCCTTTGAAATTGCCTTCATTCCTTCTTCACCACACCTCACTGTAAACACAGCAGATAAGCCTGGTTTGAGCTTCTTCCATTTCCTTCTCACAATATCTTCCAAACTGTACTGCATTTATCCCTTATCTTCTGATATTTACCGGATTCAATGGATCTTTTCCTAGTTTCAGCACATAAAATACTTTGCTTTGACTCGTTTTGTGATATAAAGAATTACAGAATAATTTTAAAATATTGTCATGTATCCATAACTTTTTAAAATCCCATAAATACTTTAAATTAAGCTTTTATTTGATGTTAGGTAATATGCCATACCATATGCTAATAATACAATAGTAAATAAGGTGTAATAATTGTTATTGTACAATCAACAAAATTTATATCTTGTAACTAATAATCATACTAATTTTTTTTTTTTTTTTTTGCTACATTTTACTTTATTTTGCTTTTAAGGAAAACCAGTTGACCAAGTTTTCCCAGAACTGTTAGTGTTCACTGATCAAGAAGGAAATGAGGTCAGAAGGCAAACTTTTCACTTCCTCTCAAGCATATATTGAAAGTACCACAGAAAATTGAAATAACACATGCAGCACAGACTGGTTTTCAACATACAAAGGGCCCAAGCAAGAAGGGTTGAGTACTGAAGATCTAGGGAAGTCAGACTGGGAGCACTACTACAGGAAGTTAGAATCTATCCATGCAGCTCTTTCCTCCCACATTCCAGGCTCATCACTTCTTCCTATTTCAAGCTGGCTTATCCAAATAAATGGAAATCCAGGCTGCTTCATATATATTAATACTTTCCCAGATGTTTTTCAGGAGACATCTCCACAAGCCAAGCCCCGACTCAAATTCTGCACAGGAAGTTCCGGTTGCTATCAAAGAACTCTCTTCCCCTCTGCACTATTTTCCTGCTGGTTACCTGCCTCCCCTGCCTTTAACTCCTCCAGCTCCTGATCACTTGGCAACCCACCATGCCCAGTTCTTCCGGTGATCTCACAATCACTGGAGTACTTCTGCAGCTCTCTCTGATGACCCAGGACTGCAGCAAAAGGCACAAAACTCTCCTCCAGGTCCTGGATTCCTTTATTTCTTCCCTTCCATCTCCTTGGTGTATTTGTCCTGTGAGTGTTTGACTCTCTCACTTTCAAAGTTGTGCTGTAATTCGGGTCTTTGGATGAAGCTTCACGCCCTGGCGTAAGCACAGAACCTGATACAGAGTGGCCTGCAGGAAGCAGCTTCCAGGTATTTCCAGAGCCCTGGAGCTGCCGAAGCGAGTAGGCAAACCCAGTTTTCTTAAGGACTTTTTGATTCGGCTTCACCTTCTTCTCAAATGTGGGTACACATTTGCCTTTTAAAATTCTTCAGGGCGGGGTGGCTCAGGCCTGTAATCCCAGCACTTTGGGAGGCTGAGGTGGGTGGATCACTTGAGGTCAGGAGTTTGAGACCAGCCTGGCCAACATGGTGAAACCCTGTCTCTACTAAAAACACACACAAAAAATTACCAGACTTGGAAGCACGGGCCTGTAATCCCAGCTACTCAGGAGGCTGAAGTAGGAGAATCGCTTGAACCTGGGAGGCCGAGGTTTCAGTGAGTGGAGATCTGCCATTGCACCCAGCCTGGGCCACAGAGCGGAACTCTGTTAAAGAAAAAAAAAAAAAAAAAAAAAAAAAAAGAAAAAAAAGAAAAACTTCGGTTCACATCAGTGCAGACATCAAAGCCTTCCGCCAACCTGGGAACTGACCAGGACTATGCGCCTCCATTTGCCTCTGAATTTTCTGGAATCGGATTGCTTTTTTCTGTTGTTGCAGGGTGCTGGGGGAGAGAACCAATTGCAGAAGCCATGCACGAAAGTAAGATGCATGTTTGAAGAGTCTCAGGCTAAATCATGGATCTCCTAGCTCACTTCTCTTTGATCGCAAGGGCAACTGGGCCATGTTGCCGGTTTAGAGCTGTTCTGTACGCTGAGAAAGCTAACACTTAGAACAATAACTGCCCTTAAGCATGCCGAACTCTCTAAACGGGTGATGAAATACATCATTAGTGAAGGCACCAGCGGTCCCAGGGGAGCTGAACACCTGACGCTGCGCCCCAGACAACGCCCCCAAGAAGGAACGAGGGCCGCTGCCAGGCAGGGCGCCTGGCACCAAGGGGGCACAGCCTGGGGCGGTGCCGGGAGTAAGGTCCTGCTTCAAGCTGAGGGCCCAGGTAAAAAATGGTACCTCTCCACCTCCTGCAGCTCCCATTCCTCCAGCTCCCAGTCAGAATCAGGGTCCGGCTCCTGGCTGATCGGGACCAGGCCCGCTACCCAGTGGGTCGCGAACCTACAGCGAGTGATGGCAGCGTGAACGCCCCCGCCTATCTATACTCAGGGTAACCACCATGTCTACGCAAACCAGCCTTCAGCAGCCAAATAGGGTCTATCTTTGACAGAAGGATTCAAAAAGATTTTACATAATTAATATTTTCTCCCTTTACATGCTGTCTCTTTAAATTGCCCATAAATGTTCAAGATTATTCACCAATTATTATCCAGGTGAAGCTTTGTCAAATCAAATTCAGAAACATGAAGTCATGTTTCTGGTTTTATCCTCACTTTCTAATTTATTTAAAGAAAGAAGTATTTTTTTTTTTTTCTGTTTTATGGTTAAATTTGTTGCTGTTTTTTCTTTGTACTCCCTCTTTTCATAATCGAGAGTTTGCTCTCTTTTAAAGTTAGTCTTGCCATATTTAAATTATAACATTCACAGGAAAAAAAAAATTAAAAAGCCAAGGACTTGAACAGACACTTCTCAAAAGAAGATGTTCATGCAGCCAACAAACATAAAAAAAAAAAAAAAAAAAAAAAGCTCAACATTACTGATCATTAGAGAAATGCAAATCAAAACCTCAAAGAGATACCATCACATGATAATCAGAATACCCATTATTAAAATGTCAAGAAACAATAGAGGCTGGCAAGGTTGTGGAGAAAAAGGAACACTTACAATGTTGGTGGGAATGTAAATTAGTTCAAACATTGTGGAAGACAGTGTGGCAATTCCTCAAAGATCTAGAAGCAGAAACATCTTTTGACTCAGCTATCCATTACTGGGTATATACCCAAAGAAATATAAATCATTTTGTTATAAAGATACATCTACATGTATGTTCATTGCAGCACTATTCACAATAGCAAAGACATGGAACCAGCCCAAATACCCATCAGTGACAAACTGGATAAAGAAAATGTGGTACCTATACACCACGGTATACTATGCAGTCATAAAAAGGAATAAGATCATGTCTTTTGCAGGAACACGGATGGAGGTGGAAGCTGTTATTCTCAGCAAACTAATACAGGAACAGAAAATCAAACACCACAGGTGCTCACTTATAAGTGGGAGCTGAACGATAAGAACACATGGGCACATCCAGGGGAACAACACACACTGGGGCCTGTTGGGAGGAGTTTGGGGAAGGAAAGCATCTAGAAGAATAGCTAATGGATGCTGGGCCTAATAGCTTGGTGATGGGTTAATCTGTGCAGCAAACTACCCTGGCACACATTTATCTATATAACAAACCTGCACATCCTGCACATGTACACCAGAATGTAAAATAAAAGTTGAAACAAAATAAAAATAAATAATATTATAATTAATTAGAAAGTAGCCAATGAATGTGAGTAGAATAGAAAACAAAGCTATAGATCCTTTTTTGTTAAGAAAATTTTATTTCTAACAGTTATTCAAATATTATAGCCGTTATGATGAATATAGATTAAAAACTTTGGAAACTAAAAATATGGGTTTGAAATAATTTTTACAAAATATAAAATCTCCAGCTTTGGTTTTGTGTAGCTCTGTGTTATTTTCAAATTTAAGATGCTATAATGCAGCTGAAAACAGGAAACATGTGTTACATCTTTTTAACTAAAATATGAAGGAGAAATAAAACAGTTAATGTGTCTTATTTTGACCCCTTATTTTAGCTAGCACTTTTGCATTTAAACATAGGAATCACAGTTTTGAAATTCCAGGGATTTTCTGCCAAAAGAGAAGTCGGTCTACAAACTATTGTGATGCTAGATGCCAGCAAATCCATTTATTTAGTTAGCAAACATCGCAATTCTAGTGTGAACTCAGGCCACGTTTGAGACTTTAATTAAATGGAAATGTGTTGTCTTAGCTGAGAGAAAGAAAACAACTGGTTATTGCATTTTCTAAGCTAGAAATGCAGTGTTTATTGGGTGAAATTTTACACACACACACACACCCTTAAAAACAAGCAACTGCGTTTAGCTCTATTGAATAAATATGGAAATAGATACTACCTGATTTATAAAAACTGGGAAGTAATGCTAATCATTTCTGATCATCAGGATGTAAAGGTTTATTAGACAATTTTCTGCTGAGTAGATGCCTTCTTGATTTGCAGTTTACTTTAACAAGAATACTATATTTGAGATCTGAAAATACAAAAATGAAAACATGGATTTCTTGCAAACTCATATTATACCTAGGATTTAAGGGTTAAATCGCGGTGGATCAGACCTGTAATCCCAGCAGTTTGGGAGGCCATGTCAGGCAGATCACCTGAAGTCAGGAGTTCAACATCAGCCTGGCCAACATAGTAAAACACCATCTCTATCAAAAATACAAAAATTAGCCAGGCATCTTGGCAAGCGCCCGTAACCCAGCTACTAGGGAGGCTGAGGCAGGAGAATCACTCGAACTCGGGAGGTGGATGTTGCAGTGAGCCAAGATTGTGCCATTGCACTACAGCCTGGGCAATACAGAGAGGCTCTCTCAGGAAAAAAAAAAAAAAAAAAAAAAAAAAAAAAAGAGTTAAACTCTAGATTATTTTAATACCATTTAGTAAGTTTAAAAGTTGTGATACATTAAATAGCAAACCTACATCTGAAAACTTCCAATAATGATTACTCATTGACAAATTTTGCATAATGCTTTGCTATATTTACACATATATAAAACCGTTTCTGCTAAGAGTCTCTCACCTAACTAGACTGCTTAGATAACAACTGATGGCTAAAAGCATAACCCATAATTAATTTTCCTTAAACAAACAAACAAACAAACAAACAAACAAACAAACTATTGTGGGGATCTTTATGTGGTTTAATTTGCTAAAGGAATAAATTGCTTTTCTGGCATATGATGGTTACAGTTTTCTTTTCCTTATTCTACCTAAATATTATTCTACTGTTTATTATCATATCCATACAGTATGGTTCAACCTTAAGAAAGTACTTAAAGTCACTTACTATTTTCCCAGTGCTTTAGATGTGAAGGATATTAAAAATAAGATGTAGTGCTTTATAGTTCATTATAGTTTCATTGTAATTTGAATAAAACAGACATTCTTGTAAAAATAGGACCAGGACATTATAAATATGAGTGTCTGTGTGTTATTCCTGAACTTACAGTACAAACAACCTTATAATATTAGGAAAGGAAAGACTTATTGTAAGTTAATGAAATAAGAGATAATTTGAAAAATATTTATTTAATTTTTACTTTGTTTAGGGTCATCCTAGAGGAAAGAAAAATATTTAGATATGGAGAGATAATTGAAGTTCCACGTCTAATTATCCTGCTTCTGAGGCTTTATGGGAATATGGCCAAATTTATCACTGACTTTGTAGAAGAGTTCTGAGCAGAAATTTGACATAGGACAGCTGAAGCAATGAGAGAGGTGAAGCATAAATATCCTCAAACAACCTATTTTCCATATTGAAATATATTTCTTCTAAGATTGGAAAGCTTTAATGAAGTCAGAGATGACTGCAAAGTGGCTTACCTGACAGATGAAGCAATAAGCCCATTCCCTCTCTGCAGTTAAAAGCTTGAAATTACCCATCTGTCATTTCTCTAGTGGGCGGGGATTATGATGGAAGGCAGTATGCCATCTTAATTACATAACTATCCTAATTCCAATTATATATCATGTAGGGTATAAAATGCATTATCTTTCTACAATAAACTGAACACATAATAATGGCTATATTCCATTTTATCTTTGACATTTCTATCTTTCCATTACTATTTTTCTAATTTAATGTAGTATTTTAGCACATTTTACCTTGAAGTCACTGTTCCCTATTTTTTGATATTGTTATCAAAAATGCAGTGATAATTTGTTGACAGTTAATAAGCATGTGAACACCTATCAGTATACCACATATGAGATTTTATGAATAGAGAGAAAATAAATATGATTTAAATTTAGATTTCCTTTGTCTTTGTTGTTTTTCTTATAAAGGGCCCTTTCACTTTGTACAAGAGTTCTCAAGATATGGGCTCCCAGAGGATTCCGCAGGGTATATAGACTTATTCATGCGACTTTGAGCAAAAGATCCTTGTGATTTAATTCAATATTATTCCTTTGTACAGCTGGATGAATGCTAGAAGTCCACACTCGATACTTTTTTACTTTCATTTGACTCATTCAGTGATAACCTTGAGCTGCTACCTTCACAACTGAATATGTGACAGGAATGTTGAGCTGGGTAGGATTAAGATAACACATAAAAAGGAAACCTTTAAAATTTTTGATATAGAGGGACATCTAGATAGAGATACTCAATATAGATAAAATGCCTTTTAAAACTAGTCTTTGGAATGTGATATATATATGTATGTGTGTGTGTGTCTGTGTGTGTATACACACACAGACACACACACAAGAGAGTATACTTTCTTTCAGTTCTGTGAGAAACTCAAAACCTTAAATATTTTCATTTTTATTTGGACTTTGTTTAATATTAAAAAGGTTTCTCAAACATGTATATCAGTTAGTTACTTTTACAAAACAAGTTCCACTAAAACTCACAAGCATACAACAAGTATTTATTTAGCTCACATTTACTTTTAATGGATGATCTGGGTGAGGCTTACCTGCTACCACTTGTCTCTGCACCAAGTACCTTTCTTCTCCAACCTGGAACCAAGGCTTAATCCTAATATATCACTTTCATGGAAGGGGTAGAAACACAAGACACCAGGGGGAATGTACAAGGCCTCTTAAAGCCCAGACTTCCAACTGGCACGTACTTACTTCAGCCAGATTCTATTGACAAAACAAGTCACATGATAGCATCCAAAGCCAAGGGTTAGAAAAATATACCCTATTCCTTAATGGAAGAAACTGAGAAATCACCTAGAAAAGAATACAAAATCATGAAGGGGTAAAGAAGTAGGTTACAATGTGATTAATCACAGTAAGAGTTGTGCTTGGTCCAGTGAGAGATAAGAAATTAAGACAGGATTTAGTATGTCCAAAGAGTTTGCAGTCTACTTTAGTCAATAACAAATTGCTTTTCAAACAAACAAACAAAAAAATTAACAAATCATTGTGGCAAAAATATGACTTTTGTTTTGGTTACTCATCCTGCTTTCGAGGAATTTTCTATAACAATGTATAATGTTATACTATACAGACACGTGCACATGTATGTTTATCACAGCACTATTTACAATAGCAAAGAATTGTAACCAACCTAAATGCCCATCAATGATAGACTGGATAAAGAAATGTGGCAAATATACACCATGGAATACTATGCAGCCATAAAAAAGAATGAGTTCATGTCCTTTCCAGGGACATGGATGAAGCTGGAAACCATCATCCTCAGCAAACTAACACAGAAACAGAAAGCCAAACACCACATGTTCTCACTCATAAGTGGGAGTTGAACAATGAGAACACATGGGCAAAGGGAGGGGAACATCACCCACTGGGACCTGTAGGCAGTTGGGGCACAAGGGGAGGTAGAATATTAGGACAAATACCTAATGCATACGTGGCTTAAAACCTAAATGGTGGGTTGATAGGTGCAGCAAATCACCATGGTACATGTACACCTATGCAACAAACTTGCATGTTGTGGACATGTATCCCAGAATGTCAAGAAAAAAAAAAAAAAAAAAAAAAGCAGAAGCTAGAAGAAACAAGTCTAAACCTCAAGATACCCAACAGGGCTTGTGCAACAGAATTCCATAACCCACTTTCATTGAATCCTGCTCTTTCCTTCAGAACTCAGAAATAATTGAGATCACATTTCCCTCACCCAGGAACTTGCCATGCAAACTGTGGTCTGCGACTTTATTATAACCGCCAAATTAGCGATTTGGTTAACAATTGATTAAATATGTGTGTTATTTGTAAGATCTTAGATTAATAGAACTAGAGACTATTATTGGCATTGGTGAAATATAGCACCCTTGATATTTGTAATAACTAAGGTACATTTGTTACAACTGAATTGTAGAACAATCCCCAAGAAAATTAAATATATTTATACATATGCATACATACATATATGTGTATATATGTGTATATATATATAAAGTCTCTTTATATATTTATATAAATATATATAGATACACATGTATATATACACATATATATATATAGAGAGAGAGATCTGAGTTCAACCAATAATATGAGGTCGAGGTGGGAAGGGATACCAAGAAGGTTTTAAATTTGGAGCTGTGCTTGAACAACTGGTAGAAGGGGAAATGTTTCCAGGGGCACCTGTAGCAGTGTCATCAACCAAAATTTCCTGGCAAAGAGGTGCTGGTAATAGAGGCTGTGACAATGAGTGCCAGTGAGACGTATCTTTCCTGGATGGAAGTTGGCTGCAACTCTTTCCAGTCCCTTGTTTTAAATCGCTTTGTTTTATCCTCTTACCTTATCCTGATATGCCAGTCTTCTTAGCTATATTCCTTTAACAGCTTTCCTTTTTTTGGTCAAATAAGACAGGGTTGCATTGTGCTACATAAAAGGGGGCACAAACGCTGACTGATACTTCAAGTGTTCAAATTGAGAGATAAATTTTATAGCAGTTCAGAAAAGAAAGCACAGTATGAGCAGAATCATCACAATGCCTAAGGAAGATGTGGGATTTAAGTGATTCTTACAAGATGTCTATGAGTAAAGAAAGGAAGAAATGTGTGTTAAATATCCTAAACAAAGAAAAGGACACAGTAATTGAATTTATGCAATTAGCGGGAGACCAGTGTAATGGTAACTTGAAAGAGATGTTTAAACTGGGCAACTCTAATTCTCCTTCCTGACTCTGCCACACTTTTTAATGTGATTTCTCCTCTTACCATCCTGTTTTAAGCATTTAGTTCCAAAGGCATGATGACTCGGAGGTTATGATTTTCATGGAAAAATTTCATTTATAGTTACTTAGGTGACCTCTACTAACTTAGATTTAGTTTACCACTCTCATTTTTGGTTTCTATGACATGCACCCTCTGGAGTATTCTCCTATCTTTCTGGCTGCCTCTGTTTCATCTCCTTTTCTAACTCTCTTTTTTCCTCTAACCCACAAAGGCAGGTGTCCTTCATGGCTCTTTCACAAACATATTTTTGTTCTCATTGTACACATTCTCCCACGGTAAAATTATCATTATTTTCAATTACCATTTATGTGTTGCCATTTTCCGGATCTATATTTACATCCCTGATTATGCTCATGTTCCAGACATATATAATTAACTTTCTGGGAGAACTCTCCAGTTGAATGCCCAAGAGGCAGCTCCAATTCAACCAGTTCAAACAGACCTTTTTTCTCTCCTGTTTGCTTTGCTAAATGGCTTTGCCAGTGCAGGTATCCTTGACTTTTTCTTCTTTCTTTATCCAGTCTCCATGACCATTTCCACTCCTAGACTGTACTGAATTAATTATTAGGGCTTATTGACTCTTCTTTGATATTTCCAAGTCTATCTTTTTGTTCTATCTCATGACATCACTTTTTTCATTCCAATATCACCTCTCACTTGACTTATAGTAAGAGTCTCATAGCTGGCACTCTTCCTTCAAGTATAGTTTGTCTTCACTTTTCTTGATAATAGAGGCACAATATCTTTTAAAAGATTATTTAAATATGACCATTACATTTTTAAAATATGTTTATTGGGCTTGTAATTGTCCTCAAGACAAATGTTAATTTGTTGGTATAATATAACCTCTCTAGATCCTCCTTTTCTCTCTCCCATCTCAGTTTCAGAAACAGTCTATGTTCATCACAAAATGTACCTAAATGTATTTACCTAAATGGAACATTTTCCTTTCATCTCTCTACTTCTTATCAGTTACTTCCTCTATACCCACTCCTGCCTCCACAAAATACATCACAACCTGGGGAATATCTAATCACTATGCAGAGATTAGCTCAGGTCTCACCTATGCTCCAAAGCTTTATGCCACTTTTTGAGTCTGAGAAGGGCTATTTCTAGGAGATTTTATAGCACTCTGTATTTACTTACATTGAGGCACTAGAGGTGCTGTACTAAAATTTCATGATTTATTTCTGTATCAAACACTAGACACCAAACTTCTAAGGTCAGTTTTATACTCTTTTTTCTCATTTGCATATAGTAGATGATTAACAAATATGTGATTATTTGAACTTGCATAGGGACTATGAATCATGGAGGGTAAGCTAGAATACAAATATGGATATTGATTGTCAAAGAAGTAGAATCAAAAAGAATTAGTTACCAGTTTTAATAATCCAAGGATAAGCTACAAAACATTTAAAAGTTTTATGACCTTTATAAACCTGCCACCAAATTAATGGCTATTCTTAATTATTGAAGAGTGCTTATAGTCTTTTATCTTTGGCCATATTGTTATATTAGCATCACTCTATACCTGCTCTTAAAGATTATTTTATTTATTGCCTTGATTTCTTACCTGCTAAACACTTTATTGATTACTAAGTAAACTCCTAGATACACTGATGCTGAATACTTTATTCCATATCAAACACTTCATATTTAATCTTCTTAAAATAACAAGACATATAATTTGAAGTCTGTACACAAACCAAAAAATACAAAAAACAGGTAGTTATTTTTATTAAAATAGGAAATAAACTAATAAACATCAAATATATTATGATATTGTTACTGTTATATGTTTAGGTGAATTTTATTTTCTTAACTGCTAACTTCTTATTGTGTTTTAAAATGAATGAATGTGTGATGAGTGGTTACATACTAAATGTTCCCAAGAAATTTTTCAAGATATTTTTGTAAAGTGCAATATATAAAGATGAAATTAAACCTTGTGAATATGTCATTGTATAAGAAATTTCTTACCTATTTTTTTCATTCTGTGCATAAGAATCTTCAAGATTCAGAAAGAAAACACACATTTTAAATCTAGTCCTTAATTCTTTTAGTTAGTACTTTATAAAGACATGGAAAATTTTACTTAGAAACAAATAAAAATACCATAAATTTAGAATGAGAAAAATTAAGATTTAATTCTACAATTAACTTTAGTATAACTTCACACACAAGAAACCTAAATTGATATTCAATGAAGTTCTTATATATACTCCTAATTCTTTTTTCCGAAGGAATAAAATATAGTATCTACAGCTTTGGTTAGATCATATCTGTTTTGCATTTTTTACTGCTTTACTTGACTTGATTCCATTTTATAGTTTTATAATGTTCTTGATTATCTTCATCTGTTCTGACATTGATTATTTTCTTTGTATTTGGACATTTATTAAGAGTTACTAAAAACTAAACAATTAACATTCTTAGTTTACATGTGCTAATGTAAAATTATTCAATCCTTTTTAAATAATTGTCAAAATGATTCCTCCCAGTTATCTCTATGGCTGGGTCCTCAAAATAATAATTTTATTTAACCAAGCATATATATTTGTTTTCTCTTTCCCCTATTATGCTATTAAAATAACCATAGATGTGTCCAAAAGAAATAAAACAAAACTATGATTAGGACATAGGGTTTCATAGCCAATGAGAATTTAATACATTCCTGAAGAAGGAAAAACAGTGGAAACATTGTGAAATTAAACATGTCAAGTTAGTTAAAATTCCAAAGATGTGTGGGAGAGTTATAGCTGAGGAGATGGCTGATCTGACAGATGTAATATTTTTTTTTTTATTTCTGAGACAGAGTCTCTCTGCGTTGCTCAGGCTAAAGCTCAGTGGTGCGATCATGACCCACTGCAACCTCTGCCTCCTGGGTCAAGTGATTCTCCTGCCTCAGTCTCCCAAGTAGCTGGGATTACAGGCAGGTGCCACCATGCCTGGCTAATTTTTGTATTTTTAGTAGAGATGGGATTTCACCATGTTGGCCAGGCAGGTCTTGAACTCCTGACCTTAAGTGATCCACCTGCCTTGGCCTCCCAATGTGCTGGGATTACAGGCATGAGCCACCATGTCCAGCAATATGTGTAATCTTTTAGAGGCCCCAGGATCAAGGTCTGCATAAACCAAATACTTGACTGAAGAGAGATGGCTAAACTCCAGAGAGAGTGAATTTGGGTTGCCAGGGCAGGGATGTGGTCGGTGGAAGCTGGTGAGAGAAAAAGGATTTCTGGTACTAGGAAATAGGGTTCCTTTTCAATTTCACAGTTGGGGCCTCTTAGTCTAGTGGCCACCTTACCTCTTAACTATACGAAACCAAATCTTGCTAGTCAACTCACCTCACCTATGTATATAGAATTTGCATGCAGATTTCCTTCTCAGGGGAGAGAATGATTTACAAAACACCAACATCCATAGTAGATGGATAAAACCTTCAAGAGCTACCGAAGCAAGTCCATGCAGTCCCTTAATATATTAATAAAACATCAAAGGTCGCTAGAAATAGGAGAAATAAACAAAATAAGCTAAGTAATAAAACAAGATAAATTTTTAAAATAATACTTAGGGATATATAATTAATTAAAGGCAGAAAAATAGTAAAAAATTTAAAAAAAAAGAAGACATAGTTAACTTCTAGAATAAACCAGCATAAATAGTACATGCAAAAAACCAATAATATAACTACATAAAATAAAAAAAACAACCAGAGAGCAAAAATAATTCTTCAAAGTTCTTTGTTTAAAGAAATCTGATTTCTTAAATATTCAAGAATGCAATTTATTGAGCACTATAAGACAAAAATTAAGAAAAATCTGTAAGTTAAGGCACAATTATTTTATTTTTCAAATTAGATAAACTAAGAGAAAAAAACCTTAAGACATAGAAGATCCAGCCAGCCTAGAAATTCATACAGAGAACTATTAGAATAAACTATTGGAAAATAGTATACTAAAGGGAGAGTCACATTAAACTACTGTAGATCACCTTTTCATGTATTCTGAAAATTACCTAAACACAGAAGTTTTGCTTTCCTTTTTTTTTTTTTTATCTCGCTCATGGTCTCTTAAGGCAACACGTAAATTATTTTTTTTTCTCTGAATATTGTTTATCCTCCTTTTTGCTGTTGTTCTTTTACTTTCTTCTCAAAAATCTGGTGATCTTTGATGATCTCAGTATTTTATGACAAAGAACTGCACTATTTCCTATGATTGCTCTTTACAGTTTCCTTGGCTATTATGGACATTGTCTTTTGCCATTGTCTTTTGTGGGCAGTATTTTTCCTAGTCATCTAATTCTATGAGGGCAGCAACCACCTGGAAGATCCAGGTACGTGGTTGAGGCATTTAAAAATAAAAAATAGAATGTGCATTAGGTACCTAGGAGATAAGAAACTTAAAAGGCTGAGGGTCCCTTTTTAAGTATTAACTAAAAGATGTCCCAAGGGAAATAAAATAATGTTATTAATACAAAATACACACATTTAGAGATAATTGCTTTCTATTGACTCTGTTGTTTCATTAAGATATAATTTAGAATAACTTTTATGATGGGTTAGATGCTCAGTTTTTAATGACAGGATATTCTATGGTGGCAAGAGACAAGAAATGCTACATATTCTGGCAGATATAATTCTGATGCAAAGTTATTGTTAAAACCTGTTCATGTATTGAGCAACATTTCTAAAGCAACTATTATATTCCAAGCACTTTCCTGTATGTTTGGATTATATTGGTAAAGAAAATATCTCCATAATGGGAATATAGCAAAAAAGAAAAAAAATTGAAAGAAGTCATAACAGGGAGGCATAAAAGTGACAAAATCTGTCTGTTAGGAACTGACACATTTTGTTATCTACTGTGTATATAGAAAATAAAGTCTAAATAAATTCCCTAAGGCCTAAAAATTCCTTGTTTTTAATTCTGCATTTAATTTTTTTAAGTTTCTAAAAACAGGTCTATATCTCTACTTACACATTAAAAATTCCGTTAATATAACCTCACAAGAATATTCTGCTGCTATTTTATCTTTTGCCCCATGCTTGGAAAGTGTCCTTCCAAGCACCTTCACCATTGTCATGTTTCACAGTTATACTCAGAGATCTACATCAACAGTTCTCGAATTTCCCAACCCAACATAGACTCAGAATCATAGAATGACTGACATAAAGTCAGGGAAATAAAGACCTGACATTTAAATATTCACATACCACCAATACTATATTCTCATTTCCTTAATGAAAATCTAGCCATTTTTTTTTCCTTACATTATACAGAGTGTAAGGGATAATTGGGATAAGGGATAATTGGACGGACAGCCGAGAAAGGAATGAGGCCAATAGACCCAAGTTCAGGCAAGCTGATTTACTGTCAGTCCTCCAGGCTACCTCTTGACAAAAGCAGAGGAGACAGCCCCACTTACAGGCTATAGTAAGGTTTCATAGGGTGTAGAACTGGGTCTGGGTGAAGGAAAAAGAAAAGGGCTGGGTGGGGAGGTGGTCCTTTGTGCCAGGTGTCTGACCGTTTCCTGGAGATGTTTTTTTTTTGCCAGTTCTGTGGTGCAAGGTAGACGTCTTAACCTCATTCTGGGACAGTTGGCCTCCGGTCAAACAGTTACAGGCAGATTTGGGTTAGGGGGTTTTACTTTATGGATTTTGGGGTTTAGGTCTATGGGAGGGGGAAACAGTTCAGTTGGGTAGACCCTAACATCCCAGCCTTTTAATAGATGATAATAAAGGGGCATTGATTTCATCAGACTGCTTCAAGCTGAGAGGGGGCAGTGGCCAGGGGAAACTCTGGAAAGTGGGGTTGGCTTTGGTTTTGAAATTGTGGATACTCCAGGAGTAACATCATGTTCTGTATGGTTCTGTGAGCAAAGGCTCAGATATGATTCTGTAAAAACTGGGTGAAGAGGCATTTTAAGCAAGTCCTGAAGATTAGGAGAAGAAAAATGATCTTAGCGGGTCCAACGTGAGGGAGTAGCCAGGGGCCCAGTTGCTGAGAGACCATGAGGGCCAAGAAGGCCAGGAAGAGAAGCTGCTTTCCCTGATCTTTTGGGCTCTATCTTTGACTTTTTTTTTTTTTTTTTTTTTTTTTTCTGCATCTTGAACTAAGTCTGACTGGTTAAGGAAGCATCATTCTTCATCTAGGAAGATGCAGAGTCCTCCTTTGTCAGCAGTCAGTAGTTTGAGACCTCTGAGATTTTGTAAGACGACTGCCGCTTGGGATTCTAGCTGAGCTTGTAAGGTGGATATAGAATTTGCAAGGTTGTCTATACCATCTGAAAGGTCTTTTGATAACGTTTTATGGTAATAAGAGGAGGTTGGGATTCCTGCTACTCCTGTGACTGCGGTCGCTGTGATGCCTAGGTCTACGAGTAGTGACATAAGCTGTATGCCTAGCGCCTGCCGTGTGAGATTTGAGTATTTAGGATTTGGAGGGGTAGATTTTCTCTGGAGCTATGTCCATTTTAGGGTTGAGGAAGACCACTGTACAGGTGCCTGTGCAGTTGGTGGGTAGACAGAGGTAGGTGGAGGTGTCACATAAAAAGAATACACCTTGGCTAGGGAGGCAGAATTGGAAATGTGTGGCAAAAATGTTGTTCTCCATGCACCAGGCGTGGAGGGAGGAGGCTACAACCGCTCTGGTTAGGGGTTGAAGGGGGTGTGTTGAGGTGAGCTGGCTAGCTCCTACTGTTGAGTTTTCTAGGTGTAGAAAGAAGCTTTTTGTGTCAATACGTAGTTTGAGGGTGTGTTAGGCAGTGGGATTTACATGCATTCGGAAGTGGGGATTGCATTTAGTCAAGTGCTCCACCCTGTGATTTGTATTCAGGGCCTCTCTCTGTTCTTGCAGAATCCTGATGTTTTTCCCATGACTTGGGTCTGAGGGGCGTTGGAGATTTTGAGAATTTGTGTGGAGTTTGTTACTGTTACTGTTTGGATGCCTGTAGGGGGAATGCATGTTAGAGTATAGCTGCATAAGCTAGAAGAGAGGGTGTCTAGGGGGACTCCTGAGGAAAGTTAACATTTTATGCATAGGGATGCTTGTTGGCTGAGTACTGAGTCTGAGGTAAGTGCTCCTAAGATAACCATGTGTTCTGAATTGTGTGTGGTAAGATTGAGTTTGTAAATTTTGAGTGCATTTACTCCTCCAAAACTTTGGTAGAGAGGGTTGAGGGTTATATTGGTGAGAACCCAGTCTTTGAGGGTAACTGGGAAGGTGTCCTTTGATATGGCTTCTGAGGGGTATACCAGCAGGCCTTGGCCAGGGAGGGGCTAGTTTGATTGAGTATCGTATGTGCCTGTTGAATGGTGTGCTGGAGGCAGAGCAGTAGTGAGAAGGAGGAGGGAAGAAGGAATAAACAGACAGAGAGCAAGTGTAAAGATAAAGAATTCGGCTTCATCTGGAGTGAATTTCTGTAAATCCCCTTGAGATGTAAGATCAGTGATCCAATCAAGGAATGACGTGAAGGTGGGATGTTCTGGGTAGGACCATGATTTTTTTCCTGTGATGCAGTGAAAGAAGAGGATGAAACGGCAGGATGGGCAAAGACAAGACATTTAGGGGGGCAACTATCTGTTGGTGGCTATTAAACCTGCTATAAGGAGGATTATGAGGCTTATGGATATTGAGACTTTTTGTCTGAAATTCCACCCTGGAGGTGAGGCAGCATATAGTTCTATGGCAAAGAGTAGAGTAAGTAGGATGATTCCTGCAAGGGCAGCGTAATAGATGATTTTCATTAATAAGGGTTTGGATACTTAATGGTAAGGGCTGATAACTTATCTGTGATGGTACATGGGGGAAGAGTGGGGTCTTCTGGGATGGGCTTTAGGTGGAGTCGAATTGGTCCTAGAGAAGTGCTGGAGCATTTGCAGGGAACATTTGGTTGGTTAGTCAGTGTGGGTCAGCTGCAGGGGCCTTTTTTAAGCTGGAAAAATGGTACCAAGAGTTGTGTCCTGAAAGTTTGGTTGCAGTGGGGGTAGTGAGAAGGACTTGGAAAGGGCCTTTCCACTTTGGTTTGAGACTCACTGGAGTAAGAGACTTTAGGAAGACATATTCTCCTGGAAGGAGTGTCTGGTTGGTGGGGCCTTGGTGGGGTTTTGGGAGGGCCTGGTCAGCTTGCTCACGGAGGGGATGATGCATGATGGAGAATTTTGGGAGGTATCCTAATTGAGAGTCACCAGGGGGTCTGTTTTGTAAGAGGAAAGGGTGTCCAAACATTAAGTGAATGGACTGAGGAAAGAGGGGACCTTTGGACTTACTCTGATACTAGCCAGTACTGTGGGTAAAAGGGAAGTCCAAGGTTTTTTTTTACCTCAAGTGTGAGTTGGTTTAACTGAGTTTTGTGAATTCCATTTGCCCTTTCGACTTTTCTGGATGACTGGGGCAGGTATGGGATATAGAGGTGCCACTGAATGCCAAGAGATTGAGAGACTTGTTGGGTGATTTGAGAGATGAAGCTAGGGCCATTATGTGATTGTATGGAGTGAGGGAGACCAAATCTAGGGATGATTTCTGTTATGAGAATTTGAGGGACTTTGCAACTTTTTCTGAAGGGGTAGGAAATGCTTCTACCCAACCTGCAAAAATGTCTATGAGGGTAAGAAGATATTTAGTTTTTTTGACAGGAGTCATGTGGGTGAAGTGTACTTGCCAGTCCTCCCCTGGGAGTGTTCCTCTGAGATGATGTGTAAGGATGAGGAGAGGGTGGAGGGCCCCTTGGGAGAAAGTAATAGAGCATAAATGACAGTTTGAGGTTATGTCCTTTAGTGAAGTGAATAGACGGGAGGAAGAGAAATAAGGGTGAAGGAGTAGGTACACGGGGCATGCACCAATATGGAAGGATTGGTGAAAGATGTTAGAATTTCCTTGGTTTGCTCTTGAGGAAGAAAGAGCTTTTGATTTTTGATTATCCAGTCCGCTTGAAGGGAGGCTCTCCGCTGTAGTAGTGAAGCATTTCCGGTGGGAGGGTATGTGGGTCAGACTGCTGGGGTGACAAGGAGGATGGGGGCAGGCATAGAAGAAAGGGAGGCTTGTTTTGCTGCCTCATCAGCCTTTTTATTTCCTCTTGAGATTTTATCTGATCCTGTTTGATGTCTTCCACAGTGTATGACTCCTGCTTCAGTTGGGAGGTGTGTGGCCTCAATGGGTTGGTAAATAAAGGGGCCGTTAGTAATAGGTGTTCCCTTGGCAGTAAGGAATCCTCTCTCTTGCCAGATGGCAGCATGGGAACGAAGAATGTGATAGGAATTCTTGGAGTCTGTGTATATGTTGACCCGTTTGTTTTTGGAGAGCTCTGGTGAGAGCTATGCGTTCTGCCTTCTGGAGGAGGTTCCTGGGGGTAGGGGTTTAACCTCAATTTCACGGTTTAAGGTAACTACTGCATACTCAGCAATTTCGGGAGACCCGGGGGCTCCAGAAGAGGAGCCATCTATGAATAGTTGGTCATCTTGGTTACTGAGAGGCTCAGAGGAGTTGTTAGGGAAGTGTGGCTGAAGGTAATCCAGAACGTCAGTGCAAGAATGAATAGAAGGGGAAGAGGATATGGGGAGTAGGGATGCTGGGTTGAAGGGGGCACTTTTGGCAAGGCTGAATTCAGGATTTTCTATAAAGAGGGCATGGAGTGACGGAATTCTGGAAGGAGGGAGCGTAGCACCTAGGAATAGAGGAGATTCTTTAAGTTGTGAGGGCTGTGGACGGTGGTGGTTTAGCCAAATGTTAGTTTTTTGCTTTCCAGAGCTAAAACAGCTACTGCTGCTAATGCTCTAAGACAGGTCACCCTTTGACAGTGTTGTCTAATTGTTTAGAGAGGTATGCCACAGGGGCAAAGGAAGGAAGGTTTCCTTTTTGTTGCCCTAAGACCCTGAGAGCTGTTCCTTGATTTTTCGGCAGTATAGAGAATGAAGGGTTGGGAGATGTCAGCTAAGGACAGGGCGAGTTTATTGATGAGAGTGGTTTGGCGTTTATGGAAACTGGGAAGTATGTTATGTGTGGGGTTTAGGGGTTCACTGAGGGGACCTTTGGATGCTTCGTAGAGGGGCTGACCCAGGAGGAAAAAGTTGGGATTCCATATTATAAAGAAACTTGGCAGTCCTAAGAAAAAGAGAATTTCATTTTTTAAGGAAGGAGGAAGCAAGCTGTTTATTAAGGTCACTTGTGCTGAGGTCATGGCTTGGGTCCCAGGGGAGAGTTGGACTCCTAAGTATGTTACTGTTGGGGCAGACAGTTGGGCTTTGGAGGGGGAGACCCTATATCCTTTGCTAGCAAGAAAGTTTAGAAGGGTGTGGGTGTGAGTTTGGGAGTCCTCTAGGGAGGAGCTGCAAAGAAGGAGATCATCAATGTATTGGAGGAGGCAGCTGGGGGAAAGGTTTAAGAGGTGAGGTCTTGGGCTAGAGCTTGTCCAAAGAAGTGAGGGCTGTCTCTGAAGCCTTGAGGGAGGACAGTCCATATGAGTTATTGTGACCGAAGAGTGTCAGGCTCAGTCCAGGTGAAGGCTAAGAGGTCTTGGGAATTAGGGTGAAAGGGAACGATAAAGAAAGCATCCTTTAGGTGGATTGCTGTATAGTGGGTGGTGTTGGAAGGGATGAGGGAGAGAAGTGTATAGGGGTTAGGGACCACAGGGTGAATAGGGAGGACAGTCTGACTGATGGCTTGGAGGTCCTGAATGAGTCAGTATGAGCCGTCAGATTTTCTAACAGGGAGGATGAGGGTGTTATATGAAGAATGTGTTGGTCTAAGAAGGCCGCATGTGTAGAGCTTATTTATAATAGGTTGGAGGCCCTTTTGGTGGGTTAGGGAGATGGGGTATTGGGGAACGTTAGGAGATTTGGAGGGGTCCTTTAACTGGATTTTGATGGGGTTATGGTGTGCAGCTACAGAAGGGGTGGTGGTATCCCACGCCACTGGGTTAACAAGAGAAGAGGGAGGCAGGTACTGGGGAGAAGGGTCAGGGGCTGGACTAGCAGAGAGGAGCAGAAGGGACTCTGGTTGAGAGAGGCAGGAAAAAGTGATGGAAGCTTTGAATTTAACCAAAAGGTCTCGGCCTAGAATGGGAGTGGGACAACGAGGCATGATAAGGAAGGAGTGTGAAAAAAATAGTATTAAACAAGGAACAAGTAAGGGACTCAGTGGCAAGCGGATGTGAGATGAATCCATCAACCCCCACGACAGAGACCTGGGAGGGATGAATTGGTCCTGAAAATTCAGGCAAAGCTGAGTAGGTGGCCTCAGTATCAATCAAAAAAAAAAAAGATCAGCTCAGCTTACCTGCTACTAGCAGAGTTCCCTGGGCTCTGATGTACTGATGGCAGATAAGGCCAGGGGCCCTGGGCTCTGTCAGCCTTCAGCGGCCAGGCCAAGGAGCTGCAGGAGGGTTAGCAACCTTCCACTCTCTGCCTTGCCAGGGCTTTGAGGAGTTGGTTTGTTAGCCTGGTTGCTAAGAGGACAATTAGACTTCCAGTGGCTGGTCTGTCAGCAAGCTGGGCAAGGAGTTTTTGGTGTCCTTGAGTAAGGACATGCCCATGCCCAGTGACCTTCTTTTCCGCACTTAAAACAAGGCCAGGGGTGAGGGGTTTCTGCAATTGGTTGTTTGTGACCTTGGGTACTATGGCTAGGCTGACAGACAGCTGCTGCCAGAAGCTGGTATTTAGTATGATCTCTTTGGGCCTTGTCTAATTTAATCTGCTCATCCCTATTATTGAAGACTTTGAAAACCAGGTTAAGGAGGTCTTGTAGTGGGGATTGAGGGACATCTTCAGCCTTTTTAAGTTTGCACCGTATGTTAGGAGCAGACTGAGACATGAAATGGGTATTAAGAACAATAGTTCCTTCCCGGGAGGTGGGGTCAATGTAAGTATATTTTTGGAGGGTCTCTGTAAAGTGGGAAAGAAATTCGGCAGGGTTTTCATTGGCTCTTTGGGAGATTTCTTTGAGCTTTTCAAAATTTATGACCTTATGGGCTGCTTTGTTAAGACCTACAATGAGGCAAGTAATCATATGGTTACGAGATGCCTGGCCAATGTCTGTGGGTTAGTACTCCCGGGGGGTTCCTCCTGGGGAACTGCAGCAGCCCCTACAGGCTTAGTAGGGTCTTGCCAATGAAGATCGTCGGCATGTGCCTATGCTGCAAGCCACACTCTTTCCTTCTCTTCTGGAAGGAGGGTAGAAGAGAAGATAATGTAGAGATCATGACAAGTGAGTTCATAAGATTGGGTAAGGTATTTAAATTCTTTGATTCAAGTGTCGGGATCAGAGGAAAAGGACCTAAGACATTTTTCAATTTGGGAGAGGTCAGAGAGGGAGAAGGGAACGTGGACGCGAATGATGCCTTTGGCTCCGGCCACCTCTTGGAGGGAAAGTTTGGTGGCTGGTTTTTGCGGATGCTGAGTTAGAGAGAGGGTACGAGGTGGAGATGGGGATGAAACAGAGTCAGAAGCTGGGTGGTTGCGGGGGCGGGGAAGAGGGAGGGCAGGAGCAGAAGCATTGGGCAGAGGGTCATGACGATCAGGCAGAGGATTATTATGTTGACAGGGCGGAGGGAAGTCAGCAGGGTCAAATGAGAAGGAATAGTTAGAAGGAAGGGGAGCTGAGAATGAGTCGGGCTTGGAGCCCGCGAAGAGGATTTGGAAAGCAGAACAGGACTGACAAAGGGAGGGGCAGCTACAGAGGGCAAAGAAAGCCTGAACATAAGGGATTTCAGACCACTTTTCATTGTGATGGCAAAAGTTATCTAGGTTCCTGAGGATATTAAAATCAAATGTGTCATTTTCAGGCCATTGGGTGCCATTGTCCAATTTATACTGAGGCTAGGCTGTGTTACAATAAAAGATGAGCCTTTTTGGCAGAATTTTGGAATGGAGGCCAAGGGCATTAAGGTTGAAGAGGAGACATCCGAGGGGGGAGGTCTTTGAGGGAGTGGACTGAGAGGCTCCCATGGTAGAATGAGTGAGGGAGGGGTGGTGATGGGAGACTTGACCGGAGACTAGAACGATGGGAGAAGGTGTTCCCTGTCCCACAGTTCAAGTCTGAGAGGTGTGATAATCCCCAGTTCAAGCATCCCTTCAAAGAAGATGCTGAGGGCCTGGAGTCTGGGAGGAGGGAACCCTTGGCCCAGTGCTGGGTCTTTCAGTAGGGAAGGAGTGGACAAGGGTTCCGGACAGATGGCAGAACTCTCCTTTACTCACCCCTGAGGTGGCCCTGGTGTTGGATGTGTCTGCCAGCAATGTAAAGGAGTAAGAAATCCTCTGCCATCTCCTGATGGTTCTGGAAGGGGGAGTTCAGCTGGGGGAAGTGGGGAGGGAAGGAGAGAGGGAGAAAGGGAGGTCAAATTCTACCACCTTCCCAGGTTTCGGTACCAAGACGTGAGGGATAATTGGAAGGACAGCCGAGAAAGGAATGAGGCCAATAGACCCAAGTTCAGGCAAGCTGATTTATTGTCAGTCCTCCAGGCTACCTCTTGACAAAAGCAGAGGAGGCAGCCCTGCTTACAGGCTATAGCAGGATTTTATAGGACGTAGAACTGGGTCAGGGTGAAGGAAAAAGAAGAGGTGGGGGAGTCCTTTGTGCCAGGTGTCTGACCGCTTCCTGGAGATATTTTTCTTGCCAGTTCTGTAGTGTAAGGTGTTTGGACCAACGGAGGCAAGATGGCGCATTTCCGGGTTCTTCATCACCGGCTTTTCCCCTCTGCGCGAAAATGCAGCTGACTCCCGGGAAGGTGCAGATTAATCAGGCATGCACCGGGTGATGTCAATCTGAAGAGACCAAGATTTACCTGGTGGCACCTGTGGAGAGCCCCTCCCTCTCCCCCACACTCCGGTGCCCCGCCTATTGCCCTTCCACTCCTAGAAAAGTCGCTCCTGGCAGAGGCGCCTCCAGCGGGCTTTCTCAGCCCCCACTCTTGTCAGGACTGTATTAGAAACTCAGCCCCCCCACCCCTCAGCTCCGGTCCCTGAAGCTAGATGACCAAAGAATAAATCTGCAGTTTTGCTTTTAGCCTTGCCTACTCGCTGGTTCTTTTGTGCTCACTCTGGTGGTCTTAGAAAAACAAATCATAAGGTAGATGTCTTAACCACATTCTGGGACAGCTGGCATCCAGTCAGACAGTTACAGGTAGGTTTGGGGTAGGGGGGTTTACTTTTTGGCCTTTGGGATTAGGTTTATGGGACGGGGAAACAGTCCAGTTGGGTGGACCCTAACACAGAGTAAACCACACCTGGTTCAATTTATTTCTTAAGAATGCAAATCCCCTTCCCTGGTCCCTCTTCATATTATTCATATGGAAGAGAGTTCCCAAATTATTCCTTGCTAAATATTGTGATTATGTCACTCTCATCTGGCTTTCCTTTATTCATCAATAAAATCAAAATACTTGTTTCTCGTGTCCAGTGACAATTATGACTCTACTCTGAATTTGATTTTATTTATAAATATATTTTCCCTGATATTTCTACTTTTCCTTCTAAAATACTATTCATTTCCTTTGTAACATTAGAAAGTAAGTAATGCAACTAAATATATACTATTAAAACTGAGACTGACTCAAGTGCCAGACAAAATAATTATCTTTCTTAGATGTGGGAGAGAAAAAGTAATACCCTTTCCTCACTCATTGCAAGGGTGGTTGTTGACACTCCTATAACAAAAGAAATAATAACAAAGGAAAAACATAACAAATTTATTTGAACAAAGATTTACATGACATGGAAGATTTTTAAAACAAAAACTCAAAGGCCAGGGAAAGCTGGGTTTTTATGCTAAGCCTGAAGAAAGAAGTGGATAGTTGTAGAGAGGAACATGATTGGACATAAAAAGTATAACCTAATAGTAATGAAATGGGAGGAAATTAACAAGGCTTGTTTATTCACATTCTTCTTGGCCTCCAGGCGTTGGGCAGTACTTTTTGGAATGAGGGTCTTATGATCTACTTTCATGTGACGGAAGCGAAATAATTATTTTGTAGCCATGCTTCCGAGTAGAAGAAAGGTGGAAGAAGGTCAGGGTGACCTTTTTGCCTCTGCACTTTTCTCAGTTGCCAACATGCCCTAATTTTAAGTAGCAAAAAAGGCATGACACTGAAGAACTAACCACGTTTTGAAACAAATCCAGAAAAAGGTAAATAAAATTATTTAAACTGATAGAATGTAGCATTTTTGTTCTAAACTAATGAAAGATGAGATTAAATATAATCGACATGTTTTTGGAACTTAACAAAAGTGTTTATATGTTTGCAACTGATGAAAAAGATCTTTTTTTCAATAATTAGGAAGTTTACATGGCAAAAACTAATGAAATGTAGTACTAAATGTAGTAGAGTCAGTCTACGTGTGTGTATCTGTGCATGTGTTTATATATTTATCCACACAAATATTTTAAAGAATATATTGCATAAATATCACATTAAGAAAAAATATCTTTAATATATTTAATTAGATATAAAAGGAGTTAGATACAATATGCTCAGTCAGTTCATTTTTTGTCATTTCGTTGTTCTCATGATACGTGACTTTCAGAAATAAGAACTAGTAAATATTCTAGAATGAAAATTTGCTTTTTGAAAAAAATGATATGGTCTTAGATATTTGGCTTATGATACAAATTACAAACTTTGATTATTTAAACACAGAGTGTTCTGAAATAAATTTGTTGATTTATATTATCTAGTAATGACATTTTAATACACATGATCAATTTTATCATTTTCATAATTAACCCCTAACTAGGCACATGCAAAACATAATTCAAATGGTTAATTATAAAGGTCAACTTACTTTATAAATTTGATTTCAAATTTTCTTGCAAAATGAAACTTATAAACACTTGCATCCACCAGGCATGCACCTTGGACTATATAGAACATTTAAGATATAATTATTTACAAAATAGTATAGTTTTATATTACTAGATTGAGAGACATATCAGAAATTTGGATTAAAAAGTAAAATATAGCACTCCTTCACTTAAACCTGACCACAGATACCAGAATGTTAAAAAAAATAAAATAAAATAAAATAAACCTGTAAATGGGAGAGTAAGATATAAATATAATTAGCTATCTAGGCTGTCTCTATAATTATTTAATTTAATGCAACTTAATTTTCTTCACAATTATAACATTATTAAAACTTGTCTTGGTCTATTTACATCAGTTATTTAATGTACTTTTTAAAACAGCATTTACTGAATCTCTGTTTCATTATGGTGCTGTCAGTCACTGAACTTCTTAGGTTTGAAAATAAAAGGCTGTACGGGCCAAGGGCAAACTTTATCCTTCACCCTCTCAAGTTTCACTGAAAAGTAAGCGACAAAAGATAGATTCATACAATAAAGGGATACAAATTTATTGATGTTTACAAGAGAATCACAAAGTGATTACCACACCACACAATAGGGAACAGATGGCTATATACCCTTCTCTTAGGGAAAGGGAAATATAAAGTGTGGATGATTTTAGGGGATAGTAAATAATTTTTAGAGGGAGTCAATGGGCTTGAAGACTATACAGTCACCTGGGACAAAGTCTGCTGGGTTGGCAGAACACTGGTTTGTCAGCAAAGTCTCTTCAGGTGGGTTGATAGACTTCAGTCTTCCTGCAATATGAATTCAGCACAGAGAAGGGACCAGAGATACTTATTTTCTTTTTTGTTCTATCCAGACTTTAGCAGATAAGGTAACTTCCAAGAACAACTTCATCCTGTTCTTTGGAAGAGGCAGGATTGAGAGACAGAAAGCGTAGGCTCAGATCAGAGAGTTGTTGAGGCTGCTTCAGTTTAGCACATCAAAGTGTCATATTTTGGTGTATTGGTTTCTGAGCTCCAATGAGGTCATGAAGACGGAAACATGATTCATACAATGTTCCTGAGTTTTAGATCACAAAGACCAGTGAGAAAGATTTATATGCTCCCAAATATTTCAAGTTAAAGTGTAAATAGAAATGTATAAAATATGCTATAAACACATACAACTTCAACTAATTATGAATTCAAGGAAGAGAGAAGAATGGTAGAGTCAAGATAAATTTCATTGAGCACATAATATTAGAGCTTCATTTAAAAAAATAAATCTTTTTGTGGATTAGGAAGTAGAGAAAGGGGTTCCATGAAAAGAATTAATGTGAATACAAATGCACATTGTTTGTTTGTTTTCTGATAAACTTATTTTTTTTAATTATTATTTGAGGTATAATGCCATGAAAAGAAATACTGAGAACTCTAGGATTCTACTTTAAATTGGAAACCATAAATATCTATGCCTCCAATTTTCTTGGCAATATGATTTTTTTGAGCAACACAAAGCTGCCAAGTGCAGAGTCTAGAATGGGAAAATTTAAGTTCAATGAACATTATTTTCAGGCATGAACAACATTTGGGCAGGTACAACTTTTTAGTAACTTAAAATTAAGACACCAAGCAAATAAACTCCCAAACAGTTCAACTGTTGGACTGTTTTATGAAGATAGCCACAATTCCTAGACTTTTAATGATAATAAGATGCATATTTCAAATCACCTCTCCATGCGAACTGTTCTTACACTGCAGAAAACATAATTATGAAATTTAAAATAATACATATTTTTTTTTCTCTGAAACTGAAACAAATACAATTCTGATATGGTAACAAGAAAAATGTAGTTCAGACAATGATTACTCACTATTGTTGTTAATATTGAAGTTCTTTCCACACCGTGGAGACAGGCAGCTTTTTCATGCACTCAGATAATTTGTTTTTATCTTCCTTTGCTACCTCAGGTCAATAGTCCATTAATATTTTATAGTCTCTCTTCTACCACAGTACTTCCACTTATGGTGTGATAGCATTCTTTAAAGGAGCTCCAGTATCTTTCTTTTTCATCAGTCCATATCATTTCCATGCTTCTGTGGAATAATTGGTGAGAGGTTTGAATATTCAAATTTTCATTAACAGCTCTTCATAATGTATAAGCTACCTAGGCATATCCTAATTGGTCTATTCTTAACCATTGAAAACAAATGTTCTATTCTGAAGCATTGCAAACGTAACAATCACCTGTGATATTTTCACTAAAAAAAAAAAAAAAAAAAAAATGGTATTTTTCCCCTCCCCTCAAAAGTGTCATCAAGTAATTTGTGGCAGGACCAGATATGTATATTTTATCAAGCACTGTAGGTGATCCTGATTCAGATAGTATAGGGATAACAATTTGAGAAACATTGTCATAAGATATATTGTGCTGAATATTATTTTGGCATTTAGATTGTCTTTTAGAAATATTCTTTGTTTAGTCTTTCTTCACAGTGCAAAGCTCTGTGGCATGTTAAATAATTCCCTAGCAGCAGTTTGAGGAACTTTACTGGTGGTAATGAAGACCAACATTTAATTTGTACTTACCTCCTGGCTTATAGATAGAAAAAGAAGTTTACTTATAAATTTAGAAAGGTGTCTCTCTCTCCTTTCTTCCTTCTCTCTATCGTTTCAGAGGGGTTCTGCCCCACGCTAGGAGGAAGGAATGCCACATAGAGAAGCCAAGAAGAATCTAAACAGACAAGTCTGGCTAGATCTCCTTCTCAGTCCACTACCATTAGATCGTACCCTTTTGTCCAATCACATTTCTACTCAGCTGTCAATTTTTCATCGAATCCAAGCATAAAAATGGATAATTTTCCCTGAGTCTTTGGGTCTTTATTTCTGAAGTCTCCCACATCATGTACAAATTTGATTTAATCAAATTGTTATGCTTTTCTCTTGTTAACCGTTTTGTTGTTGTTATGACAGCATCAGTTGTGAGCTTTATGATGGGTATGGAAAGGTATCACAACTTTCAGCACCTACAATGGAAAGAAATGATCAACTATTTACATGTCTAATACAGTCTATATACCTTTTCTCCATCCCTATTGTTCCCAATGGGGTGTGATGTGCCCCACAAAAGTAAGTTGAAATAACCACAGAACCTTAGACAAATACTTAACATTTGCAGTCTGAGCTTCCAATTTCAGCCCTACATCAAATGAATTCTATCTGCCTCAGAGCTTCTGTATTTTTTTCTTCCATACCATATCTAAAGTTCTATTTTAAAATCTACCTGACCTTGCTTTGTGCATATCTCTTACACTGTGTTTCACTAATTTTCAACATAAGCCCTGTGTTGATTAACATGATAGAGCTGTGCTCTTCTATTTGATATTACTCTTTATCATCAAAGATTCTTCCCCAACTGTGTGCCTTTTGCTTGGAATATCCCTTATCCACCTCATTATTTTTCCAATTTTAGTCACTTTAGGCATACATTAAAATGAATGAAAATTTCATAAACATTTCCCTAATTTCAAACTTGTATTCCAAGCTTCAGGAAATTGGAAATCGGGGAACTAAAACTATGAGTCCAGAATGAGGTGTTCCATGACAATTCATGTGAGTTTGCTCATGATCAGCAAAATTATATGTTTAAAATAAATTAACATGCAGAATAAAATGTTTAAATGTTTTTGCAGAAAAAAGATATACATATTAGTTAGAAATTACTAACTTAATATTCAACGTCCTGAAAATCTAACTTAAAACTGTAATATACTTTCCCAATTTAGACTTAATTTTCTATGGTCCTTGAGATGGAATGAGCAAGAGCTTAGGATCCACATTAAAGATTTGTTTTAAAATCTACCTTGTTTTAAAATAAAAACTTTACAAAAATTTAACAGAGATTAACTGACTAAAGAACAATTCCTGATTCAGGCAACCCCCAGAATCACAGCAGATTCATAGAAACTACAGTGCTACTGCAGGGTTGGAGATTTATGGTCAGGAAAAGGAAAGTGAAGTATAAAAAACAGAAGTGAGGGCTGGGTGTGGTGGCTCAGCCTGTAATCCCAGAACTTTGGGAGGCTGAGGTAGGAAGATCACCTGAGATCAGGAGTTCAAAACCAGTCTAGCCAATATGGTGAAACCCCATCTCTATTAAAAATAACAATAAAAATAGAAATTAGCTGAGCCTGGTGGTGGGTGCCTATGATACCAGCTTTTTGGGATACTGAGGCAAAAGAATCACTTGAACCCAGGAGGCATAGGTTGCAGTGAGCTGAGATGGAGATCATGCCATTGTACTCTAGCCTGGGTAACAAGCGTAAGACCCCATCTCAAAAAAACAAAAAGAGGTACAGACAGCTGGATTGGTTATGGTTACAGCTCACAGTAGCTTAGTGTTTGCCTTATTTGAACATGGTTTGAACAGCTGGCCACCTTTTGACTAAACTCAGTGATTGGCACAAAAGTAGGTTATAGTCTATTTACACATTCAGTTACATTGCTGTTCACTGTGTATAGAAAAAAAAAAAAAAAACTTTAGGCAGAACTTAAAATATGTAAGGAGGCAGATTCAGGTAAAACTTAATTTAACACTTGTTTACATTCTAATTAACAAAACTAGAGATACCTTTTTTTTTGTTTTTTATGGGTTTATAAAAGTTGTACCTATTTTAGGGGTACCAGTGATATTTTAATACTGTATGCAATGTGTAATGATCAAGTAAGAGTAATTGGGTTTTCCATTAACTCAAATCCATCTTTTCTTTGTGTTGAGAACATTAAAATTATTCTCTTCTATTTTAAAATATATGATAAATATTAACTATAATTTTCCTATTATACTAACAAATACTAGAGCTTAATCTTTATATCTAACTATATTAGATATAATATTATCTATATATTATATCTATTAGCCAAGTTACAAAAGCACTGCTACAACTTTCAAAAATTCAATATGTTGAAGATAATGTATATTTCTGTCTTAGAGCTAAGATCTAATTTAGCAATTACAACAATACATTAAAAGAAGAATCATTGCAAAGTAAAAAATTATGTGGAGGAAGGAATGAACTTCAGCAGAAGCCATCAACAGATCCTGTCCTTCCTTATTTTTCTGTTCATTTTCTTTGTCAAATTGTGCTTAGATAGTGTTAGCAGAAATTCTTCCCTTTACAGGCATTAGAAAGTTGTCTGGCTGCAATTATATAGGTTAACTACTGGGACTAGGAGGATGAAAGAAATAGCTGAGAATAGTTGTTTGCAGTTGTACAATCACTCCAACCTATTCAACACAAAAATTTAAAATATATTTTAAAAATATTCAAATGCATGGCCTAAGAATATAGGACCACTTTTACACAGTTTGTATTAGATATAATGTGTCAGTATTTAAATATAAATTTGGTGATTCATTAGAATCTCTAATGTTCAAGAGTTCTAAATTAATATTTGTATATATATATATATAATGTTTTCAGTCTGGGTTCAAAGATGTTCTGCTCTACCAGTTCAGTGGTGGAGTAATAGGAAGAAAGTTCTAGCCAAGTAGAAAATCTATGTACTACTGTTTAATTTAAAGGTTTTTCACAACCAAAAGTAGATTTGGAAATCGTGGATGAATACTATAATTAATAAGTAAGAACAAATTCCACCTTTTTTGCTGAATGCATTTTTATTAGCAGAGCACTGAAAGGGTTTAGTAGCATTGTTATTTTGGTACTGTAATTCCATTTTTTAAATGAAGATATATTGAGACTTATATACCTAAGTACCATTTTCTCTAGCCTATTATCTCTAGAAGTAAAATAAAGGACCATTAAATACTCTGTCCTTAAGAAGCTCATCATCAAGGGCAGTAGTTCTCAATTTTGAATTAACATAAGAATGACCTGGAGTGCTTATTTACAGTTCAGCTACTATCTGCCACCACTTTTTGATTGGGTAGTTTCTAAGGGGGGGTCCCCAAATTAGTAATTTTACCATAATCATATGATTCTAATGCTGGTGCTATAGTGTTATGCTTTTCAGAAAATGTTGTAAATAAATATACAGATGCAAATGTTATCTATATAAAGAGGCTAGAGAGGAGGATAAATAATCTTAGAGATAAGAAATATAGAAAGCTTCAAAGGACTGACTTTTTAGTTGAATATTTAACAAAGTAAAATTTTTTGATTATAGAAAAAGGATAGTCCATTTCATGAAAAGAAGATAACATTACAAAAAAAAAAAAAAAAATAAAGGCATGGAGGGATGAGGCAATATTGTTTTTTTTTTTTTTTTTTTTTTTTGAGACGGAGTCTTGCTCTGTCGCCCAGGCTGGAGTGCAGTGGCCGGATCTCAGCTCACTGCAAACTCCGCCTCCCGGGTTCACGCCATTCTCTTGCCTCAGCCTCCGGAGTAGTTGGGACTACAGGCGCCCGCCACCTCGCCCGGCTAGTTTTTTTGTATTTTTAGTAGAGACGGGGTTTCACCATGTTAGCCAGGATGGTCTCGATCTCCTGACCTTGTGATCCGCCCGTCTCGGCCTCCCAAAGTGCTGGGATTACAGGCTTGAGCCACCGCGCCCAGCCTTGAGGCAATATTGTTGATTTGGAGACTAGTAGGGACATTTATGAAAAGGAGAAATAGGACACAGATTGTTTGTAGTAAATGATAAAAAATACGTAAGAATATTAAGAAACATCAGTGTATAAAGACATTGCATGTCATGCTACAATGTCTGCGTGTTATACCAACAGCAAAACTGGATTTGAAACAATAGAATAATCTAATTTAGAGTTTTCAAAAATAAAATTTTAATAAGTAAATCTAGTAGAAAAGTGAAAAGTGCAAGAAAGAAGATATTTTTAGATTGAAAGTCTTCTTTTGTATAATTTGATATTTGTGAAAAGTTTGGGAAATATCATAACTTTTTCATAAATTTTAGATAACAAAAACAACAATAGATTACCTATGATTAAACTAGTATAATATGGTTTTACTGGTATCTTTCAATGTTCAAAGATGCTGAATGTGGACTTGAGCTTTTAACTACTCAAAACATTGAATTAGATTATTTACTTTATTAACGGGTTTTACCCAGGGTTCTTTAGTACTTTAAGAAAATTGAAATGTAAGTTGATCAATAAATCAAGCAAAAAAAGAGAGAGAGAAATAAAAACTCTAAACAACTTCTAAGTAAATTTGTCCCATAAATCAGACCGTCTATAATCCAGTGTAAAAGGAAATAGTACAAGTTAACCCAGAGGCTTTTAAACCCACTCTATAATTAAATACCATCTTTGCTTCCAGAGAGGTCATGATCAAAAGCAGTTGGTCATATATACATATGCTTTAAAGTTTGGGAATTATAAAAGCTGAGCAGTAGATTATAATTCTTAATTTAAAATTAATCCCCCTGGAGATGGGGAGAGGCAGATAAGGGCAATAGCTTTCCTATTTGAGAGTACCAAATGTGAATCTAGGTGTTTTGTGCTGCTAAGTACTCTGCTTAAATATACTGAGAAATACACACGTCCATACATGGATGTGTCCTAAATTAACCCCATTCAAGTCTCTGTAGAATTAGGCTTTAAATGGGTAAGAGTTGACACTTGTGCCCAAGAATGAGATGTGGAAATTGTGCCACTTTTTAATTAAGTCATTTACTATATTCTATATTAAACATGTTTGTCTTTCCTATTGCTTAAAAAAATAAATAAATAAATAAAGTCCTGTGTCCTAAAACAGTACTATAAAGGAGATGAATGAACAGACTACCTTGTGACTCACATCAGTACTGTATGGCACCAAGAGTGATTATAGTTTAACCTGGAGAAGTAGACTTTTGGGAATGCTGCAAAAATGTGCACTGGATAGTATGGAATGGAGTAGGGTGTGGGGAGAGTAAGCCAATATAAGATTCTAGAGAAGTGCACAGATGGGATCAGCAATATTAGGGCAAAAAATTCAATTAGAAATTACCCAATCCACTGAAAAAAAAATCAGCTGAGAGGAAATGAACTCAAACAGCTGGATTAGTTTATGATGAAGACATGAAAAAGCCATGAACTCTGAGCTTGCCCAGCTAAAAAGGTAGGACAGTTCTGTCATAAATCATTGAGTTGATGAGGCTTATTGCTCACAGCAGTGTCATATGATTGGACTTGCTTACTTGTGTTCTTCATAAGGTTCCTCTTAGCCAATGGAAAAAAAAGTTAGGAAGGAAAATGGGAATTGGCAGAATTTAAATACATACCAAAAACCAATAATTAAAATTGGATTAAATAATTCTTTTGTCCTAGGCACGAGATGACTTAGATAGGGACCACAAGTTTATGAAAATCTGCAGGAGAGGTCTTGTTACTTCCTCTCCCCATGCATTAGATGGTTTGGAGTTCAATGAATTTATTTGGAACTAGATTACTTGCTATAGGTTACTTACTTAATCAATGCAAGTGTCAGTTTCCACATCAGTAAATCTGAATAATGATCCATAGCTTTAAGGATGACTATGAGAAAGAAATTAGCTATGCAAATCTAATCACCCTGATCAATGACAAATTCATAACAAGATCTTAGTACATGTTAGATGTTAGTGATTTATTCATTAGATATATTTCTAAATGTATGGTACACCAGCTAAACATGAATTAGAAATATAAAATTGTGAAACCACAGAATTTTAAATTAAATTCTGCAAACAAAATCAATGGTCTCTTAATGCACTGGTTCTCTAATAGTACACAGAGATTATATAAATATATTTTAAAATTATACTCAGTTTCAGAAAGTTTTGGCAGGTCATGGTGACTCATGCCTGTAATCCCAGCAGTTTGGGAGGCAGAGGCAGGTAGATCACTTAAGGCCAGGAGTTTGAGACCAGCCTGGCCAAGGTGGCGAAATCTCATCTCTACTGAAAACAGCAACAACAACAGAAAATTAGCCAGGCATAAGGCCTAGACACGAGAATCACTTAAACCTGGGAGGTGGAGGTTGCAGTGAGCCAAGATCATGTCACCACATTCCAGCCTGGGAGACAGAGTGAGACTGCATCTCAAAAAGATAAAAAGAAAAAAGAAAAAAAATTATGATGATCATTTATTGAGATATAATCTCTGTACAAATAAATATCCTTTTTCAAAACAGCTGGCAAAGCATTCTGTATAAAAAATTTTCATTGAACAAAATTCTTAAAATAGATAATAAAAATTCATTCCAGATACATAAAATATATCAATTCTGTCAGTATTTTATTTCATTAGTTAGAACATACTAAAATAAATATATTTTTAAAAGGTTAAATTTTACTCTCATAACCTAAATTATTGTATGTAACACTTTTATATAGAATCTACTGACATTGTCATTGAATTTCTTTTAATGAGCACATTCACATTTCCTGTTTCAGTTATTCAAAATTGTCCTACATGCACATACTTTGATTTCTATTGCCTGTCTACTAATTTTTAAATCTTCTCCTCCTAAAAACATGTTTAAATAGGAAAACAATAAAGAAACTTATTGTTACAACTTGATTATTTTTTGATGCATAGGCATTTCACAGTAAAAGCAAAATTCAGCTCTACCTATGCTAATATTTGGCTGATTAAATCACATTTCTTGGTGTAGGAAAATCTCATGTTTTTCTACAGTCACAGAAAAATTCTGCATTGTAAGAGCAAAAGCTGTTCACTCTACTATTCATTGAGGAGTTTATATTAGAAACATGTAGTATTTTATGACTGATAAAGCCATAATTAAGTAAATAGCTAATTCTACAGTTGAAGCAAATATGGAGTACTTTTGTAATGTTCTTGACATTTCAGTTTCTATTAAACTTTATGTTGTGCCAAAGGAATATGAAACAACAATTCTCCTTAAAGTAAGTGATGACCAACTTCAAGCAAAAACAGCCATTAAAAGGAAAAATTGTGTTCTATGTTCAGGACAAATATTATTTCAAAATGTGATAAAATCATACTCAACAGTATAAAACGTAATGGATATCACAGACTGCCAGGTATCATAAATGATTCTCTCATAGAAAAAGCTGTTATGTTTAAAATATTTTCTCTTAAACAATGGCAATGGCCACCTTGGGGATTAACTTAATGTATAGAGTAGGTACCCTGGATGTTCTTGAATGCTTTTTGGTTTTTAAGAGTAAGTTGGTTACTTCGATTGTTTGAAATGTTGCATGGCACATTATATCTCTGTGCTAAGATGCCATCTATTTTATTATGTAACATCAATATTTTATTAGATTGGGGATAGGAGATATGAGACACTTAACTATGCATCAATTTTCTTTACCTTTCTGAGAATAGCATAAAAGTTCATTTCAATGTAACAACCAAAATTTGAGAATATCAAACAAATAACAATGAGTGGCCAGCAGCCCTCACACAAGGCTGGCTGGACTAAATTTTATGAGGGAGAAAATCACAGACAGTCCAGAAATTAGTGCAGTGTTCCATCATCTCAGTGCACAAAAGTCTAGCAGGCCCATCCATAAGAATCCATTAAAGCTATCCTGGCCCTTCAATTGCAGGACATTTAAACTGCATTGACTCCTCTGCTGAAAAGATCAACAGCAGTTAATAGGCAGTCTGTGGTCTCTGGCCATGCTTTTCTGCTAACTCAGAACTCGTAGTTGGGCAATACCAGCTATCCTTCCCTGCTATGATTAAAAGGTTTGGGTTGAAGCCTTTACCACAGCATGAAATGTGGTGAAAGAGACTGACTCACAACCATAACAAGCTCTAGAGGTGACCGCTTTGAAATTTAAGTAAGCAATCTATTCTACTTGAGTCAGTAAGAGCTTTGTGTCTAGGCAGTGCAGTGCTATTGAGAACACTAGAAGACAGAAAAGTTAATAAAGGAAAGAAGGACAAAAAGTATTTTGAAGACTGTCACAAAACTATGGGCAGAGGGAACACAGACCTGTTCAAATAAATCATTCTCAAGATGTAGATTGAAGCTTTTGAGTTTATTAAATAAAGGGATCACTAGTGTTGATCAGTAATTTGTGGGACTACATAAATTGTTTGAAACTCAATCATACCTCATCACTTTTGCCCTTGTTAAAACTTCCCTTCTCTGCGTGGTTGTTTGTGATATAGCCAACTTATCCCTCATCTGACTAACTCAAATCCGAACATATCCCCATGACTTGGAGTTGATCAAAACAATGTAAATAAGTTCCTCTCTTAACATGTGACCTCTTTAAACTAGCCAATTGACAGCTTCAGACAGAAAGCCTAAGGGATAATGTCCATGAACATTAATAAAGACGTAGTCCCACTAATTCTCTTCCTTTTACCTTTCTTTCTCTCTCTCTTTCTCTCTCTCTCTCTTTCTCTCTCTATTACACACAAACACACACACACACACACACACACTACCTGCTGGTTGAGCTTCTTGCTACCTTCAAACGTCCCTTCAGCCTCCTCTAACCCCCCTATTCTATCTGGGACATGTAAGTAATATATTTCTTCCATTTCATTTTCATTTATTGTGGTTTTATTTTTCTATTGTCTCATACCCGACCACACACAATCCTAGCTTTCTCGATCAGGGCTCTCATAGAGAATGGCTTTCTTGGCTTATGGCCACTCTCATGAAAGATACACCTGAAGAAAAAAATTAAAAAGAAATTGTAACAATATAAATTACAAAAATAAAAGTGAGAATGTGAATTAAGGGAATTTTCAGGTAAACAAAAAGACAGAGAAATATTGCCAGTGGAATTACTTCAAAAGCACTAAAATAATTGCTTCAGGTTAATGGCTGTTTACTGAAACTACCAACTGTTCCAATAAACACCTTATATTGGGTTTAGAACATTTTCTTATAATCCTAGGAAATATTGAATGACTAAACTAAAGTAAGATAGATGTCAAAAATGTGCACTCTCACACACTCTTTTAGGCATTTACTGAAGCTCATAGCCAGTGCCATAAAACAAGAAAATAAATAAAAGGCATAAAGATTGGAAAGGGAAATGTAATACTCTCATTATTAAAAAATTATGATTATTTACATTAAAAAGTCTAAGGAATCTATAAGATGACTACTATAACTAGTCATATTAGAGGATCAGGAATATTTCAGGTTATAGGATCAGAATGTATTGTCAATTGTGATTTTATATATTATAACCCAATAATTAGATAATAAAATTTTAAAATAACATTTATTGTAGCATAAAAATTCTAGTTCTTGGGAATAAATTCAACAAAAATGTTTAAGACTTCTACATAATAAACCACAAAACAATGATAAAATAAATAAGAGTATCTAACTAATACAGTACAGTCATAGATTCAAAGACTCAATATTAAGATGCTAGTTTTTCTCAAATTGATCTTCATATTCAAAACAATTCCAGTCAAAATCTTAACAGACTATTTTTTGTAGAAATGCATTAGTTGAGTCAGTATTACAAAAGTCCAAACTATATACCAAATCTTAAAACAATCTTAAAAAAAAAAAGTTAGAGTAATCGTGTTATTGATTTTCTATCTTTCCATAATGTTTTATTGATAAAGATTGCATGGTTTTGCCCTATTGAAAAACAGTAAGATCAATGGAACAAGTTAGAAAGCTGAGAACTAAACCTCTATTCATTTGGTCAATTGATTTTCAACAAGCTGTCCTGGTAACATAATTCAGAAAGGAAAGTCTTACAACAAATTTAGTAAATATGTGAGGAAAGAAAATAATGTTGACGCCTCCCTCACACCACCTGCAAAAGGTAATTCACAATTGTCCAAAGACTTAATTGCAAAAGCTTAAATTTTAAATAAAAAGTACAACTTATGGAAAAAAAGAAAATGCTTTCTGGCATTGATGAGAGTTTTGAATGCAAGGATATGTTCATCTGTCAAATTTATTCAAATTATATTTAAGATCTGTATATTGCACTATATATGTAATTTTTTAAATTTATTAAGAGATAGTTCCTCATTGTATTGCCCAGGTTGGTCTCTTGAAGGTCACTTGAACTGTAGGTTTAAGATTCACCTCAGCCTCCCAAGTAGGTTGGACCACAATCACATGCCATTACCACAGGCTTATGTTCTATTTGAAGTTCATTGCAAATGTAATTTGCTGAGTCAAGGCACAGATTATGGTCATGTGCATAATGTGGTAAGCAACTGACAATCATATCTGGAATGAAATGCAGCCTAGACTTCCTGACTACTTGAGAAAAGGAGTATAAGAGCAGAAAAGAAAAGAGAGAGAGAATTGTATGGACCTTGTTCTCTACAATGTAGCTTTGTAACTCTTGATATCTTTCCCACCTCCTGATTCTTGGGTACCTAAAAGATAACTAAAACCTAAATGAGACTCCCACTACATGGTGATATTAATGACACATAACATTAATAGAGTATTCCAGAGTGTCCTACAATAAATAGCAGTGTGTTGGATGTACTGCTGCAATCTATACCTGGGTGTTCTGTTCTAGCAATATTTTGTGTTTGAACTCCACAGATTAGTGGCTTAGGGATGGCCACTGATCTCATTCCAAGTTGTCTGGGATGGAATTCTGAGACCATAAAGGATGTTTCATTGGTTGAATCTGTAGTGTCTGGATATTTTAGTAATTATTCACAAAGGGTTGTAGGAAAGCTTTCTGAAGGAGATGAAACCTCAATTGATAGGAGCTTTAAATATATCTATGACTTAGCAATGCAAAGGAATTAGGGAAGAGGATAAAGAAGAGGACCTTTTAGCTATCTATATTATTTTCAAATATGTGGAATAATCTCATTCTCCCAAAGGAGACAGATATTTTTAAAATAATGTTTTATCGATTTTTTACAAATAAAATAATTTCTTGTATATCTGTATGAAATTATAGAAGGTAGATAACCTATGTAAACCTAGCATAAATTTCTAAATCTGTATGTTCAAAATATTTATTCCTTATTTGTTTGCATCACCAAAGCACTTTGTTGTTTTTATTTTATATCAATTACTATGTGCAATTTTCATTAAGCACAAGTTTATTTTCATAGGAATTGCAGCATGTTTATTTACAGTGCACAAGAAAAAACGAGTGCAATGTGTAAAAATCAGTAAACATATAAAAATGTTCTCCTTCTTTACCTTTCTGTTTTATTAGTCTTACCTGGTTGATATTTCCTTAAACATAAAATAATAGTAAATTTAGTGCACTCCGATTATTTATATTTTACTTCTTCTATATGGAAACTCATATCACAGATAAACCAGTTGAATAACCTAGATTATAATAACTCAAATTTAAGATGATTTTTACATAGTTAATAGTTTACGATTCACGTCTGAAGCAACCCAGAAACGTATGCTAAACTTGACATCTGACATTTAATAAAGTACAAAGATGTAATGCTGAATGAGCACATTTTATTTCTCAAATAAGGATAAATAATTAAATGTACTCTACTTTAATAATTTACTTTTTTAAAAAAGTAATGAGCTGTAGTTTTGACTTTCTGAAGCATTTTTGTTTGGAGTAGAGTGTTGTACTAGTATTCTATGGCTGCTGTAACTAATTACCACGAATTTACTGATTTAACACACATCTGGAGTTCAGAAATATAAAATGTGTCTCATTCGGCTAAAATAAATATATCAATTACTACTTGCAATTTTAATTCACACAAGTTTAATGAAAGCAGGGCTTCATTCCTTTCTGGAGGCTCTAGGAGACAATCTACTTATCTGCACTGTTTAGCATGTAGAGGCTGGCAGGATTTTATTTATTATTTATTTATTTTTTGGCTCAAGGATAATTTCCCTGTCTTAAGGTTAGCCAATCAGTAACCTTAATTCCATATGCGAACTTAATCCCCCTTGGTCGTGTAATTTAGCATATATCACAGATTCTGGGGAGTAGGATTTGAAGACAATATCTTGCCTACCACAGTCTGCCCTTGGCCTCTAAAGATTCGTATATTTCCCATGTACCAAATATATCCGCCCTGTTCCAACATCCCCAAAGATCTCATTCCATTATAGCATCAACTCAAAATCCAAAATAACATGTCATAACTAACATTAGTTCAAAAATCCCAAATTTCATAATCTAAGTAAAGTATGGTTGAGATTATGGGTCTATACCATGTTGGATCAAAGTTTCTCTCCATCTATGAATTGTAAATTTCGAGAAAAAAGATATCTACTTTTAAAGCACAATGATTTGAAAAACATAGACCAATTATAAGCATTTTTATTTTAAAAGGTAGAAAAATGGAAGAAAAAATGAGTCACCAGTTTAAAATAATTGTTAAATCCAGCCATGGAAACTCCGTTTGGTTTCAAGGCCAGGGACTAATTCTTAGGTAGGTATCAGGTAAATAAAGACTGAAAAATAATAATAAAATATAAGTTGTCTTCTATTTCCTCAAATAATGTATTTACTAGTTTAATAATATAAATTAACTCAGAGGCAGAATTTTGTCTAACAGAACTCTCTACTAAGAAAAAGAAATCTTTTATTTTCATTATTATTATTTTTTTTAGACAAGTCTCACTGTTGCCCAAGTTGGAGTGCAGTGGTGTGATCTCAGCTCACTGCAACCTCCACCTCCTGGATTCAAGCGATTCTCCTGCCTCAGCCTCCTGAGTAGCTGGGACTATGGGGCATGCGCCACTATGCCCAGCTAATTTTTGAAATTTTAGTAGAGATGAGATTTCACTATGTTGACCAGGCTGGTCTTGAACTCCTGACCTCATGATTTGCCCACCTTGGCCTCCCAAAGTGCTGGGATTACAGGTGTAAGCCACCACGCCTGGCCAAAAAAGAAGTATTTTATTCAAATAAATAGGAATATATATTCATTTACTTTTGACTCTAAAACCTCCAAGCAGATTTGAATAGGTATTTACAAAAGGAATGGTAAACTGAAAAAGTATTTATTGATTCAGTCTACAGAATTTTTGAGTCTTAACTCAAGGGGTGTCTTCTAGCAGATTTGATATAGTCATTTTTAGATTTAGAAAATATTGTTAAATATTTCAAGAAATTTAAGAAATGAAAGAATTGCTTCAGTTATTTCCTCTTACATAGGAGAAAGAACATTGACCTAACATGAATGAGACGGTACCTAAAGCAATTATTTCATTTCTTAACTATTACTTAAGTTTATCATTGCTCTTGTAAATACCTACTGTAATCTGCTTAAAGGTTGTACAGTCAAAGGCTTCAGAGTGAAAAGTAAATAAATATATATTCTAATTTATTTGAATAAAATATTTCTTTTTCTTAGTAGAAAATCCTGTTGGTCAAAAATTTGCCTCCAGATTAATTTGTATTATTCAACGAATAAATTGTTTTAGGGAATAGAAGCCAACTTATATTTTTATTATTATTTTTCAGTCTTATTTTCCTGCTACTTACCCAAGTTATAATTGGTTATGTTTATCAAACATAATAAAGCCCCATCAGGTGCAAGTGATAAAATATATATGGACATTTATTTTATGTTTTTTTAAAAATTGGAAATTCATTTCTGGCAGCCATTTTTTAAATACACATGCATACTTGGCTCACTGCAACCTCCGCCTCCTGGGCTCAAGCAATTTTCCTGCCTCAGCCTTCCAAGTATCTGGGATCACAGGTGCACGCCACTGGCTAGTTTTTGTATTTTTATTAGAGATGGGGTTTCATCATTTTGGGTGGGCTGATCTTGAATTGCTGACCTCAAGTGATCTGCCTGCTTAGGCCTCCCAAAGTGCTGGGATTACAGGAGTGAGCAACTGTGCCTGGCCTTAGATGGGTTTATTTGATGTATATTACTTCAGATTACATTTCTTATGTAGAGTGCAGAAAGCAGAATTTTGACAATAACTCTTATGTTAGAGAAAAATGTACTAATCTTTAATAAGTATGTGATACATATATTAAATATTTAAAAAATAATTATCTTTAAGAGAACTGATATGATGTTGAAGGTTTGCTTTTTTATGCATCAGTTTTTATCTGGTAATGAAAGGACCATTTTTAACTCAACAGTTGAGGATTAAAATGTAAATTGTATGATGTGTTACCCCAAGTGATTGATCACTATGAGTACTATTACCAAGTTCATAATTATTGTTTTTATTTAAATTTAAATTTAAATAAAAGTCTTACCTTTTGATTTGCTTATTAATCCCAATAATATCTCACCTAAAATATTATTTTCTTCTGGATTATAATTTCATAATTTTGTGATATGCAACTTGTTTACCAAAGCAGTATGTCACAATAACAAGTTTGTAAATTTTGGAATTTGACCAACTTGTTCCATATTCTTACTCTGTCATTTACTACATTTTAGTATTATTAATCTCAAACAGATGACTTTATTTTGCTAAACTTTGATTTTAATGTCTGTTATATGGACCACTCTGTCAAATTTCTTAATTAATAAACAGTACATAGCATTAATTATTACTATATATACAATTAACAAGTTTTGGAGAATATTTTATGTGAGTCTAAATTTATTGACACTGGTGTACTTGCACAAAGTCTTGAATTCATTGTACAAATCCCATAAATAGCCTGACTTTGGTTTTGATGTTTGACTGCTGACAGCTTTCAATACTTACACTTCCCAATTTCTCTTTTGCCTGTATCTGTGAAAATCGCTAAGGATAGCTTGGTTTTCCTTCCTTTGGCACTAACAGGAAATTCAAACCATGCAAATCCTAGCCATTTGAGGCAACCCTCAACACAACCCCATTTCCCAATCACATAAAACCCCAAGCCACTTGCCACTGTGCTCTCTTAACTCATTTTTAGACCTGCTTTGGTGCTTGCTGTGCTCTATGCAGAAAGCCTAATTTTCCAAGAATTTTAGCCTCATTTTAGCTTTTTGGTGATTATGTGCAACCATTAATCTTGACATTCAAACCAATTATAGGTGAATGGGGATGGAAGGGTGCCTTCTGTTTTTAAAAGTTACTAAAACAACTATATTAGGCAATTTGATGTTTTATGATTTATTTTTGCTCAATTGTTACATAAATTATGAACTAGTGACATGATAAATATAATCTCTATGATTTAATTTTGTTGATTTATTTGTGTACTCAAAACTCTGTTATAGGTGTTGTACAGTCACGCATCACTTAATGATGAGGATACATTCTGAGAAATGCATCATTATGCAGTTTCACTGCTGTGCAAACCTCATAGAATAGACCTGCACAAATCTAGATGATGTAGCCTACTACATACCTAGGCTGTATGGTATAGCCTATTGCTGCTAGTCTACAAACCTTTTCAGCATGTTACGGTACTGAATACTGTAGGCAATTATAATGCAATAGTAATGGCTCATATGTCTAAAAATATCTAAGCATAGAAAATGTCTAGGAAAAATATGGTATGAAAGGTATGAAAAGTTAAAAAAAAAAAAAAAAATGAGGCACACTCACTTAGGGCACTCACCATGACTGGAACTTGCAAGACTAAAAGTTTCTCTGGGTGAGTCAGTGAGAGGTTGGTGAACCTGAACAGCTAGGGAACTACTCTATGCTACTATAAGCTTTATAAACACTGCAGAATTAGGATATACTAAAGTCATTTAAATTTTTTTTTCAATGATAAGTTAACTAGCTTACTGTAACATTTTTACTTTATAATTGTAAAAATTTTTTTTGATTTATAATACTTAGCTTAAAAACTATGTATAGCTGTACAGAAATATTTTCTTTCTCGATATCCTTATTCTGTAATCTTTTTGCTATCTTTGAATTATTTTATTTTCTGCTTTCTACCTTCTTTAGTTAAAAACTAAGAAACAAACATACAAATTAGCCTAGGCTTACACAGGGTCAGGACTGCTAGTATCACTGTCTTCCAACTTTACATGTTGTCCCACTGGAAGGTCTTCAGTGGCAATAACATTCATGGAATTCTTATGTCCTATAATAACAATGCTTTATTCTAGAATATGTTCTGAAGGACTTGCCTGAGGCTGTTCTACAGTTAATTTATATACAGTTATATAAGAAGTACACTCTAAAATAGAAGTATACTCTAAAATAATAATTTTAAAGTATAGTATATTAAATACATAAACCAGTAACATAAATAAAAAGGAATAATATAGTAAAGGTGTGCTTTGGAATGTCAAGGTATGCCCTCTAGAGGTCATGATATCACAAAGAAGTTTGTGAGCAGGTGGTTCAACTTCCTTTTGTTACTATTTTATCAGTATTATCACTTTCCTAAAGAAGTTTCCTATGACCAATTTCTTTCCAGAGAAAAATGTTAACCCTTAATAAGGGATGGCTTTGCAAGATATACTGGTACCAATAGAAAGTGAACTGCTATGGCACCCTTTAGGGATTTTTCCCTGAAGAACCATAGAGATGGGAAATCTTGTCAGCAGCTACAATTTGAAAGGAACTATTCTTTGTCCAGGAGAATGAATCTTGTAATAGTTTGGTGCTTTCCACATACTTTACCTGTTGTCTTACAATTTTTCAATCTCCTGTAGTTAGAGATAAATGATGATGTAATGTAATGACATCTGACCAAAGGCTATGAAACAGAGTAAGGAATGTTAACATTGCCCTCAGCTTTTCTTTCTCCTGCTGCAGCAATTGAGCATGACTCATGTTTCAAATGGTACAGCTACAAGAGAGTAAAGCCTTGTGTGGTTCCAAGTGATTTCTGTAGCAGAACCCCTGCTTGTATATTCACTATACTATGCTCTGTATCTGTAACAGGAATAACAAGGAAACCTTTGGCTGGGCATGGTGGCTCACACCTATAATCACAGCACTTTGGAAGGCTGAGAGGTTGAGACGGGCAAATCATTTGAGATCGGGGGTTCGAGGCCAGCCTGGCCAACATGGTTAAACCCCCTCTCTACTGCAAATTCAAACAAATTAGCCAGGCATGGTGGTGGGCACCTGTAATCCTAGCTACTGGGAGTCTGAGGCAGGAGAATTGCTTGAACCCTGAAGGCAGAGGTTGCTGGGGCAGGGATCACGTCACTGTGCTCCAGCCTGGGTGACTGAGCAAGACTCCATCTAAAAACAAAACAAAGCAAAATAAAACCAAAAGAAAATCTTTGTTCTGTTAAGTAATTGAGATAGTAAGATTTTTTTTTTTTTTTTCTTAGCATATTCTGGTATATGCTGACTAATACTAATGGTCAATGGTAATTCATGAATAACAAGGGGTTTGACAGGATTTCAGGTATGTGGAAAGAACAAGACTAGAGAATTTTCTGTCAAAGATATTTAAACTTAGCTTAAACAACATAGACTAAATTCATTGCTGAAAATCCAAATGAATGGGGGAGAATATATGTATTATTATTTCATCAAAATCTTCAACATGCAAAAAAAAAAAAAAAAATGCTGTCTGTCCCTATATTTGGTGTCTTTGTGAGTTTAGAAGTTTTAAACTGAAGGGCAAAATGTTTTCACCAGAAAACATAAGAGAGATTCCTTTGAACTGAATGTTGCAACTGCTACTTGGCCTTTTGGGACTCATCCTATTGGGTGAGCAATTTATAAAACTTGATGAGAAATTAAAACAAATTCTGCTATGCAGGTTGAAAATAGTTATTTCTAAATATTCTAGATGTCATTGTTTACAGTGCATGAACAAGTCATGTACTCCAATTCATTCAGAGGTATTGTTCTGAATTTTGAATTTGATTTTAGTAACAAGATTCACTAGAGAACAATAGAAAAACTTTCATGGAGGTGCTACTATTGGGAAAAAGCACTAATATAATCATGGTCTATAATGGCAGAAATGCTATTAGTATTATGTAGTGTACAATACAAGCTCTGTTTATAGTATAAGTCAATTCATCTGGTATTCATCAGTGCTGGCAAAGGAGTCTTCCTGGACATGTTTCTGGTTAATGTTGTTTGGGGCCATGACCACATAACCTGTGAAAATTGATTCTCCATCTCCAGTGCCGATTTTGGGAGCCATCTACAGATAATTTAATAAATCCGTTTTTTAGGCCATATGCCATTAATATCTATTATTGCAAATGGAAATCCTTGACTATGGTAGCAATTTCTTATGAATTCATGTTTTCTATCAAAAGAAGTAAATTCAAGAATAACTTTAATCATCCAGGTTCAAATGGAAAAGCAAAGTAGTTGAGAACATGAGATTCAAGAGCACAGGTTACTAGAACTAGGGTTATCATAGAATTGGAAAATAAGTGAGGCCCTAGTCTTAAAGTTAATATTTATGATATGGAACACACTTGGATTATGAGAAATGAATGTTCAGGGACATGGCTAAAGAAGATGGCAAAAAAAGGACAATTGAGTTGATGAAATATGACTTAGATTGTTTGATATGTGATCCATATGATCATTAGAATTGCCATTATATTTATAGTTACAGGAAAATGTATCCATACTGAATGTGAATTTATAATTTAGAGGACAGTAAAAGTCAATGATAAATGGAAGTAGAAATTATTTAGCAACATTCTTACTATGAACTTAATGCTTGTGACCCCCCCATCCCCAATTCATATGTTGAAACTTAATTCGCAAAGTGATTATATTAGGTGCTATGGATTTGTGGCAATGATTACGCCACCTGAGTGGAAACTTCATCAATGGGATTAGTGCCTTACAAAGGCTGAATAGACCAGTGTTATATCCTTCCACCATGTGAGGACATGATAAAAACATGCCATCTATGAGGACACAGGACCACATCAAACACTGAGTCCTCTAGCAGCTAGATCTTCAAAACTGTGAAAAATAAATTTCTTTTGTTTTAAAGCCTTCCAGTTTATGGTATTTTTGTTATAACAGCTTGAAAAAACTAAGAAAATTATACAAGTAGGGTGCTGCTATAACAAATAACTAATGTGGAAGAGCTTTTGGAAGTGGGTATTAGGTAGGGCTGGAAGAGTTTTGAGGCACATGCTAGAAAAGTTTACATTGCTGTGAATGGGCCATTGAGGTGAGGGTGGGCTGAGGATCCAGAAAGAAAACAGCTGCAGAGACAATCTTAATTTTCTTAGAGAACACCTATGTGGTTGTGAATAGAATGTTGGTAGAAATATGGATGGTAAAGACTATTCTGCTGAGGTCCAGACAGAAATGAAGAATATGTTATTGGAAACTGAAGCAAAGGTGATGCTTATTAAAAACTGGTAAAGGACTTGACTGAATTGTGTTTCTGTATTAGTATTTTGCATCAGGCAGGACTTGTGAATGATGAACTTGGATATTTACATGAAGTCATATCTAAGCAAAATGTTGAAGGGGTGGCCTGATTTTTTTTTTTTTTTTTTTTTTTTTTTACTGCTTATAGGGAAATGCAAGATGAGAGACATAATTTAAAGACAAAATTGTTAAACAAAAAAAGAACATAAATTTTGAAAAGTCTCAGCCTATCCATATTGAAAACAATAAAGAAACCTCTTCAGGAGAGAACACCAAAGGTGTGAGCAAATGACTACATAGTAAAGAGACTCATCAGGTATCTGAACAGAAGCCAGAACCTATTGGTCAAGACAATACAAGAATGACCTCAGCAACAATTCAGAAATCATCATGCCTGCCACTGTCATCAAAGGTCCAGAGTGCAAAAGCTCCAGTGAGTGCATAACCACCTCAGAGAACTCTCATCAGGGCAATGCCAGGTGGAGCCTTAGGGGTGAAGCTACCCCTGAGTGTCCAGATCAGAACACCTACCGGCATGCAATTCCAGCCAGATGGAGCTATGGGTGCATGGCCCAGGCATGGAGCCACTATACAGGTGGGGCCAGGCACAGAAATGCCTGAGGCGAAGCCATGCAATTCCAGTCAGATGAAGTCTGGAAGGCAGGACCACAGTTCTAGTCAGTGCAGAAGGACAGAGCATTGAGTCAAAGAAGATTATTCTTGAGCCTTAAAATTTAATGTTGTTTGCCCTGTTGGACTTCAGGCTTGCATATGACCTGCTACCCCTTTCTTCTTTCCAATTTATTTTTTTAAATAATAGGAATCCTATGATTAAACTATCATTGTATTTTGGAAACATATAACATGTTTGGATTTCACAGGTTCAAAAGCATTTTGCCTCAAAATAACTTAAGTGTTGAGCCTTGTTAATATCTGATTTAGATAATATTTAGATGGGACTTTGGACTTTGGACTTTTGAGTTGTTGCTGTAATTAGTTAAAATTTTGGGGGTTGTTAAGATGGAATAAAGGTATTTTGCATGTAAGAATGGCATAAATTGAGGTGGACTGGGGGAAATGCATGGACTAAATGTTCATGTTCCCTCAAAATTAGTATGTTGAAGCCTAATCCCCAATGTGGTGGCATTAGGAGCTGTAGACGTAGGGAAGTGATGAGGTCACGAGAGTGAAACCCTCATAAATAAGAATAGAAATTTAAATGCAGCTGAAGAGACCAGAGCTCTCCCTTTCTTTCATGTGAGGATACAGTGTAAAGATGCTATCTATAAGGAAGTGGGTCCTCAGCACACACTGAATCTGTCAGCAGCTGGATCTTGAACTTTCCAACCTTTAGAACTGTGAGAAATAAATTTCTGTTGATTATAAGCCACCCAGACTATGGTGTTTTGTTACAGCAGACCAAATGAACTAAGACAATACTATAGGGTTCAGTAGCAAAGCACTATGCAAACAGAATAACTCTTATCAAAAAGTGGAAACAATAAGAGCAAAGATTAGAGTGTGACAGTGCTCTGTGGCATATGCAGGTTTATATTTAAAAATGCATTCTTTGTAGAGGGGCCTATTAAGTGAGTAGCAATCTTGATGTAGAGTGTAACTTCAGTTAAGATGTGGAAACAAAAGACTGAAAATAGAACTGAAAAGAGTTTACTGCTAAAAAGGGAGAATTTTATCAACAAACATTAGAAAAGGTTAGAGTATCACTTAGTTATAATTCAAAAAGTTATTAAACAATTCATTTATTCAACAAATAATAATTTTTCTACTGGGTAGCAAGCACCAAGGGAAGTGCTTGAAATAAAAGGTGTCTAAATTATTGTCTCTACCTTCAAGGGATCTTGTAATCTAGGGAAAGTGGCAAAGACATCAAGGACCAATTAACATACTACAGGATAAATGCCTCAGTGGGCATATTTAATGAGAGCTAAAGGAAGACCTATGTTAACTAAGCATGTTTTGAGTTAGGAAAAATGAGAAGAGTTAGAAAGAAAGTTAGAGAAATTTACTAAGAAAACAGCCTCTAAGTCTGATCTGGAAATACAAGATAGGGAATTGTCCATAAAGGAGAGAATCTGGATGATGTCGGTTAAAATAATTTCAAAAAGAAGAACTAGCATTTGAAAACATGTCATATTGAAAAACCTTCGTGTAGCTCAACACATAAATACAGAGCAGTGTGTGAGTGTGGTGTGTTTACATGAGCAGGAGAGACAGTGAGAATAAGTAAGAGGTAATCCTGAAAAGACATACGGGAACCAGATCTTAAAGGTGTATGAAAGATTTGCATTTATTTTGAATATTTTATAAAACAGGTAATTACATCTGTATTTTTAGCAATATTGGTGGATGAGGAAAGAGGGTACTGAAGGATGAGACAGTTGTTAGAAGCCAGTCAGGAATTGCGATAGAGTCCCTTCCTATCTATATCCAGTTAAAGCTATCAGTCTTCAGTGTCACCCAGTTTATGGGCAGTATTAATGATACTAAGTGTTGAATGTGATGCCTCCAGAATGCAAAGAGAATTGGATTACCATTTACTCTGAGTCTTATTTTGTGGTAGGGGTTTCAAAATGCATTAATTTGTCTTTTAGTTTGAAGAAAATATCCTGTCCTAGCCCTTATCATTGGACCACTAAAAATTTCACTGATGCATCAGGTGTTTGAATCAGCATAAGATTTGTCTTCCATCTTCTAGAGCACATATATCTTACCAAGGCATCCATCCAGTGTCAAACCAGCACTTGCTCATCTTATGCAGTCAGTGAAAAACCATAAATGTAAAGAATCAGTACAATGTAAGCTATCCAGATGATATAGACCTCTGTAAACTATATTTTGATAGAGGGCAAGAGAATTAAAATGGCCATCAGCAAACGTTATAAATAAGTGTTTTCTATTCCATGTAAATTCCCTGTTTCCATTCTTCTTTCATGGAGATTACAGAAAATACATTTGCCAAACCAATCATCATAATATTGACATCTGTGGTTTTATTAATTTGCTTGATCATTGATACCAGTTGTCAATGGAATTATTACTTAAATGACCCTGCTGTGATCCACAGTCATTCTACAGGATCTTATTTTTGCAAGGGCTAGACTGGCAAATTAAATTCAGATACAACAGGAATCACCTCTCCTGCATTATTTAGGCCTTTAATAGTAGAAGTTATTTCTCCCAGAAAACAATATTGTTATTGATGATACTATTTGGTTGTATATGTGTATGTACATGTGTGTGTGTGCACTTGTGTGTGTGTGTGATGGAGTGTGTTTTGGAGACTCACACATGGTGTTCCCCACTATGATAGCCCTACTTCACAGATAAGGAACCTAATGGGAATGTTATTATAACTTTCAAGCACATTAATTTCAATTATACATCATGGATTAGAGAAATAACCTCTATGGGGATTTATGAATTCAGTAAACCCACTGTGAACTGGCCTTTAAGCAAGACTTCATTGTTTATCTGGCTTCTATTATTATTTAGCAGGGGAACATAATAACGTTTTGCTCATTGCTCTTGAGGCGCCAACATCAAATCAAATATGGTGTCCTATAGTCTGGCTACTCTCATTCTACAGGTAAGTGACTCTAGGTCCCTTTGGGGATGCACTGAAGGAATTATTATGGTATATACTTATTAAGGTATTATAGGGTCCTTCCTTCACAAAGCCCAAAAACAACTTTAGTCAACAAACCTGGAAATAAAAAAGTAACTCGAGTCTGGGAACTAAGTAAGGGATGATGACTTTTTATTGGGAAAAACACCCTCAATATTCTTATTTTGAATTATTACTTTTTTGAGGTTTCAGATATTAAGCACCATTCAATTTGATCACTCTTCACTCTCTCTTTATTTTATTGTGGTAAAATGCATATTATGTAACATTTATCATTTTAATCATTTTTAAGTATATTTTCAGTGGTGGTAAGTACATTCTATTGTCGTGCATCTTCTCATTATCCCTCTCCAGAACTCTTTATGGTGAAAAACTAAACCTCTATATCCACTAAATCATAATGATGAATGGCAACCACAATTCTATTTTCTGTCTCTACGATTTTGATGAGTCTAGGTACCTCATATAAGTAGATTAATAGAGTGTTTGTGTTTTTATAACTGGCTTTTTCACTCAGACTTAAGGTTCATACATGTTGTAGTATATGCCAGAATTTTCTTCATTTTAAAAGCATAATAATATTTCATATCTGTATACAATATTTTCCTTATTCATTTATCTGCTGATATAAATGGTCACTGTTTTTACAATGCTTTCACTGTTGTGGCTAATGCTGATATGAACAAGGGGCATGCATATCTTCTTGAGACCCTGATTTTAATTATTTTGAGCATATACCTAGAATTGGAATTGCTGTATCATATGGTAATTCTATTTTTAATTTTTTCAGGAAGCACTATATTGTATTCCATCGTGGATGCACTATAAAAACACATTCTCACCAACAGTGAACAGTGCACAAAGATTTCAGTTTCTCTTTATCCTCACTAAAATTTATTTTCTGTTTTGTGTGTGAGTGGTGTGTGTTTTAAAGAGTAGCCATTCTAATGATTGTGAGGTGATATCTCATTGTGGTTTTAATATACATTTCTTTAGTGATTAATGGTGTGTTCAGCATCTTTTCATAAGCTTCTTGGCCATTTGTAGATCTTTGAAGAAATGTCCATTCCACTTTTGAATCAGAATTTTGCTGCTATTGTGCTTAAGTTTTAGTAATTCTCTGTATATTCTGGGTATTAATTTCGTATCAGATAAATAGTTTATTTTCAGTATTTCACCATTGATTATGATGTTCCCTATGAATGTTTCATATATGGCTTTTATTTTGTTGGGGTAGTTTCCTTTTATTTCTGGTTTGTTCAGTCTTCTTATTATGAAGGGTGTTGAATTTTGAAAGTTCTACTATGTCAATTGAGATGATCATGTAGGTTATTTTCCTTCTTCCTGTTAATGTGGTATGTCATATTGATCAATTTTTTATATTGAATCAGCCTTACATTACAGGAACAAATCCCACTTGATCATGGTGTATAATCCTTTTAATGTCCTGCTGCATTTTGTTTGCTAGTATTTTGTTGAGGATTTTGCATCAATGTTCATCAAGGATATCGTTTTATTTTCTTGTCATGTCTTTATCTGGAATGATGTGTAGGAAAAAACTCTCCTCAAACCACAATTTTCCTCTACTCTCACACCACAACAAACAGAAGAAGACTTCTGTGACCAAATGTTTTCGGGGGAATTCTCCACACACCAAAGAGTGGACACCAGGTATATGTCCTCCAATTAAATTCCAACACTATTTACCCAGAGATAGTGTCAGATCTCACAGATTGAGGGCTCAGTCCCCAAGACTGTACTTCTACACAAACCAGTCACAAGTCTGGGCCTCTGGAAATTTTGACCAACCAGCTTCACGTTGGGGTTTCCGTGATTCTCTCTTTGGGTTTGATTAATTTATTGTAGTGGCTCATGAAACTCAGGGAAACACATTCACCAGTTTACTATAAAGAATATTGCAAAGGATACAGTTGAGGAGATATGTAGAGTGAGGCATGGGGTAAGGGGTGCAGAGCTTCCATGCCCTCCTTGGGCACACAGCTCTCTAGGAACCTTTATGTGTTCAGATATCTGGAAGCTCACTGTCCTTGGGTTTTTATGGAAGCTTGATGATATCAGTATTTCTTCTCCCAGCGACTAGGGTGGGACCCTCTCATGAGAGGGTCTTAAGACCCACAATCAGAAAGGCTGGGGAACATTAGAGTAAAATGAGGCTAGGAAAAGGTCAGAAGCCTATCCTTGAAACCTGATACACCCAACATTATAAGAAAAGACTGTAACAAGGGCTATGGGATTTATGAGGCAGGAGCTATAGATTAAAACCAATATATATCATAACACCACACATCGTACCAAGACAAGGCTAGCCTCACATACTGAATTAGGAAGTGTTTCCTCCTCAATATTTTGGAAAAGTTTAAGCAGGATTGGTTTTGATTCTTTCAATGTTTGTTAACATTTACCAGGGAAGCGTTCAGGTCCAGTGTTTTCTTTATCGGAACACGATTCACTACTAATTCCTTCTTCTTACTGGCTAGAGTTATGTGCAGATTTCTTCATGGTTTATTCTTTGGAGGTATTATGTTTCTAGAGACTTGTCCATTTAATCTCACCTATCCAGTTTGTTGTACAGCTTCTCATAGTACTCTCATACTTCTTTATTATTATTATTATTATACTTTAAGTTCTGGGATACGTGTGCAGAACATGCAGGTTACATAGATATACATGTGCCATGGCGGTTTGCTGCACCCATCAACCTGTCATCTACATTAGGTATTTCTCCTTATGCTATCTCTCCCTTAATCCCTCACCCCCAAACAAGCCCCGGTGTGTGATTCTCCACTCCCTGTGTCCATGTGTTCTCACTATTCAACTCCCACTTATGAGTGAGAACTTGCAGTTTGTTTTTCTGTTCCTGTGTAGTTTGCTGAGAATGATGGTTTCCATCTTCATCCATGTCCCTGCAAAGGACATGAACACATAATTTTTATGGCTGCATAGTATTCCATGGTGTATATGTGCCACATTTTCTTTATCCAGTTTATCATTGATAGGCATTTGGGTTGGTTCCAAGTCTTTGCTATTGTGAATAGTGCTGCAATAAGCATATGTGTATGTGTCTTCATAGTAGGATGATTTATAATCCTTTGGGTGTATACCCAGTAATGGGATTGTTGGGTCAAATGGTATTTCTGGTTCCAGATCTTTGAGGAAGCGCTTCACTGTTTTTCATAATGGTTGAATTAATTTACACTCTCACCAACAATGTAAAAGCATTCCTGTTTCTCCACATCCTCTCCAGGATCTGTTGTTTCCTGACTTCTTAATGATTGTCATTCTAACTGACATGAATTTGGTATCTCATTGTTGTTTTGATTTGCATTTCTTTAATGACTAGTGATTATGAGCTTTTTTTAAAATATGATTTTGGCTGCATAAATGTCTTCTCTTGAGAAGTGTTTGTATCATTCCTATATACCAATAATAGACAAACAGAGAGCCAAATCATGAGTGAACTCCCATTCACAATTGCTACAAAGAGAATAAAATACTTAGGAATGCAACTTACAAGGGATGTGAAGGACCTCTGCAAGGAGAACTACAAACCACTGCCGAAGGAAATAAGAGAGGACACAAGCAAATGGAAAAACATTCCATGCTCAGGGATGGGAAGAATCAATATTGTGAAAATGACCATACTGCCCAAAGTAATGTATGGATTCAATGCTATCCCCATCAAACTACCATTGACTTTCTTCACAGAATTGGAAAAAAACTAGTTTAAATTTCATATGAAACTCAAAAAGAACCCACATAGCCAAGACAATCCTAAGCAAAAAGAACAAAGCTGGAGACATCACACGACCTGAATTCAAACAATACTACAAGGCTACAGTAACCAAAACAGCACGGTGCAGGTACCAAAACAGATATATAGACCAATGGAACAGAACATAGGCCTCAGAAATAATGCCACACATCTACAACCATCTGACCTTTGACAAATCTGACAAAAACAAACAATGAGGAAAGGATTCCCTATTTAATAAATGGTGTTGGGAAAACTGGCTTTCCATATTCAGAAACCTGAAACTGGACCCCATCCTTACACCTTATACAAAAATTAAATGAAGATGGATTAAAGACTTAAACATAAGACTTAAAACCATAAAAACCCTAGAAGAAAACCTAAGTAATAACATTATGGACATAGGCATAGTCAAATAATTCATGACTAAAACACCAAAAGCAGTGGTAACAAAAGCTAAAATTGGCAGATGAGATCTGATTAAACTAAAGAGCTTCTGCACAGCAAAATAAACTGTCATCAGAGTGAACAGGCAACCTACAAAATGGGAGAAAATTGTTGCAATCTATCCATCTGACAAAGGGCTAATATCCAGAATCTACAAATAAGTTAGACAAATTTACAAGAAACAAACAATACCATCAAAAAGTGGGTGAAGGATTTCTTAATTTCTGTAGATTCTTTAGTAATGCCCCCACTTTCATTTGTGATTTAATAATTTGAGCCTTTTGATTTTTTTCTTTGTCCATCTAGCTAAACTTTTGCCAATTTTTTTATCTTCTTGAAGAATCAACTTTTGGTTGAATTAATCTTCTCTAGTATTTTTATTTTATTTCTGCCCTAATCTTTACTATTTCCTTCCACCGACTGATTTGTGTATAGTTTGTGCTTCTTTTTCCAGTTTTGTAAGTTGTAAACTTAGGTTGATGATTTGAGACTTTTCTTATTTTTAATGTAAGCATTCGTAGCTACAAATGTTCTTTTTAGCACTACTTTTACCATCTTCTATAAGTTTTGGTATGTTTGTTTTCGTTTTCGTTACTCTCTATGTAATTTATAATTCCATGTGTGTTATTTTATTTGATCTAGTGGTTGTATATCTTGAGATATGTTCCGTCAATACCTAGTTTATTGAGAGATTTTAGCATGAAGGGCTGTTGAATTTTGTCAAAGGTCTTTTCTGCATCTATTGATATAATCATGTAGTTTTTGTCATTAGTTCAATTTATGTGATGGATTACATTTACTCATTTGTGTATGTTGAAGTAGCCTTGCATCCCAGGGATGAAGTCGACTTGATCATGGTGGATAAACTTTTTGATGTGCTGCTGGATTCAGTTTGCCAGTATTTTATTGAGGATTTTTGCATTGATGTTCATCAGGGATACTGGCCCAAAATTTTATTTTGTTGTTGTATCTCTGCCAGGTTTTGGTATCAGGTAGTGGTTGTATAACTTATTTAATTTTCACAAATTAGTGAGCTTACTAGTTTTTCTTCTTTTATTGATTTCTAACTTTAACTAATTTTTTGAGAAGATATTTTGTGTGACATCAATGTTTTTAAATATATTGATCTATAATTTGTGGTCAAATATATGCTCTATCCTGGAGAAATTCCATATAAACTTGAGAAGGATATGCATTCTGTTTCTGTTTGGTAGAGGGTCCTGATATATATCTGTTAGATCTACTTGACTTTTGTGTTGTGTGAGTCCTTTATTTCCTTCTGCCTGGTTGTTCTATGCACTATTAAGAATGGGGTATTGAAGTCTTTCATTATTATTGCAGTACTATTTCTCCCTTCAATTCTGTCAATTTTTAAAATGTAGTTTGCTGATATGTTATTAGTAAAATAAATGCTCATAATTGTTATATCATCTTTCTGTATTGAAATTTTCATTAATAGATAGTGTTCTTTGTCTCTTATCATCTGTTTTGACTTCAAGTCTATTTTGTCTAGTATTAATGTATTCACTCCTCCTTTCTTTTGATTACTATTTGCCTGGAATATCTTTTTCCATTCTTTCACTTTCAATCTAGAATATCTTTGAATCTAAAGTGAGTCTCTTGTAGGCAGGATACAACTGCATCCTTTCAATAATTTACTTAACCTATCCGTGTGTTTCACTTGGAGAGTGATATAGAAGAATTTACTTGCTATTTTGTTATTTTTTTCTATATGCCTTGTAGTTTATTTTTTATCTCTGGTATAATGTATTAGTGTCTTTTTTTTTTTGTTTTTGGTTGATTTTTTATAGTGACAGTTTGAATCTCTTTTTCATTTCTTTTTAGTGTCTCTAGATTTTTTTGTGCCTATAATGAGCATCACACTTAAATTTCTAAAGTTATAAAACTTTAATTTTAATTAATTACTATTTTCAGTCATAGATGTCACAAAATTGCATCTTTATACTTTGTGTGTCCAAAAAATAAATGAATACTTGTGTTTTAATCCATTAATGTTTTAACTTATGTAGAAAATTTTAAAAGTGCAGTTATAAAGCATTGTTACATTAAGACTAGCTCTGATAATTGCCTCTGTATTTACGTTTACTGAAACTATTATTTCTTCATATGGCTTCATGTTTCAACCAGCAGGAGTTTCTTTAGAATTTCTCGTAGGACATGTCTTCTGGTAGTGAATTCCCTCAGGTTTTGATTGAGGATGTCTTGAATTTCCCTTTAGTTTTGTTGCATATAGGATTCTTGTTTGACAGAGGTGTTTTTTTTTTTTTTTTTCTTAGTAGTTGCATACGTCAGCCTACTGCCTTTAACCCTCCAGTGTTTCTGATGAGAAATCTGCTGAAAATCTTATTGCAGAGCCCTTGTATATGACAAGCACTTCTCTCTCACTGTTTTCATGATTCTTTTTTTGTCTTTTGAAAATTTGATTGTAATATGTCTGTGTTAGTCTATTTAAGTTCATCCTACCTGGAGCATGTTAGGCTTCTTCTACATGCATTTCTTCCTATTTGCTGACAGACTCAGGAGGTATAATTTTTGCATATGTAAAAAGGACAGACATTGTGCTTTTTTTTTTCTTCTCACTTGACATATGGAATCGCTCAAAGTCACCACCATGCATTCATCATCAGCACTGAACATAGTCACAGGCAGAGGTTATATCAGACATTCACAAGTATGTCTTTAGTCACTGTGTTCAAAATGCTTGCAATAGCATAGATAGCACCCTTCATCCTAACTCCTTTTAAAAATCTTCCATATCTGCACCTCTGCTCACTGCTGCTACTGTACTGCTCATACATAGTGTTCTTTTTACATACTCTTTGTTAATCTAAAGATACCCTTGTCACATGGCTAAAGTATTCTTATTCAAGAGAAAGTACATGGAATAAACATTATTTTAATATATATATATATATATATATATATTTTTTTGCCAGAGGATGAGTAGAACAGATGACCAGGAATAAAAAAAATCTTGCAGTTGTCATCCAGTCTGGCTTCCCTGAAGAAAGCATGAGCTGCTTGTACAAAATGTTTGTGAAAACCGTCAGGAAAGACGTTCCTAATGCTCCACGCCATTTTGTCATAATAATGGACTGGTAAAAATCTATTTATTGAAAACAGTGAGGATACCAACTTTTGCCTATCACAGCAAATTTACACTTAGGCATGCTTTGCATTAGCACATCTCAGCATGCATATTCTGTTCTTAATATTCTTAATATTAAGGGGATATCTCGTCATCCATAGTTAGTGTATTTCTGGGGCAATAATATCAAAAGAGTGATGTTTCATCAGTATTATTGATTTGTTCTAGTATCAGATTTTTATCATGTTAACCTTAGCAAACTAATCAATGATATTTGCTGGTGCTTCATAAATAGTAGATTATTTGTTGCCACAAAACTTTAAAGATGTAATGTCATGTGTTCCCATAAATTTCTTCAACTAGCCTGTTGAATATTCATGGTTCCCTTCAATGTCAGTCCGCTATTTGTTTGTTTGCTTGCTTCATGATCAGCATATGATTAAGTGGCATGTGTTCACTGCAACATAAATGGATTCGCTCTTTCAATACATCGGGAATTTTTTAGCTTTATGCAATTTTTTTAAAATTTTCACTAACTCCTGTTTATCATTTCAGAATAGAAATTTGACAGTTTATCTTTCTGTTTTCTTCAAGTCATCAATGGTGGCCATCCCAACACTATACCCTTTTGTATGATGTTTCATACTTACATCACTGTTCAGTCTTCCCAACAGTCTTACTTTCTGTGCTATAGATAAACACAAACACTTCCCATTTTTCTTCTAATGGTTACTAATAGTGGTATCAACAGATCTTTTTTGACATATTTAGCAATATCTTTACATCACAAAGCAGAGAATAAGCAAAAATCTACAGCAAATAGTGCACGTATGTCTTGGTCCCTTGTGTGGCATTTGGGGAACCTTCCATTGCTGCATCTAGCCTGTACACTGATATTTTATTAGTATTTGTGGCTATGCTTGTGTGGGGAAAATCCGAGGGTATATGGAAAAGATATATCAAAGCTGAAGAGGAGAAGGGGATTGGGAAGGTTTTCTTTCCCTTAGGGACAAGAAAGAAATTGTGTGAGTGCACATACATTTTTGACTTCAACCTGTCACTGAAGGTCAGTTGTTAAATTTGGATTTCAGATGTTTCAATTAGAGATGCTCAACCATTAAGAGACTATTATGAATAATTATATGCCAAAAAATAGAGTAAGTTACAGGAATAAATGAATTCCTGGATATATACAACCTACCAAAACTGAATAATGAAGAAAAGGAAAGTCTCAACAGAGCAATAATAACCAAGGAGATTCAAACAGCAGTGAAAATGTTTTTCATGAAAGAAAAGGCAAGAACCTGATGGCTTCACTGCTAAATTCTACCAGAAACTTAACAAAACAAAACACGACTAACACCAA
>NC_045435.1:123329858-123400518 GCF_002776525.5 Piliocolobus tephrosceles | reverse complement strand
TTTTTTTTTTTTTTTTTTTTTTTTTTTTTGAGACAGAGTCTCGCTCTCTCTCCCGGGCTGGAGTGCAGTGGCCGGATCTCAGCTCACTGCAAGCTCTGCCTCCCAGGTTTACGCCATTCTCCTGCCTCAGCCTCCCGAGTAGCTGGGACTACAGGCGCCCACCACCTCGCCCGGCTAGTTTTTTGTATTTTTTTTTTAGTAGAGATGGGGTTTCACCGTGTTAGCCAGGATGGTCTCGATCTCCTGACCTCGTGATCCGCCCGTCTCGGCCTCCCAAAGTGCTGGGATTACAGGCTTGAGCCACCGCGCCCGGCCTAGCAAGCCAAATTCTATAACACCTTGAAAGGACACACTTTAGAAGCAGTGACAGCTTTACTTGTTCTTTTCATGTTCGCAAACTTTTAATTTCTTTCTCTTAACTACTCTAACAAGGATTTATAATACTAGGCTAAATAGAAATGGTGACAACGGGCATCTTCTGTTTCAGATCTCAAATAAATTCAAATTTTTCATCAGTGGGTATTATGTAAGCTGTTGGTTTGTTTTCTATGGCCTTTATTGCATTGAAGTACATTTCTTCCATACCTAATTTGCTGATTATTTTTATTATAAAACAATCCTGCCAATCAGCATAAAGACTTAAACCTAAAACCTAAAACTGTAAAACTACTAGAGGAAACCATAGGGAATAAAACTATATGAACTTTGTCTGGGCAATAATTTTTTTTTTTTTTTTTTTTTTTTTTTTTTTTTTTTTTTTTTTTTTTTAGCTTTGAGCTCAACAGTGTAGGCAACAAAAGCAAAAATAGACAAATAGGATTACATTAGAATAAAAACATTCTCCAAAATAAAGGAAATTATTAACAGAGTGAAGTATATATTAGTCCATTTTTATTTCTATAAAGACATACCTGAGGCTAGGTAATTTATGAATAAAAAAAGTTTATTTGACTCACAGTTCTGAAGGCTATACAAGAAGCATATCACCACCATCTGCTTCTGGTAAGGACTTTAGGAAGCTTTCAATCATAGAGAAAGGCAAAGGAGGAGAAAGTGTGTCACACAGTGACAAAGCAAGAAAGAGAAAAGAAAAAGAGGGAGGTCCCAGACTTTTAAACAATCAGATCTCATGTGAACTAATTGAGGAAGAACTCACCCATTACTAAGGGGTGGTTACCAAAGCCAGTCCATGAGACATCTGCCTCCACAACCCAAATACTTCCCAGCAGAAGCCACCTCTAACCTGAGATTTGGAGAGGGCAAATATTCAAACTGTATCAACAGATAACATACAGACTGGAAGAAGATATTTGAAAGCCATACATTTGATAAGGAATTAATATCCAAAATACATAAGGAACTTAAACAACTCTACAGAAGAAAAAAACAAATAATCCAATGAAGAAATGGACAAACTATCTAAATAGACATATATCAAAAGGTATACAAATGATTAACAGATACATTCAGTAATGCTCAACATTACTAATCATTAAAGGGAATCAAATTAAAACCACAGTGATATAGTAGTTGGGTACTATACATTGCAATATTGCTAAGACAACACATATCAAGTGTTACCATCAAATAAAAATGTCAAATATTTGAGGTGATGGGTAAGTTAGTTTGCTTGATTTAATGATTTAGTATTGCATTAAAGGGTGATAAACTCACTTCTTACCCTATAAATATATCCAACTATAATTTACCAATCAATATATTTTTAAAATGTTAAAATACCCTTTTTTTGTAGAGATTGCTGGGGTTCACTTTGGGTGCAGTATTTGTGGGGAGCCCAGGTTTATATCTTCCACTACTGTGATAGAACATATCACTGCTTTTAAACAACAGATTTTTTTTCTTTTTTCTTTTCTATTATACTTTAAATTCTGGGGTACATGTGCAGAACATACAGTTTTGTTACATAGGCATACACAAAATACCATTTAAAGATAAAATCTTCTAGATTTTTTAAAAATAGGTCCACCATTTGCTGTTTCTTTGAGACAGTTTCTATTGGTTTATTTTATTTTTTTCCTTTGAATAACCATCCTTTGTTTTTGTTTTAGCTTGCTTTGTAATTTTTGTTGTTGTTGTTAAAATTGGATGATTGAATCTAACAATGTGGTAACTCTGAAATTCAGATTCTCCCCATTCCTCAGGGATTTTTTTTTTTTTTTTTTTTTCTTGTGGTCTGATTACATCCCGAGGCTCATCCTGAGGTGAAAACTGAAGGTCCTCTCAGGTCTTTCTTGAGCCTGCACCTTTCCCTGGGAATACACAGTGACTCTCTAATTTCCTTGAGATACATAATTGATTTTAATGTCCTAGTCAATAATGGCTTAGAACATGGGGAAAGGAGATACATTAAAGGGGAAAGAAAGTCTCCAGCTCTACAATTGTCCTGGAAGTAGGAGGAGGGTGTTCAGTAATGGCTGCTGTCTCAGTTTATGATATGGTTTGGCTGCGTCCCCACCAAAATCTCATCTTGAATTGTAGTTCCCATAATCTCCATGTGTCATGAGAGGATCCCAGTGGGAGGGTATTTTAATCATGCGGCAGTTTGCCTCATGCTGTTCTCATGAATGTGAGTTACTACTCATGAGTTCTGATGGTTTTACAAAGTACTTTTCCACCTTTTGCTTGGTAGTTCTCCCTGCTGCCACCATGTGAAAAAGGGTGTGTTTGCTTCCCCTTCTGCCATGAATGTAACTTTCCTGAGGCCTCCCCAGCCATGCTGAATTGTGAGCCAATTAAATCTCTTTCCTTTTAAATTACCCAGTCTTGAGTATGTCTTTATTAGCAGCATGAGAATGGGCTAATACAATAAATTGGTACTGGTAGAGTGCTGCTATAAGGATACCTGGAAGTGTGGAAGTGACTTTTGAACTGAGTAACAGGCAGAGATTGAAACAGTTTAGAGGATTCAGAAGAGGAAAGGAAAGTATGGGATAGTTTAGAACTTCCTAGAGACTTGTTCATTGCCTTTGACCAAAATGCTGACAGTGATATGAACAATGAAGTCCAGCTGAGGTGGTCTCAGATGGAGATGAGGAACTTGGGAACTGGAGTAAAGTTCACTCTTGCTATGCAAAGAGACTGACAGCTTTTGGTTCATGCCCTAGAGATCTGAGGAACTTTGAACCTGAGAGAGATTATTTGGGGTCTCCAGCATAAGACATTTCTAAGGGATAAAGTGTTCAAGAAGAAGCAGAGCATAAAAGTTTGAAAAATTTGCAACCTGGTGATGTGATAAAAAAGAAAAACCCATTTCCTGGGGAAAAATTCAAGCCAGATACAGAAATTTGCATAAGTAACAAGGAGCTGAATGTTAATCATCAAGACAATAAGGAAAATGTCTCCAGGACATGTCAGAGACCTTCATGACAGGCCATCCCATCACAGGACTAGAGGCCTAGGAAGGAAAAATGGTTTTCTGGGCTGGGTCAAGCATTCTGCTGTTGTGTGCAGCCTCAAGACAGCATCCAGCTACTCCAGCTATGGCTAAAAGGCACCAAGGTACAACTCAGGATGTTGATTCAAAAGGTACAAGCCCCCAGTTTTGACATCTTGAATGTTGCGTTGGTCCTTTGGGTGGGAAGAATATAAGAATTGAAGTTTGGGAATCTCTGCTGAGATTTTAGAGGATGTATGGAAAGGCATGTACATCCACAGCAGAACCCTCATGGAGAGTCTCTGCTAAGGCAGTGAAGAAGGGTATTGTGGGGTTGGAGCCCCCACACAGAGTTCCCCACTAAAGCACTGCCTAGCAGAACTGTGAGAAGAGGGCCACCATCCTCCAAACCCCAGAATGGGAGATACACTGACAGCTTGCACCATGTGTCTGGAAAAGTCACAGACAATGTCAGCCCATGAAATCAGCCAGGACAGGGGCTGTACCCTGCAAAGCCTCAGAGGCAGAGCTGTCTAAGGCTGTGGGAGCCCACCTCTTGCATCAGCATGACCTGTAGGTGAGACCTGGAGTCAAAGGAGATTATTTTGGAACTTTAAGATTTAATTACTGCCAGCCGGGTGCAGTGGCTCAAGCCTGTAATCCCAGCACTCTGGGAGGCCGAGACGGGTGGATCATGAGGTCAGGACATCGAGACCATCCTGGCTAACACGGTGAAACCCCATCTCTACTAAAAAATACAAAAAACTAGCCGAGCGAGTTGGTGGGCACCTGTAGTCCCAGCTACTCAGGAGGCTGAGGCAGGAGAATGGCATGAACCCGGGAGGCAGAGCTTGCAGTGAGCTGAGATCTGGCCACTGCACTCCAGCCTGGGCGACAGAGCGAGACTCCGTCTCAAAAAAAAACAAAACAAAAAAATATTTAATTACTGCCCTATTGGATTTCAGACTTGCATGAGGTCTGTAGTCCCTTTGTTTTGGCCAATTTCTCCCATTTGGAATGGGTGTATTTACCCAATGCTATATCCTCATTGTATCTAGGAAGTAACAAACTTGTTTATACAGACATTGGCAGAAGAGACTTGCCTGTCTCAGATGAGACATTGGACTTGGACTTAGAGTTAATTCTGAAATGAATTAAGTCTTTGTAGTAACTGTTGGAAAGGCATGACTGGGTTTTAAAATGTGAGGCTATAATATTTCACAGGGGCCAGGGGCAGAATGATATGCTTTGGTTGTATCCCCACTAAAATATAATCTTGAATTGTAGTTCCCATAATCACTACATATCATGAGAGGGACCCAGTGGTAAGTAATTTAATCACGGGGGCAGTTACCCTTATGCTGTTCTCATGACAGTGAGTGAGTTTTCACTAGACCTGATGGTTTTATAAGGGACTTTTTCCCCTTTTGAGCAGCATTTCTCCTTGCTGCCACCATGCGAAGGACATGCTTGCTTCCTTTTCTGCCATGATTGTAAGTTTTCTGAGCCCTCACCAGCCATACTGAACTGTGAGTCAATTAAACCTCTTTTCTTTATAAATTACCCAGTCTCAGGTATATCTTTATAAGCAGTGTGAGAATGGACTAATATAGTCTATTTGGGCTACTATAACAAAAATATCACAAACTGGGTGATTTATATACAATATAACTTAATTTCTCAGTTTTGGAAGCTGAGAACACTAACATCATGGCCCTGGCAGATTTGGTATCTGGTGAGGAGCTTCTTCCTCATGGGATGAAAGCAGTGACAGATCTCTCTTGGGCCTCTTTTACAAGGCACTTATTCCCTAAGGACAAACTAACCTCCCAAAGGCCCCACCTCCAAATATTATAACCTTAGAGATTAGGATTTCAACATAAACATTTGGGGCAACACAAATATTCTGTTATAGCATTCCACTTTTGGACTCCCAAATTCTATGCTCTTCATACATGCAAAAGGCATTCATTTCACCCCAGTAGGCTGAAAAGTCCTAACTTGTTCGATTATCAACTTAAAAGTTTGAAGTATTATCAAAATATTTTCTAACTCAGATATGGGTGAGACTTAAGGTATCTTTAATATTGATGCAAATTGATCTTGGGTTGTAAAACTCTGAAATTAAACATGTTTTATAAGATGGGCAAAAAAAAAAAAAAAAAAAAAAAAAAAAAAAAAAAAAAAAAAAAAATATAAAAAAAAAAAAAAAAAAAAAAAAAAAAAAAAAAAAAAAAAAAAAAAACAGACATCTCCATTCCAAAAGAGAGAAACAAAAAAGAAAGAAGTGACACGCTTCAAGCAGATCTAAGACACAACATTCAATCTTAAGAATTAAGAATAATCTTATTTGACTGTCTTCTTTGGCTTGATGCTCTGCCTTTGGCCCACTAATGGCTGTAGATCCACTTTCAGACCCACTGCAGTGGAGACCCTGGACCTATACCTTCTGTGTAGGAGTAGGACTCATGGTTTTGCTGAGTAAAGGCCACATCACAGCTCTCACAGGTTGGAATAAAATGCCTACCATTTTTCCATGCTGGAATCACTTGCTGAGACCTCCACAGAGTTGAGGTCCTGGAAATGGCCCTGCCACCACAGCTTCACTGGGAACAGCACTTGCTGCAGTGTGGCCTGTTGGAGCCACACACCTGGGGCAGTGGAGGAACATGGCAGTAAAGTGTAAGTAGTGAAGCCCAAGATGTGAAGCAGGGCTGGACAGCAGCTTCCTCTCTGTTGTAATTCTTCAGCTCTTGATACCCACTTCTTAGTAGCAATTTTTTAGTCCATTCAGGCTGTTATAACCATATATGCCAAAAGTGGGTAGTTTATGGACAACAAAAATTTATTTGCACATTTCTGGAGCAGTGCAACATCATGGCACCACCAGAATGGTGTCTGGTGAGGGATACTTCCTCATAGACAGTGCTTTCTTGCTTTGTCTTCATATGATGGAAAGGGTGAGGGCTCTGTCTCATGCATTGTTTTATAGGAACACTAATTCCATTCATGAGGATTCCACCTCCATGACTTAATCACCACTGAAAGTTTCCACCACTTAGTACTATTACTTTAAGTAATAGGTAAGATTTCAACGTATGAATTTTGGGGAAAAACAAACATTCAGATGATAGCAGTTTCTCATCTCTATATCTACACCTCTTTAATGAGAGGTAGGAGTCAATGATCAGAACACAGATCCCTGATTTGGGGTGAACAGAGTCCTTATTGCCCATGGTGGCTCCTGCAAGCTATGCAAGCTGCTCCAGGAACATGTGTGCAGTCACTTGCATGGGGTATAGGTGTGGAGGATAATGAGTGCTGTAAACTAAGAGCTGAAATTGACTGAATTAACCACAATTTTCTATCCAAACCTTCCCCTAGAAGTTGCAAAGCATCAATAGACTGCATAGTTCCAAATAGTTATATCAGACAAACTGCCAGTGTAATTACTTTCTATGTGGTTAAACAGATTCCTTGTACTTCCTATTCTTCCATCTTCCCACGACCTGTTGCTTCTTTTTCTCTTTTTTACCTAAGAACATCATGCTCTATTAACCACCTTCCCAAATTACTGTGGATCAAGCTTTTTTGACTGTCCATTGGTTATAGTAATTATGACATCTTGACTTCTGATGATTAAGCATTACCACTTGACACTCATTAATTTGAAGCTGTGACAACTCCATCAATATTAACAAGCCTAACTCTTCATTGTTTTACCTACCATCAGCCAGGACCTGCAGAGGAAAACTGCCAATCTTCCTAGCAACACTATCACCCATCTCACCAACACAATTCTGGTGGACTTTCTGAATGGTGTATCTTCTGAGCCCTCTCATGGAACATAAATTTTGTTGCATCACAGTTGACTATCAAATCAGATTACCACTTATTGCTTTGAGAGAGGAAAGGTATAATTCCTCAAAAAGAAGTTAATTACATTTTGCGATTATTTTAAAAATGCATGACAGGGACTATAGATTTAAATCAAGGGCATTTTTATTTGCATAGCACAACACTATGAAAGAGAAGATTCACTTCAGAATTTTAAAATTTGACCCAGTATATTATGATCAAAGCTTGAGTGCACTGACACATAACCTTATATCATAGTACATAAGATTTTAAAAAAAGATAACATGGCTGGGCGTGGTGGCTCCAGCCTGTAATCCCAGCACTTTGGGAGGCCGAGACGGGCGGATCACGAGGTCAGGAGATCGAGACCATCCTGGCTAACATGGTGAAACCCCGTCTCTACTAAAAAAAAATATATATATATATATATACAAAAACACTAGCCGGGCGAGGTGGCAGCACCTGTAGTCCCAGCTACTTGGGAGGCTGAGGCAGGAGAATGGCGGGAGCCCGGGAGGCGGAGCTTGCAGTGAGCCGAGATCCGGCCACTGCACTCCAGCCTGGGCGACAGAGCAAGACTCCGTCTCAAAAACTAACAAACAACAACAAAAAAAGATAAATAATGGCATAAACATTTGTTTCATCCTACAGTGGCCAACCAAGAAGCTATTCTGTGATTTAATATGACTGGGAAATGAGAACTAGTGTAAGTCCCTACTGCCTATCGTCCTCTTAGGAAACAAACCAAAGAGGATTAATACAAATCCCTAGATAATTCTGGAAGTGTGAGAGGAGATTTATTTCATATTATTGATTTAAGTTTCTGGCAAGAGGTAATTTCCAGTTACTCATACCAAATATTGTTACCATAATATTGTAATGAAGACAGAAAATTAGAAACCCAAATTCATATTATGCCTTCAAATATTCTTTCTGCTTCTACAAGGTAGTGAGAATATAAAAAAAAAATAAATATTCCAAATAAAGCATAAAATACTACTCAGAATTAAGAGTTAGATGCTTGTCAGGAGTGTTAGTAGCAAAAGAGGAAGAAGCTGTAGACCTGAGAATGTGAAATTGATGGGTAAAGTGAGTGATCAATGGTAAGTATGGGACTCAGAGACCAGTAGTGACAGCAATATCTGTGGTTGGAAGCTGAGTCAATAGGGATAGATTATTTAACTCTTCAGATTTACCACCATGGATTGTTTATGTTAAAAGGAGAGATATAGTAATCACTACTTAATATACATATCTGCCACAATCCCTGTGGCATATTGTATCATGTCCACAATACATATAAGCCACAACACCTGTTAATGTTGAAAGAACATAAGAACAATGAACTAGAAAATGCTGAATTTAACTAAGTCCCCATCTATTCCTAGATCTGAATCTAATAGTTAAAATACTTGGTTGAGGTGAATGGGCAAGATCAAGTTGTTATTAGAAACGGAGTTGTTTTGTAGAGTGAAAGTTTATAAAATTTCATATTTGTGCAATTATATAGTCTACAGAATGTTGCTTCACATGTTTAGCAAAAGATTTATGAAATGGAAACAGCCTGTTGTTGATTTTAAACACTGCCTATACTATTGAAAGAGAGAAAACTAGATTTCCAGAGATACTTTTACTAAAATGCCTTAAAAGCTAATTTAACATTATATTTTTATTAAAATATACATAACATACAAAGTAAATGCTATATGACTGGCTAGGGTAGAGTAGATTGTGGCAGAACATTATTTCTGGCTAAGAACTAGAAAAGTAAGAAGAAAGAAATAGAGGGAGAGAAGAAAGGAGGGAAGGAAGGAAGGAAGGAAGGAAGGAAGGAAGGAAGGAAGGAAGGAAGGAAGGGAGGGAGGGAGGGAGGGAGGGAACGAGGGAGCGAGGGAGGAAGCGAGGGAGGGGAAGGGAAGGAAAGAAAAGAAGGAAGGCAGTTTGGCCAAGCACTTGTTTTGAGGGCACTTGAGAGCTACTGAGGCAACTGGGACTTGAAAGCCTAGAGCAAAGGAAATAAAGAAATATAAATGTGTGAATCAAAATTTTCTGAGTAGCCTTCCCCTCATGGATTATGCTTAATTTTGAGTCAGGTATATGTCTAGAAACTCAGAGAGAATATTCCATTTGAAATATGCAGAAGCCAACAAAATTTAGGAAAAGATCATAGTGCTGATGTCAAAACTTGGATTTTAGACATTTTCAGGCAACAGGACTGGAGGGGACATGATCCAGAGAGAAGACAGGAACCTTTCTCAGCAAGCTTTTCCCCTCAAAGCATTAGCTGATTTCTTAATGTGTTAAGAGCCAGACATTAAGAACCTAAGCAGAAAGTCAATAAAAAGCACACCAGAATTTTTGCAGTCTCACACTGCTGAGAAAATAAAAATTGGAGTTCAGCACTTATACACTGTTGGTAGGAATGTAAATTAGTCCAGCCACTGTGAAAAGCAGTCTGGAGATTTCTCAAACACCTTAAAACAGAGCTATCATTTGATCCATCAATCCCATACCTGTGTATATAACCAAAAGAAAATAAATTATTCTACCAAAGTACACACGCTCTCCTATGTTCATTGCTACACTATTCACAGTGGCAAAGTCATGAAATCAACCCAGGAGCCCATAAAAGGTAGATTGAATAAAGAAACTGTCGTATGTACACACCATGGGTTACTATACAGTCATAAAAAACAAATGAAATCACATCCTTTCCAGCAACATGGATGAAGCTGGAGGCCATAATTCTAAATAATTTAATTCAGGAACAGAAAACCAAATACTGCATGTTCTCATTTATAAGGAGAAGCTAAACATGGAGCACGTATGAACATAAATGTGGAAACAATAGATGCTGTGGACTACCAAATGGTTGAGAGAGGGGCTGGGTTAAAGAAATCTCCCATTAGGTGCTATGCTCACTATGCGGATGTGGAATCCATTCTCCAAACCTCAGCATCATGCAATATTCCCATATAACAAATCTGCACATGCACTTCCTGTATCTAAAATAAAAGTAGGAAAAAAATGGACTTCAGGACTTGTTAAAGAGGAAGACCTCTACTAACTGTGCGAAATTCCACTTGGGACCTAGTGAGACTTAATCTTAAGAATATCAAGAAATGTGAAGGGACTAAGATTTTACCTGATAAGGAAGCCTGCTATAGTTTCACAGATGCTGGCAGAATATATGAGACTCCTGAATTTGAGACAAGATTTTTATTATTCATAGCACAGCAGACAGTGAATTATCTTTGGTTACCATTTCCCCTTAAGTCACATAGGAACAATATGAAATCAGGTGTAGAGAGACAAAACAGTGTGTCTGTGCCACAAGTGAGAATTCTTAAGCTTAGAATGCTGCCAGTCTCCTAAGGGACTTAAGAGCAAACTTGCCTAACTTGTGCCTTTAAGTGAAATAATGCCAATATTATTCTGAGCAGGAAAAAACAACAAAAAAAAGCAAACAAAAACATCTACTGATTTTTAGCCTGGCGAGAAAAACTAACTTTATCTTCCAGGACTATTTTCTACACAAACATACTTTAAAATACAGTTTGGAAGAAAACTGTCATTAGACATGCAGAAATGCCATGGAGTGAAACAAGTAAACTGATTGTTACAAAACCAACAAGCCAAGCTCAAGCCAGGTCAGTCTCGGACTGTATTAAGCTGACATCCCCCAATTCAGGGTACCTATAAAAAAATAAGATGAACTCTCACTCGAGAAGGAAAGCATAATCTGACAACATGCAATTATTTTATACAAAATGTCTGGTAGTGAAGATTACCAGGCATACAATTAGACCAGAAAAAAAAAAAAAAAAAAAAATAAAAAAAAAAAAAAAAAAAAGGAACCGTAGATACAGATCTAAAACTAACCTAATTTTTATATTTAAAGTCAATATTGCACAGTACAAACTTTTTGCTTTCATTGTTTTGTTTAAATATTCTGGTTACTTTTGATTTACAGAATGCAAATGAGAAATCACAGTGATTTAGTAGTTGGCAATTATCTTCCTTTGAGTAAATATTTATGTTTGTTATATGCTTATTATACCTTTCTATATTTATTTAAAACTAAAAAGAAATTAAGGTATGAATGAAATAGTCTACACACACACACACACACACACACACACACACATATAATACACATTTTGGGAAACTCCTTTTTTTTTTTTTTTTTTTTTTTTGAGGTGGAGTCTTGCTCTGTCTCCCAGGCTGGAGTGCAGTGGTGCAATTTCTGCTCACTGCACCCTCCACCTCCTGGGTTAAAGCCATTCTTTGCCTCAGCCTCCCAAGTAGCTCGGATTTCAGGCGTCTGCCACCACACTCAGCTAATTTTTGTATTTTTAGTAGAGATGGAGTTTCACTATGTTGGCCAGGCTGGTCTTGAACTCCTGACCTCGTGATCCAAACGCCTCAGCCTCCCAAAGTGCTGGGATTACAGGCATGAGCCACAATGTTCTGCTTTGGGAAACTCTTTTCTAGGCAGACCATATCAGCAATTAAGCTTATTATATATTCTGAAAGTATTAATTTAAAAAATATAAGTTCACCATATGGGAAATATTATATTAAATGTAAATGTTGAAAGCTATCATAAAAGAAATACTAAATGCAAAAAACTGCATTTGGTATTTTGAAAGATGAAAAAAGAATAACTTATGCTTTCCAAGAGATTGTATTATTTTACAAATGTCACAAAACATATATAAGCAACAAAACATGATGCATGTGGGAAAATACCAACAGGTTAACAAGGGAAGAAGAAAAATTAAAAATATTGAAAGGCATATTTTATGATGACATGAATTTAAATACGTATTATGACTATAAACATAAAGTGATAAAATTCAATAGTAAAATATTAAAAGTTAAATTGAGCTAAAAAGATTTTTTCTGTCTGTGTGAGCTCTTGTAGGCCTAAATTAAAATTCCTATCCACTTCAGAGTTTTAAATATTTTTAGGAACTAAGTTGCCCTGTACCCACCGGGTTCCCAGTACTTGTGTTAGACGTCTCCAATTCTAAACTCTAGGCTCACATTTTGCCAAGGTGAAAGAAGGGCTCACAATTATTTCCTGGCCAAAATTACCATATATATTAATTGTAATTCCAATTTTACCTGCAAGAATATAAATTTGAGGCATGGTCGTTTCAGTAATGTATAAGTGAACTTGCTAAATTCTATTTGGGACATTTAAAAAACCCTATCAGTAATAAAAATGTATACATGGAATCAATTTATCTACATTCGAAGTGTGTATGTTCCCTTCGAATAGACAATCAAGCAAACAGACATCTAATTAATTATTCCTGGTGAATGTTAAGGCAATTATTTATTATTTTCAAAACTCAAAGAAAGAAAAGAGCAATAATTTACATTGCCTTCCTTAACAAAATATGTGAAAGTAGGGCAGGCATTTTGCGGGGAAACAGGGCATGGTTACTTGCAGATGACTCAAAGCAATACAAATAGGACCAAACACGTTATCACAAGAACATGTCCCCTACTAGCAAAGAACTGTTACAACAGGTTATAACAATGAAGACAGATTATAGAGATCTTGTTTAGGCACAGATAAGAATATCCTAACAAAGAACAAACTGCAAGTGGATAAATCCACAAGTGGTTAAATCCAAGATGGCTGAAAACTTGACTAGCTGCTGACCCTTGAGTGCTTTATGCCCCATTACCATAACATTTCCATGGGGAAACCTTCTACTCCCATCATATACCTGATGCCATGACAGTTTCAGATTAAACATATTTAGTAGAAACAAACAACAACAAAAAAGGATGACACTGATTCTGGGAATTGCCCAATCATTTCCTGGAAAAGCCCTCCCTTTATTATAGAAAATTCTCTGCCTTCATTATGCTAAAAGAAGGAATTAGCAGAATGTATTAGAAATCGAAAGACAAATTGTAAGCAGAAACCACAGGACATTGCAAAGTTTTGTTAAGACAGAAGGGAAGTACCACAAATAGGGGAGAAAAGCAGAGATTTAGTTACAACATTGTTTGTGATATCATAGCAATCCTGTCTGTGAGTTCAGTAGTCTGAATTCTGAGATCAGATTTTCCTAATTTTCCAGGTAATACTGACAATGAACTAGTAACATCTGATGTTACTTAATAACATTTCTGTTTCTTACAACCTGAAAAGGTACTCTTTACATACAAACACACACCTAAATCCAAGAAAGGGTTATCAAATACAAACATACACCTAAATCCAAGAAAGGGTTATCACATACAAACATACACATAAATCCATAGCTAGGAGTATGCAATATAGTCAGAAAGCTGAAAGCTGAATTAAATTGCTTTACATTGTCGTTCATTGAATGACTGTCATCTAAGTAATTTTGGTTTGTTTTAGTCAGATTACTGTATTTCAGTAAGTATATTTTCCTTAATTTAATTTTTCTTCTTCTCATAAGTTGATGATATTGCTGTATTAGTACCACTATGATTAAACTGTCTTCATAAGCTCTAAATATAGTATTAGTTTCTGAAGGAAGAATAGTGTCTTAGAAATATTTAAACATTATTTCATACTTTAAGATTAAATAGTATGTAAGATAGGCAATGGTTAAAAGAAAAAAAAAAAAACTTTAGCTGAATTAAATTTAAATAGTTTAATTGAACAAGAAACAATTCACGAATCAGGCAGCCTCCCAAGCCAGAGTAGGCTCAGAAACTTCAGCACAACCACATTGTAGAAAAAGATTTATGAGCAGAAAAAGTAAATGATATAATGAAAATGGAAGTAAGGTAAAGAAACAGCTGGATTGGCTATTTGAACATAGTTGGAACAGTTGGCCACCTTTGATTGGCCAAAACTCAGTGATTGGCACATGAGTAGACTACAATCTGTGCATAACTGCATTTAGGATTTAGTTCACAATGTACAGAGAAACCTTTAAGCCAAACTTAAAATATTTAAGGAGGCAGCTTTAGGCTAAACTTGATTTCACAATTCCCACCTTTTGGTCATCCAAAATGGGTCTTCTCCACTCCCACTTTCCTTCTCAATTTTGAGAGGATGAACCAAATTGTAGTCATTGATGTTACTATCACCATCGTAAATGTGCTTATTTTGTCTTGAAATCCAATGGGAAATAGCAGAACAGTGGGTTTTATAAGGTGGGAATAAGGACTTCAGGTTATTTTTTTTGTAAAAGTGAGAAGAAAGAGTACCTTTTTATGATAGAATGTCCTGTTTACATGAGAAAAAGAGAAAAAGAACCTGGTCTCTTCTAGGACCTATGCGTTTCCTTAAAGCCTACTCTTGATTATGTCAAATGCAGAAATTTAGCATGAATGACTCCATTTTGGTTTGATCTGGACTGTTGGAGCCTAGTGCATGAGCTCAGTCCAAAACAATGGCCTCCCATAACTTTATGTAAAAATTCTCTCCATTTGGTCACACTCTCACTTAGAGTGACTAAAACTTAGGACGTTAGCACCACTCTCAGTTACCATCATTTTGGGTTTCTGGCTTCAACACATCATCCATACGTTATCGTGCCCTGATGGTCACACATTTTTTTTTTTTTTTCCGCTCTTGTCATTTCAGTTTAACATTCTAAAGAGACCATTTAACATTCTAAAAGTGGTTGCATGCAAACATTTAAAACTTTTGAGAGAACATGGTGCACCAGGGAGACTACTATTATGACTATCAGGAGGACAATATCAAGAGTTTGAATTATGCTCCTTGGCCAGGGTCCCCATAAACCAAATCACCTAAAATTAAATAGATCAAGGAATGAGTTCGATAAAGAGTCTGCTTGTTTTAACTAAGTAGATTGTTAATCCCCTACAAATGAATCTCTATCATACCTAATGTGATGTATTTTTCCATGGAAAACTAGTGCCAGCAGCTGCACAGATACTTCTCTGTTTAGCTAGTAAGTAATCTAGACCAATTCTATTATTTAGAATAACTTTCGCAAGAAAATTTAAAGTCTGTTGTGCAACCGTAGCCTTTATAGTAAAATCTGCTACAGAGTCTATCATGAGGCTAAATTTTTAATCATTGTCTCCTTTACTACAAACTCTCTGAGAAAGAAAAGACCTGAAAAACGGTTCCCTTTTAGAAGAGTAAAGACCCCCTGGAAACATTCTCTTTAACCCATGTCTCTTTAACAGACAAATGTCTGTTTCTTACTGATTATGAGACAGTAGATGTACCAATAAAATATCTCACCTATATTAAGCCTTCATCTTGCATCTATTAAGGCATACAGTTATCCATGTATAAGGCTGGCTGCAAGAATCTTCACAAATAAAAGTATATCTTATAAGTCTGTACAACAGAACTCCTTTCATTTCTATTGTTCATAGAGGCATAAGGAAGGATAAAAATGGAAAGATAAGAGTATTATGATAGTAGATAAATCTTGATTGTATCTTGAGAAAAAGCTGTTCACATTAAGGATGACTTGTTCTGTGGAAAAACTTTCCTGGTTAGCTTTACATTGAGGTTTCTAAGGGATGTGCTGTTCCAAGAGTGTGGAGAGACCCTTCTAAGTTGTTAGATTATGAACCCAAGGTTCAATATCCTGAAATTTTGCTGCAGTATGGATGGCAAGGGCAGTTTCTCTGATGTTCTCAGAAGATTTAATCTTCAGGTTTTCAGTTGTTAAGGGGGTAGATTGTCCTCAGTCAGTAAAACATGAAAAACTTTCTTTACCTGGTGAAAATACACTGTGTTTTAATGAGCTACTGTTAAAACATCAGCCCTCTTGCATGAAAAAGCTTTTATACAACCAGAAAATATGCATTGAAAATGATGATCGGATGAAAATCCTCTACAAATATTTAAATGGTTCATCAGGTAGTGGAATGTACCTGAAGTTTTCATTATCTTCTCAGTAATATGGATTTGAAAAAACAAACATTGGTCATAAAGTACTTTAGCAATTTAGAAGTCACCATTCATATATACATACAAAGCTTTTCATATATATACATGTATGTGTATATACATATTTATATTTATTAAATATATTTACACATATTTATATTTATATATATAGCTCAAAGCTTTCAATAACAAAAGCGTTAAGGACTCAGAAAAGACATGGCAGTCATCCTGGTTCTCATGAGTCCATGCTTGACATTGGACTTAAGTCCTCTTGAATACCAGTTGTTTCTCTAATTAAGGTATGTAATACTAATAACTGATAGGTTATCATTGGTAATTTATCTTAGACCATGGAGTTCACTCAAATTCTATATCTAAACAATTTCAGTATTGGTTGATTTACCATGAAAATCTGGGAAAGTATTTTCTTGTTATTCAATTATTATTACTTTTTTTCTGCTTGGGTTAGCAGTTTTATCAACCAGTCAGACTTTTCATTACAGTTTCAGGAATTCTTAGTTCAAATGATACGATTCTAAAGTTATCAGATGCCTGTATTCAAGAGTGCTTTTCAGGATTCTTTCTATCCTTTCATGAACCTCCTTAAAGACACTGTATTTTAGATTTTTTTTTTCTTTTTTTTTCTTTTTTTTTTTGAGATAGAGTCTTGCTCTGTCACCAGGATGGAGTGAAGTGACACAATCTCGGCTTACTGCAACCTCTACCTCCTGGGTTCAAGTTATTCTCCTGGCTCAGCCTCCCAAGAAGCTGGGACTATAGGCGCATGCCATCACGCCCAGCTAATTTTTGTATTTTTGGTAGAGATGTGGTTTCACCATGTTGACCAGGATGGTCTCAATCTCTTGACCTCATGATCCGCTCACCTCAACCTTCCAAAATGGTGAGATCACAGGCATGAGCCACCACACCCGGCCTATTTTAGGATTTAACCTGCTTGTCAAGGTTTCAGAAACTGCATCAGAATCAAGCAATTAACCGTGGGATTGACTTTCAACAGTCAAAGACACAATTGACAAGAAAATTAGGTTATTTTTGTGGTCTACAATAACTTAATCACCTAACTATGATTGATAACATATAATCAGACATATTAGCATTTTAAAAATCTCATAGAATTTTAGATCATATATTAATAACATTCATTAAAATATAACCTGAAGAAGGTTAAACATTATTTATTATTTGACAATGCTTCCCATGTAACTTAACATGTCAAATAATCCTATTTATCTCTCTTTTGGATGATTCAGGGGCCCTCGCAGCATCCCAAATTTAGAGGTCAAAATATAATTAGATTTGAAGCTGAAATTTGATTTTGAAAAGACTGCGTCAATTATGTCAAAGGTTTAAACACTTGAACAAAAAAGGATCACAGATCACTGTAAAACAATGGTCATTCATTTAACAAGAGTGATAATGAAAATATTTTTAAAAACAAAAACCTATAATGGACATAGAGTTTTCAAAATAATCAGAAGCCATAAGACAGCATGATGATACAGAATCTCTTTCCTTCTTTTCTCTTTTGTGGTTTGCTCAAAAGATGAATAAAAATATTTTGCCGTGTCTTATTAATACTACATAAAATTTTTGTTCAAAATAGAAAACCAAATTTTGCTTTGTGTTAGTGTATTGTGAATACTAAAACTAATTACAATAAAACCTCATAACTTTATTGAGTTTGTCATCTTTAACCACACTAAAATTCCATAAACCTTTCCCTTTACATTTTTCCTCAACTTTCTATATTCATCTTATTTCATCTATTTTTTTACTCCATTGTGAAATCTTTAAGCAAATTTAAGCCAGAAAAATACATATTTTATGATTTCATTACTTTCCTCATCAAACATATATTTTGCTTTCATTTATATACTCTGTATACAGAATTGTTTTTCTTATATCTAGTAGTTTTAAACTCTTAGTAACTCTAATTTCTGTTGAGAACACTAGAAAGTAATTTTTAACTATTTTATATTTATGTTTCTACATGAAAACCATTTTATAATTGTTTTAGAAAATAATTGTTCAAATTATTGTTTATTAACAGATCTAATATATTTAGCTTTTCTTTTCCATATGAATATAAATTTCAAGGTATATAAAGCGAAACTAATATTTAATAATTAATATTTCAATATCTTAACTTACAGATGACTCAGACTTAAGTGATTATCTATTACTTAATTTAATATAACATGACTGTAAGATTTTATTTATTTATTTTTATTTTTTGAGATGGAGTCTTGCTCTGTTGTCCAAGCTGGAGTGAAGTGGCATGACCTCGGCTCACTGCAACCTCCGACTCCTGGATTCAAGCACTTCTCCTGCCTCAGCCTCCCTAGTAGCTGGGATTACAAGTGTGCACCACCATGCTCAGCTAATTTTTGTATTTTCAGTAGAGACAGGATTTCACCATGTTTACTGGCTCGTCTCAGAGTCCTGACCTCAGATAATCAGCCAACCTTGACCTCCTAAAGTGCTGGGATTACAGGTGTGAGCCACTGCACCCAGCCTATGACTTTAAGATCTTAAATTACAGAAAACAATTTTGAAGCCATGACACTAGTACCTTCCTTAATGTCTCTTCCTGTTAATTCTAGGTCCCAAAATGTCACGTGGCACTCAGGACGACTTGAAGGTAAAAACCTAAATCCATTAGGACCGAAGACAAAGCTGTGAAGACTACACTCGGAGTATAAAAAATAGTCAGGAGACAAAACAGGGAAAGCAGAGGGGGAAGGGGTCATTCTGGCTAGCAGCTGCTGATATAGGCACTAACAACATGTGTCCAGACCTCATCATGGCCACCTATTCAGACCCCTGAATCCAGAGACTCTAAATCAAAGACAAAAGCTTATAGTCAGATAAAATAAGTATTAAATTATATTTGGCTGATCATTTTGAAACCATTTCTATTTTATCAACATTTTAAAAAACTATCTTTATAAAGAGTTAAAATAGCCAGTGCAATTCTAAGCAAAAAGAATAAACTGAAGGCATCATGCTACCAACTTCAAACTATACTACAGGTGTATAATAACTAAAGCAGCATGGTACTGGTTCAAAAACAGACACACACACCAATAGAACAGATTAGAGAACCAGGAAATAAGATCACACACCTGCTACAACTATCTGATCTTTGACAAACCTGAAAACAATGAGTAATGAGAAAAAGATTCCCTGTTCAATAAATAGTGCTGGGATAACTGGCTAGCCATATGCAAAAGATTGAAATTAGACCCTTTCCTTACACCATATATAAACATTGACTTAAGATGAATTAAAACTTAAATGTAAAACCTAAACCTCTAAAAACTCTGGAAGACAACCTAAACAATACCATTCAGGACATAGGCACAGGCATATATCTCATGACAAAGAAGCCAAAAACAATTGCAAGGAAAGGAAAAATTGCCAAGTGGAATCTAATGAAACTAAAGGGCTTCTGCACAGCAAAAGAAACTATCAACAGAGACAACAGAGAAACTATCAACAGACAACCTACAGAACAGGAGAAAATATTTGAAACTATGCTTCTGACAAACTTCTAATATCCAGCATTTATAAGAAACTTAAACAAATTTACAAGAAAACAATTTAAAAGTGGGCAAAGGACATGAACAGACACTTTTCAAAAGAAGACATACATGTAGCCAAGGAGCATATGAAGAAAACCTCAGCATCACTATTCATTAGAGCAATGCAAACCCAAACTATTATGAGATACCTTATTATATCAGTCAGAATGGCTATTATTAAAAAGTGAAAAAAATAACAGATTCTGGTGAGATTGTGGAGAATAAGGAACTTTTATACACTGTTGGTGGGAGTGTAAATGAGTTCAGCCATTGTGGGAGATAGTATGGGGATTCCTTAAAGACCTAAAGACAGAAATAGAAGTTGACCTAGCAATCCCATTGCTGGGTACACACCCAAAGGAATATAAATTGATCTATTATAAAGACACTTGCATAAGTATGTTCAACACAGCACTATTCACAATAGCAAAGACATGGAATCAACCTAAATGGTCATCAACAATAGACTGGAAAAACAAAATTTGGTCCATATATACTGTGGAATACTATGCAGCCATAAAAGAGAACACGATCATATCCTTTGCAGGCATATGGATAGAGCTGGAGGCCATTACCCTTAGCAAACTAACTGAGGAACAGAAAAGCAAATACTGCATGTTCTCACTTATAAATGGAAGCTAAATGATGAGAACACATGGAAACACAGAGGGAAACAATACACATTGGAATCTTCAGATGGTAGAGGGTGGGAGGATGGAGAGGATCAGGAACAATACGTAATGGCTACTAGGCTTAGTACCTGTGTAATGAAATAATCTGTACATGAAACCCCCATGACACAAGTTTACCTATGTAAGATACCTGTGCTTCTACCCCTGAACTTAAAAGTTAAAATAAAATAAAATATCCCTCAACTAAAAAATGAACAATAAAAACTAATTTTATTTACCAAATACCACATACACAAAACACTATAGACATAAAATACACAGAAGCAGACATTATGACTCTTATAAAAGATTTTTATTTACTGGCTTTTAAATAGACTTTCTTTTCCCCATTTGGTCTATCACTCTTCGAATTACCTGTTTCATTGCCCTAAGCAATTGTTAACTAGACAACAAATTTGCATTTCTAAAGGTACAACCCTTAGGTGGAACAAAACAAATTATTTTTTTATAAGCACAGAGCTAAGATTCTAGGCCTAAATAGTGTGTCATCATTTGCTCAAACCAAGGAAATAAAATGTGCTGAAATAAAAGTTCACTTAAGGTAAGATGGCCAGAAGAGGTATGATTTCTTATGTAAATTAAAAAGAATGCTAAAAGTTTCTAATGTACATAGGTAGACATACATCTATAAAGGAAGTCTCAAATTTTTAAGGATATTTATTTCACAAAAGAATTTCCAATTACATTTCAGAATTAAAAAATAATAGCTAATTAAATTACAGAAAGATTTATTTTAGTTGCATACGGTGTTTTTTAGCTAAAATTACCTGAGTTCAGGTTAATGGGTGGAGCCCACTGAAGGACAGGACCAACAAAGCATTGTATGCCTCGACTCAGCATGGATAGATCTGAAAAACAAGCAAATTTATTTTACCTTTTATAAACACCTTATCTAGGATAGCTTTCTTTCCACCTTTGGGGCAGGATAGTAACTAAGCCAAAAGTTTAGCAGGTTTAATTAGTCTCTTCAATTACTTGCTTAAGCTTTTCATTTGCCTTTTACAAAGTCTTTAAATAAAAATATTGAAATATTTTTAGAAGCTTCTGCATATAAATAGGCCTCCCTAGATGAGATTAATTTGGGAGTCCTTATTTTCAAATGCACTTCAGTGTAGTGTTGTTCATTTGGAACACTGCTCTGTAACTTATCTTTAGTAAGGTTTCACCATTTCTGTAATACTTTGCTGCCTTTGGGGCCTAATACTTATACATATATAAGCTGGATGGTATTTAGTCCTTCATAAATTGAGGATCCCATTTTTACCTCAAATATTGGCTTTGCCTCTGAGGTTTCATTGATCAAGTTAGCCCATGGTTTTATTCCCTGCCCGAACACAAAAGAAAAATAAAACAAAGAGGTAGAACACAAAAATTTCTGCGAATTTCTAAAAGTCAAATTTTACACCCTCAGCAATATTTCCATTTACTATCAGATTCGTTCTGACTTAGTCAGATATAAGAGGCCTCAAACTGGATTCAAGCCAATTAATTATCAGATCCAATCTGATCCTGGACCCTGTTCAGTTTCTCCTGTAACTTCCAAAACGAGTTTGGATCAGAAATTTGTTCAAAGAAAGTCAGAAAGCTCAAAAATGCAAATCCATGGAGCTTCGGAATCTGAGAGTGAATTTACCACAATCCTCTGCTGCTCCCAGAGAGAAACGGACACAATGAGCCTGATGGGTACCTCACTTCGGCACTCAGCACTTCTGGGGCTCATTAGAAGCTCTACTTCAGATCTTATTTCTGACGCCATCTGTTAAAAGAAAAGCTTTAGGCAAATTAAATTTAACAGAGTTTAATTCCGTAAAGAACAATTTGAGAATTGAGCAGCCTCCCATGATGTACAGAAAATGGAAGTGAGGTACAGAAACAGCTGGATTGGTTTCAGCTTGGTGTCTATCTTATTGAACATGGTTTGAACAGCTGGCTACCTTTGATTGACCAAAACTTGGTAATTGGCACAAGAGCAGGCTACAGTCTGTATACAACTTCATTTAGGTTATAGTTCATGATGTACAGAGAAACCGTTAGGCCAAACATCAAATATGTAAGAAATCAGCTTTAGGCTAAACTTGATCTAACAAGTTACATTAATCACTAGTTATAGATTGGTGTTACTAACTTCTATTTTTAAATTATAAATTTAGAAGTAAGTTTTGCCCTTAAACTAATAGCTAACATGCTAAAACAATTAAGGTTAATTAATAATTACATATACAAATGATGTAATGAATGTAAACACTTCACTAAAATTTAATAAACATTTGAAAATTCAATAACCAGCATCCCTATGATCAAGGATCAAAAATACTGCCCTCTGGTTACTGAATATGTAATAGGAATTGAAATCAGATATTTTATTATTAAATTCTGTCCCTCAATTTTCCAATGTCTTTTGCAATACTTATCACATTTAGGCTGTGCCAATCTAGCTCATTTGTGTGAGACTTGTAAAATCTGGGCAAGAAATTGTCATTGGGAAAAAAGGGCAGACAAAAAAAATCTAAAAAGTTACAATTATTTAAATCTACTATTCATGAAAACATAGTCTGTTTAAAAGACTGAAACTGCATTGCTGACTATGTCTAAGACTCTTGTCTTAGAAAAATTAATGCTTGACAATGTGGAATCTCACATTTTTTATTATATATAGTGAAATGTTATGTATCCCATATGAATAAAAATAAAATCATAAGACTCTCTTAACTAAACACATTAAATATTTCTTTACAAACTTGAGGGAAAAATCTAATTTTCTTTCAGTAGCTTTTCATACTCCAAGACTATCTGCTCTTTTAGCCTCTTACCCTGCCATTTCTTTATAAGATTCCTTATTTCATGCTATGTCCTAACATTTGCAACTCTCAGAAAACTGTCATGCCTTATTGTCTTTTCTACTTTTGCATATGATACTCCATTTTGCTCCTTCTGGTGTATCATCAGTCTATACATAGGAAGTAAATTTCTCCTTAGTTGTAATATTTCAAATCAAATGCCATCTCTTCCAGGAAGCCACCATGATGGCATCGGGAAGTTTTCATTGAAGTTTCCTCAATGACCTTGTCCATGCCTTGGCTCAAAAACACATTTCATCATTGCAATTGTGTGTTTCCACACCTCTTATCCAGTTAAGCTATAGACTTCTCAAGTGAAGGATCCATGTTCAAATGCTATTTTTAAAATTTCTCCTTTCTGGTGCCTGATATTCTGTTATATTTTAAATAAATGATGTAAAAACCAAAAGGAAGTAGAAGAAAAAGTGACTTTTTATGTGTCTACTAATTCTTTACTTGGTTTTTAAAAAGTAGTAGAAATAGAATAGCTAATAAAAATGTTAAAATAGTTACACTTAAATTAAAATGGGCGGGTTTGAGAAACACAAAAGGAAATTTTTAGTAGTTGTGAAAAAATCTTTCACCGTGATTAAATGAGATTCTTTCCAGGGATGCAAGGATGGCTTAACATATCAAAATATATTTTAAATATAACATAAGAAAATAGAAATGTTTCAAGAAAAATAAAAGATATTATAAATAGATTTATAAGCATTGGTTCAGTCTACATAATTGCTTATATGAACGTACATTATTTACAGATTATCTCAATTCTTAATGTGACTTAACCTTGTACTAAGGTTAACCTATAAAATTAACTTTTTGGAAACTTGCTGGATATAGCAGTGATCAATTGAGTTGAAATCGGGTATTTTTCTAGAGATGTGAAAAATAAATACAAAACACAATGTTTGAGACAGTAATTTCCTTATTTGTTAGTGTATTATTACAACCTCCAGCCTCCTTTACAATTGTAAATTTCAGGACCTTACCTCAAAATATCTACCACAAAATTTAAAACTTCCAGGCAAAAGGTAAAAGAATACATATACTTAGATACATTTTATGCAACTCTAGTCTTGGTCCTTTATCTATAACCACAGCTCTATGGGGCAGTTTATGTATCTTTCTAGAATCACTTTTGTTATAGTAACTGCTAATCTCAACATTGATGTAGAATATACTGATTTCTTAGAATCTCAGTTCTATAATCACCCTTCCTCCAATAATCTTGTCCTTTTTCCCACCTTAGCTACCTTATTGCATCACTATACTCTTGACTTTGTCTTAAACTTTAAAACCACATCTTTCCTAATCTCAACTTCAATTATCTCAACTCTGACGATAATTTTATCAATACTCTTCCTTTTGTACCCCAACTTTAACAATCTCTCCATCTCAGGAGAAAATTTCTTTGGTTTATTCATGCTACCCTTTCATAGCCCTTATCACTCACTTCTCATTTCCTTATAGAACTTAAAGTACTTAATCACTCTTCTCCTTCAAATACTTTCTTTTATGTGGCCCTATATCTGTGTTTTCTTTTACTCCTCTGGTCAGTCTGATTCAACCTTCTGTCTTCCAAATTATAGACACTGGCATGACATGCTGCTCACCCCTTTCATCTTTTTTCTTTAAGATCCTTCAGTCTTTAAGTGAGTTCAAATTCTACAAGTTTAATTACCAATTAAATGCTAAGGAGTCTCAGATTTATTTTTTTAAAACCAGGCAAGTTCTCTTGAACTCTAAACTCTTAACCAAACTATCTATTCAAATATCTCTACTTGAGTACCTAACAAGCATCTCAAACTCAACATATCAAAACTGAGCACCTAGTGTTCCTCATCACTTTCTTCCTGTGCTCTTCATCTTGATCAATGTCAGCTGTATTCCATCACTTCCTAAGCCACAAGCTGTGGTTTATTCTTGATTCTTCTTTTTCCATCACACAATTTTTCCAATCTGTCAGCAAGTTTTGTTGGCTGTACATTTAAGATACCTACAGTTTTAAAACTTCTCACAATAACTATTTGATCTGTTTTCTTTACTTCCTCACTCCTGCCTCTGCCTCTAGTACTTTCTTAGCACAGCAGAGTATTTGTGTTAAAAATCCAGATCTGATCATATCACCCCTCTACCTAAAACCCTTCAATATCTCCTCATCTCAGTCATAATGGAAGCCAATGTTTTTATTATGTCTGGAATTCCCTAGATTAGAACTTTTCAAACTATTAATGAAGGATTTTCTTTTTATTTTAATTCCATGATGACTCAACAATTTTGTGAAATAAGAAAAAGTATTTACAAACCCAAATATTTTAATATTTTAATACTAATTTTAATAGACATAGTTACTCTATTACTGTATCAAATTTCTATAAAAGTTGCTTAATATTTACTCTTAATTTTTTGTATCTATTTCCTTACACTAGAAACAAATTGTTCACAGTCCTCACACTGAGTGGAGCTGCTGGAGTAGCTAGGCCTTTCTCTTCTAACTCAGATCACTTATTTCATCACCCTCTCCTCTCCTTTTCTCTATCCAACCACAGCTTTAAAAGAACATTCTGCCTCAGGAACTCCCTCTCCATAGCAGCTGCATGACTTACACTCCAGTTTCCTTTAGGTCTTTATCCAAGTGTTACCTTCAGTAAAGTATTTCTTGGCCATTCTCTCTAGAAGATAAATTCCTTTTAAATATTTCCTTATCCTATTGCTTAATTTATATATTTTTTAGTGTTGATTATTCTTTAAAATAATATTATATCTCTTTGATTAGAATATAAGCTCTGAATAAAGATTTTTTGTATGTTAATTTACTGCTGAATTTTGTGCATTTTGGCAGATAGTAGGAGTTTGATCAATATTTTAAAAATGAATGATTATTAGTGACACTTGAGAAGCTAAAATCCTTATGAGTAACATGAGGCCTTAAACATTCATTCAGAAGTTTAAACATTTTACTGACCTATAAAAACTATAATCAAATATTTGCTATATGTGTAATTGAAAAGAAAAATTGATGTCAAAAATTCAAGTACTTGTCCCCAACTGTATCTTATGTAGAAATTAGAAGCTTTACTTGTTAAACTTAAGGAAAAAATAATGTGAACTTGTTTATGTGATGTTATTTTTAATGTATGCATTTGTTGTCGGGTAATAAAACACAAAATTATCTGCAAGTGTTACTGAACTTATAAAAGACTTGTGTTGCGTACAGTCTTGGTAATTTTTTATAAAAAGTATAATCCTGAAGCATCTGCAGATGTTTTTATTATTTTAAATATCTTCATACTTAAACATGCTATGAACCATTGATATGACAGAAAATTATTCAATTTTAATATCTTAAAATTTATTATAGTAAAATGTAAGAAAAGAAAAGAAATACTGAGTAAACTGTAAAGCAATGACATTTCTTGAACCCATTAGAAAATGGAGAGCAAAGAGTCACTCTGAAGTCTGGAGAGATAGACAAATGCAAAGAATCACAGCCAAGATGGAAAATTCATAAAATCCATTATAAAGGTGTTTATATTTCCTTAACATTCCCTTTTTCAAAAGCTCTGGTTGTACCCTTATACATGTGCTTATCAACAGAAATATGGGGCTCAGACCCCTATACTTTAACTCAAATATTAAAAAAGTCATAACTGCTCTCCGTTTCTTTTGTAAACAAGACAAATGATGAACTATCAACTGTCATGAGGAGTTTGGATCCTCAAATTTGGAGGCTAGGGATGAAAAGAGAAAGCATTAACTTTGAAAACTCAAAGATAAAGATAAATTTATGGTTTTGTTTTGTTTTTAGTAAAATAAAGAAAAATCACAAACTCTCATTACCAGGATACAATCAACACTATGGATTATTTTTTATTTAATCTACACTAACCCAAGGCCTTTAACCCAAGGACATTAAGTCTTCAAATATTTTCCAGGCTTTATTGTCCATTTTACAGTAAATAATTAATATAACTTATTTCTTAAAATGTTTTTTATTGACATTTCTTATGCTGGGCTAACTGCTATTTTTAATGGAATTTCATGATGACAGAATTTACTCCTAACAATGGCTTAAATTAAGACATTGAGCAGAGAAATGGGCTCCAAGGATGAGCTACACATATATTCAACATTAAAAAGCTACATAAAGATATTTGATCCCAAGATGGCTGAGTCACAGAGAGATTTACCAGCCCAGCCAAAAAAGATTCAGGGCTATTCAAAAAAAGGATTTGAATAATATTTTGAAGATAACATCAAGATTAGCCAATGTTAGTCACAGGAGAAAAAAATGAAGAAAATCTACGTATCAGTACACAGAAGTTTATTATTGTTATATGATCATTGTTTAATACATTTTAATGTATGTTTGATCATGCAAAACCTGAAATTATAATACCAAATATCAGATAAATGTCACTATCTATTTAAGATTACATGGTCTAGGCATCTTAGGCATCTATTTTTTTTTTTTTTTCAAATAAACTGTAAAACAAAAATATTTTTACATTTTGTGCTATAGGAAAACATTTATGAAAGAAAAATAAAGATTACATCAATGTTCTATAAAATAGCTGCCTATTTTCATTGCTCATAATAAAAGATTATAACCAAACTCTCATTTTAAAATAATTTGTATTTACAAATTGAGGTTGAATATATATATATAATAGCAATCATTTCCAAAATTAGGCAAAAACACCACAAATGATTTTTTATAAAATAGAGTTTGGGAGCCCTTATGGTACTCATGAATGAATAAACTTTTCATGATGATTAAGAAATTACTTTTTAGAGTAATAGAATTCATATATATGTGTATTTATATTTTGTGTTAAGTAGAAGAGTAGTTTCTAAGTCAAGAAAACACATTATTTGCTTTGACCACATAAAATATGTAACAAATATTCAACAAAAACAGGAAATAGAATATCTCCTACACAGAGTAACAAAAACAGCCATTGGCATTTTCACTGATGATGAGAATATCAATTTCAAAATGGACAGATCTGAACTATTATAGAAAACTGTGTTCATACCAACAAGCATATATTTTTACAAAGAGAAAAGCAATTATATTTAATATCTGTTAAAAGGTACAATGTATTTTCAAAGTTGCAAAAAAAATAGATTTAGGAATATTCCATCCATTTTGTAGAGGATGAGATGATTCATCCTGATTAGGCTTCCTGTTGAGGCTAAGTGGTTTTAATAAAAGAAGGAAATCAATGAGTGACCAATAGAATATAATGGATTTGAAATGCTATATTTTAATGAGGCAGCAATAGGAGGCCATTAGAATAAAATGGATTGACCATCAAAAGCACATAAAATAATTTATTAAACAAGCTGATGTGCAGATAATCACAAAGTATGCTGATAAGAATATCCAGAAATAGTTGGAGAGTAGTTTTCTGCTAAGTTCTAAACTAAGGAACATTATCATGCAATAGAAAAATAACTACAGTTTAATAAGTATCAATACATGCCAGGATCTTTTTGCCACCTTCAAATTTCATGTATTGTGTAACTTATGATATTGTACAATGACAAGTCACAGTACTTTGAATGAAATTTGCAAATATATGTATGCTCCTTGAAATATGATTAATATTAACTAAGAATAATTATAATTAATATTAGATATCAATAGGTTGCTTATTATTTCTTGTGTATAATCTCTGTGATCTCTTAATGCATGGTTTATATAATTATTATCTAATCTATATCATTTTTATAAGATCAGAAATAACTCAGTTACCACAGAAACAGCTTGGAAAATGAACAAAGTGTGAAAAAGCTACCATTGCCATTCGTAGAGCTAGTTATTTGTAAAATATTGAGTGAGCACCCCCTTCATAAGAGAGCTATGGACAGGAGGCAGGGAAACACTGGGTAGAAGAGGGTAGTTTCCAGGCAAAGGCCCCACTCTCAAGCCTGGAAACCTGTGGCCCTAAAAGCGAACAAGCATTCCTGTTTTTGCACCTAAATGTTGCCTTTTGGCCTGCCACACCCCCCTATCCTGTACCCATATAAACCCCAAACCCTGGGCTCCATGAGCAGACAAGCAGATGAGCAGAAAAGCATAGGAACAGAAGAGTAGCAAGGCAGAGAAGAAGAGAAGAGAAAGGGCATCTGAACGTTGAGAGGAGTTCGGCTGGGGAAGGTCAAAGAGGAGACTGGCCACAGGACAGCCGAAATTCAGGGGAAGATCATCTTCCAACTCCATCCCCTTTCCAAATACCCATCCGTTCTACTGAGAGCCACCTCCATCATGCAGTAAAATTCCCAGCATTTAGCATCCTTCAATTTGTCCATGTGACCTGAGTCTTCCTGGAGGCTGGAGAAGAACCCAGTTACCAAACGGGCATTAAGATGATTAACACTTAAGCCATCTGTGGATAGCAGAGCTAAAGGAGCACTGTTACATGCCCACTGGGGCTTTGGGAGTTGCAGGCACCCACCCCTCAGCACTACTGTGGGGCCGGAGTCCAAAAGCACCCTCCTGGGCTCCTGCACCTGCCCATCTGCATTCTCCTCCTCCCATAAGGGGTTTGGGTGCAGTGGCCGAACAAGCCACACTCCTGTTGCAAGTCCTGTGAGGGCGGTCAGGAAACTCTCCAGTTTCAGTAACTGTCCAGTGAAACATCTATTATTTTAATATTTCTAGATAACCTTCATTTTTCCGACTCTAGGTTAAAATAAGAATTCAGCATACCAATAGTAACAACTCTTAGAAAGATGAATTGAAATGTGATTAAAATTAATTCAAACTATAACTAGAATTGCTTTGAAATTAATGGGTAAAGCTTTACAGTAACAAATTAAAAACTCACCCCATCATTGTAATAATTATGCTAAATTCATACAAACAAGTATATTTGGAGGCATAGAATGTTGGTTTTCTGGGGTTACAAATATTATTTTTATGTCTTTCATTCACTCATCACTATTGTGGCAGAAGTTATGCCTAAATTAAATTTAAACACTCTTTTCCAGTAAAAAAGATTATGTCAATTTACCTTCTTTCCTCTGTGAAAACTAGTTGTGTATCTGTATTCTTAAATCAATTTAAAATGAGTCTGGATCATCACTCTTTCTCTGACATTTTCTGGTCTAGCCTAGTTCAGTGATTTTTTTTTTTTTTTTTTGATTAATAGTATTGATTTATATATTGGTATGTTTGATTTAAAAACCAATTTTTAGTATCATAGGTTTACAATTGATATTTGTATTTTTGTTTGTTTTGTTTTGTTTTTCTTTTTGAGATGAATTCTCGCTCTGTTGCCCAGGCTGGAGTGCAGTGGCACAATTTAGGCTCACTGCAACCTCCACCTCATGGGTTCAAGGGATTCTCCTGCCTTGGCTTCCTGAGTAGCTGGGACCACAGGCCTGTGCCACCACACCTGGCTGATTTTTGTATTTTTAGTAGAGAAGGGGTTCCGCCATGTTGGTCAGACTGTTCTCAAACTCCTGACCTCAAGTGATCCACCCACCTCGGCCTCCCAAAGTGCTGCGATTACAGGCATGAACCACTGCACCCAGTCAATATTTGCACGTTGTAACTGATAGCTTTTAAAGATAATATATCAAGTAGGAGTCTGTTTCCATTTTTCCTATGTTGAAGACCATTAATAATGTATTAACACATTGTTTTTTAACTGAATCCAAAGTTTCAGCTAACCCCATCTCGAACATTTAAAAAATATTTACCAAAAATTATGTAGGAGATTCACTAGAAAAATAAACAGTAAGCTGACATGATAATTCTAAACTCTGCCAAATACATTTAGCATAATGATGTACAAATGCACACATAGTCATGTAACCAAGAAATGGAGAAAGCACAATATATAAACATAGAAAAAATCATTCTGAAGCCATCATTCAGCTTACTTATACCAAGACAGTACCTTCATTTCTTCTACTTCCTTTTTTCTTGCTTTCTGTACTAGAATTTTTCCCAACACTAATGCCAGCTAATTGTTTTGGAATGAGCATCTGACAATCCTCAGGTTTTCTGAAATTTTAAAATGATTTTTGCTGCTCTCTCCTAGGGGATGGAACTGCCAGATAATCCTTAGTACTGCTGAACAATGGCCATGCGAAATAACCTATTTTGGTGACAAAGCCATCTATTTCATTCCTTCTGAATTTACTCCATTTTTTTCTTCTATCCATATAGCATTCTTTATAAATGTGCTTTTTTATAAACTGGTCAGTAACCAGGATCTTCTTATGTCTCCCTTACAATCCTTTTTTTGTTCTTTATTTCACCAGTTACTTATTTATTTTTCCTTAGGTCTATTTGTACATTCACTATCATTATACCTTTTGGTTTTGACACAAAGTAAATCCTAATATTTTATATAATATACCCCAACCATCCTACCCATATCTTGGCTTTTTTAGTTAGCAAGACATTCATTTTTGCTTACTGTCATATTATTTAAGTTTATCCATAAATAAAATTTAGAAGCCTGGCTATTGCTTTCCCTAAAGTTTGTTCTTTTGTAGAAAAAACTATGGTATTCAAGTTGTTTTTGTCACTTGTTAACCTAAACCCTCTTACTAATAGCCCTGTGTATAAAATTAGCTCATTATATGATTTTGTTTGCATGTTTTTCATACAGTTTTATGTCATGATTCTTCACTATTACATTATTCTTACTGAAAGTCCGATTGAACTTTGAAATTATAAATCATCTGTTTAAAAAATGTTTTTATATAAAATGCAAATAAAACCATATTTTTAGTGAACACTTACTCTGTATTTAAAATTGAAGTAGATCTTTTAAATTTTATTTACTAGAAAAATTTAAATTTATAGGTATATCCAAATACATATACATAATTATATCTATTAATTATGTGTTCACTTTGTACTTTTTTTTTTTTTTTTTTTGACACAAAATCTCATTCTATCTCCCCTGCTAGAGCGCAGTGGTGAAATTACAGCCCACTGCAGCCTTGAATTGCCTTGCCCAAGCAAATCTTCCCACATAAACCTCCCGAGTAGCTGGAACCACAGGTGCATGCCACCATGTCTGGCTGAATGTTTTTGTATTTTTTATAGAGAAGAGGTTTCACCATGTTGACCATGGCTGGTCTTGAACTCCTGGGCTCCAGTGATCTGCCTGTGTCAGCCGTAAGCCACCATGCCTGACCTCTCATCTATTTTATTTGCAAGACAGTCAGTCAGAGAAAATATGATACAGAATTTTTCACTGATCGAATTCAATATGTCAATCTATATCTTGAAAAAGATAAACACTAAGGCATAGCTAACCACTTTGAAAAAATCTAGTTATTGTTACATTAGCATTATTTAAATCAAATTCCATTTTTAATATTTTATTATATAATAGTTTTATTTTTATCTAAAAATATAGAATTTATTGTACAGATAATTATCCATGAATGAGAAAATATTAATTGTCCATGAGAGTTGTCTACTAAGTAAAATATAAATTCTAAATCATATATGTGTGTATATACACACTAACATGCGCAGACTAAAATACAAAGTTGTAAAAGAATATGCACTAGATGTCGTAAAGTTTGTTAAGTCAGAGTCTGGAAATAGAGTTGGATACAGAAAGGTAATGAATGTCTTTATCTTATACATCTTTACAATGTTTTAGTTTACTTGCTGACACATGTATGTTTTATAGTGTTATGTTGAAACCAATTTTCATGACGCAAATGTACGGTGTTCAATATTTACAAAAGATTGAACATTTGAAATTTTGTACATTTTAAAGAAAGATCTGTTTTTTTTGTATTCTAATGATATTAAATGTTATATAAAAGTCTTCACTTTGACCGGGCGCGGTGGCTCAAGCCTGTAATCCCAGCACTTTGGGAGGCCGAGACGGGCGGATCACGAGGTCAGGAGATCGAGACCCTCCTGGCTAACATGGTGAAACCCACTAAAAAATACAAAAAACTAGCCGGGCGAGGTGGCGGGCGCCTGTAGTCCCAGCTACTCGGGAGGCTGAGGCAGGAGAATAGCGTAAACCCGGGAGGCGGAGCTTGCAGTGAGCTGAGATCCCGTCACTGCACTCCAGCCCTGGCGACACAGCGAAACTCAGTCTCAAAAAAAAAAAAAAAAAAAAAAGTCTTCACTCTAACTCATTTTAATTGCCTGCTTTTGTTTATAGTTCTTATTATGGAAATGTAATTGATAACACAATTAATGAGCCATAGAACTCGTTCTAAATTATTCACATTTAGAATTGCAAAAACTATTTTTTAAATTTATTTACATCAATCAATACATTAAGGTGATGACATCTGTAGTAAACACATTCTTCCCAATCACACTAGCTAATTGTTTTTGTGAGTGTTCTCAGGAACGAATAATTTTCACTGAAGAAAGCTTCTCAAATATTTATCTCAATCTTAGTAAAATTAACATTAAACACTTTCTAACATGCTAAATTTATCATTCAGGATCCTACATCAGGATGTATAGCTTTATTTTCAATCTCTAACATTTTCAAATTGACTTTCCTTTTCTTATTCTATTCTAAGGATTATTTGAATTTGCTGCACGGATTTTAATAGTACTTTCAGAATACATTTGAATGTAAGAAATATGGCAAGTTAAATCACAGTGAATGACATCTAGTAAAAAATATACCTGAGTATATTAAACACAACTCACCATTGATTTTCACAGGTACATTTTTTTACAAAAGCATCTGTATGTGTAGACATGAGGAACATTTCATATTCAGAAAGGTTTACCCATGTTTTTCTCTTTTCCCATCATACTGTAGGAGAAAATGCAAACAAAGAAAAGTAGAATTTGTTTAACTCTGAAAAGAAAAATTGGAAGACCAGTAATGTGTCTGTAAAATGACACAAGAATAAAATGATATTACTTTTTCATTCCTAGAATGCTAAATTACAGCACAAATTTTATTCTCCTTGGTCATACAGCAAAAGTTTTATGCAAAATATTTTCAAAGTTTGATAAAATTGCTAACAGAAACTTAGGTAAATGGCAACTTTTCTATATGAGTAGTGAGCCAGACAAGATCAGTTTTCTTTTTATTAAGAGACAATAGTATAGGTTACAGAGATGTCTGAATTTCAGCAAGTCATATGATTTGTTGATATAGGGAAACCTATACTTAATATTTAAGACTGGGTATCATTCATTCATTTTATAATCTATTTATCTCTTAAGAAATTTGGTCCTTCTGCCGTAATGAAGAAAAGAGCTGTTTCTTGCAGGCAAATTACCAGTCTGCCTGGTCTCGCCCTGTTGTACAATATTTGGTGTAAAAATAAACAGCTTTTGGAAGAAAACAAGAGCACTGAAGAGAATGAAGTATAGTTTAGTTGGTAATGACAGTGTCAAAGTCACCACCTTCATTACTTTCTAAAAATAAGTGAGTTTTATTTCAAAAGGTATAAAGCCAAAATTCAATATATAAATCAAATCCTCAATTTTTAGCAATAAGCAATATATAAAACATAAATGACTTCTAATTATGGAATTATTTTAAAATAATGAGCATATTTAAATAATGGGCATCTTTATTTAAATGATCTTTAAATAAAGAGGTAAACAAGTAAAAAAGTAAACTCTGATTACTTTCAGTATGTAAGGTTTGTCCTCACTTATAATTGGATAGATTGTACATAGCAAAAGTGTCCGCTGATCACATTGCAGATTAAAAGAAAAAAACCTGACTTTTGGCTTGGTTTTGTAAAATTAAGAATGCAACAAATTCATTATTTATTTTTCTTTAGCCACCCACTTCCTGAGCAAGTGTTGAAGTCCTGACCCTTGAAAGTGTAACTCTATTACTTTCCACTAATTACTTACAATGGTCAGGACTGCTTATTAAGTAAATCCCAACTAAGGTAAAATAATTATATATAAAGTCTTTCTCAATTATTTATAAGAATGTTCATACTTCAGAATAACTCACTGCTATTTACATTTTTATTTATATATAGAATCTCAAGCAAACTGCCAAACTCAGAGCTAGCGGACACCCAAGAGCAATGAGTCATCCCCTCATTTTATAGGTGAGGAAAGATTTCCAAGACAGATTGAAATGACTGCTTAATATTAGTCATATAGAATGCTTTAAAATTCTAGGACAAGAATCCAGGACTTAGAATTAATAAAACATATTTGAACATTTAAACAGTCACATAGCATTTGGGGTTTTTTAAAATTTAAATAACATTGAAAAGTATAAATAAATATTTGTATTTCTATTTAAAATTAAAAATTGTTAACACCTACGTATATTTGCTACTATTTTTTACAGAAATACAGCATATTACATTTAACAAATACAAACTATCACAAAGATGAAAGTACAAAATAGTTTATCAAAATTCACCATTGTAAAATCACCATTCAAGTATTTGAAAAATAATCATTAACACATTTGTTCAGCAAATATTTATGAGTACTGCGTACTTACTATGTGCCAGGCACAGTTCTATGAACATAGTATAATACATGTACGATCAAACCAGAAAATTTTAAAAAAAGGATTCTCTGTTGTCATGAATCAGAAAATAAAAATTGTATCTAAAACAATAATAATAAAATGCATTATATTTATTGCTAAGTGAAAAATTACCCAAAAAGTTAACAGCTTCAAACAATAAACATGCATTGTCTTGCTGGTTCCAGGGATCAAGAATCTTGATGTGGTTTACTTTCATTCTCTTACTCACGATCCTTTACAAGGCTGCAGTCAAGTTGCCAGCTGTGGCTGTATTCATCTCAAGGCTCCACTGACAGGAAATGCCCTTCTAAACTCACTCACGGGGCTATGAGTAGGTGTCAGGTCCTCACTGTCTCTTGGCCTAAGACATGAGTCCTTTGCCACTGGGCTTCTCTGTAGGACTACTCCCAACACAGCAGCATGCCTCCTCTAAAGTGAAGATTTAGAAAAGAGAGAGCAGGAGAAAGAATGAGCAAGTCACAGTTTTTGTAAGCTAAGCTGAGAAATAAGGTCCCCTTCACTTTAGCTGTACTCTATCCATTAGAAGCAATTTACTAGGTGTAGCCCATGTAAGCTTCTTCTTCAAGGGCAAGAGGTTACGCAAAGACATAAGTACCAGAAAGTCATTGGAAGGAAGAGATCATTGGAAATCATTTTACAAGCTGCCTACCACAAAATATCAGATGATGACAAATACAAAAGAAAAGTAAAAGTGAAGGTGGTTGGGCCATTGAAGGTAATTGAAGATAAGGAGGAAGTTCACCTGCAAATTTAAATGAGAATAGCCTTCATTGATAAGGTGATCTTTGAGAGAGGAGTTGAAGAGATGATGGCATTTTCTCCTTGGAAAGAGTAATGTAAGAATAGATAAAACCTGTTTAAAGGCTCTGAGTTAGAATAATATTTCATGTATTGTAAAATGAGCAAGGAGATCATTGTGGTTTACCATCATCTTCTGGTGGTCTATGATGTTTTGACAATTTACCTACCACTGCATCGCTGTATTATCATATTCTGTCACCCTTCTCTTTGCTCATTCTACTTCAGCTCTCTTTGCATCTAAGTTAAATCTATTGAATGGTTTTAAGCAGATAAATACCCAATCCAGTTTACTATGTTGTTTTACTTGTTGTTTTGCTAATAGACTAATAGTGTGATTTTGTGCTTTGCTGTACAGGTGCAAGTGCAGTCTAACTGGAGAATTGAGTTCCAGGTATATGCAAATGGATGATGGATTTTAAACTAAGTATGGTGGGGAGAAATTACATTAATAGGAACGTAATTGAAATGGCTGACATAAGCGAAAAATTAACAGAATCATTGAATTGATACTCCAGCAATCAGGGAAGGAGTTTGGTGGGGGAGTCAACAAAATAATGAAAAAATTAAGTAGAAACTTAAGAGATGTTGAATAGAGAGAAATGTCACAAAATAGAAACTTAAGAGGAAGTTATGGCAGGGATCATTTCTGGTTTCATATAAATTTTAATATTTTTATTACTATGAAGAATATCATTGGTATTTTGATAGAAATTTTATTTTATCAGTAGATTGCTTTTAGTATGGCCATTTTAATAATATTGATTGTTCCCATTTAAGAGTATGAGATGTCTTTAAATTTGCTTGAATTCTCTTCAGTTTATTTTCAATGTTATGTAGTTATACTTGTAGATGTCTTCTGCATTAGTCAGGGTCCTCCAGAGGGACAGAATTAATAGGAGAGGATTTGTGTATATATGCAATGAAATTCATTAGTGAGAATTGGTTCACATGATCACAATATGAAATCCCACAACAGGCCATCTGCAAGCTGAGAGAGAAGCAATTTGTGGTTCAGTCCAAGTCTGAAAACCTCAAAATCAGGGAAGTCGACAGTGCACCCTTCAATCAGTGGCTGAAGACCTGAGAGTCCCTGCCAAGCCACTGGTGCAAGTTCCAGAGTCCCAAAACCAAAGAAATTGATGTCTGATGTCCAAGGGCAGGAGGAGAGAGAGGAAGTATCCAGCATGAGAAAAAGAAGGAAGCCAGAAGTCTCAGTGAACAAGGTTATCTCATCTTCTTCCACCTATTTCGTTCTAGCCTCTCTGGCAACCAACTGGTTGGTGCCCATGCACATGAGGGTGGGTCTTCCTTTCCAAGTTCACCAACTCAAATGTCAGTCTCCTCTGGCAACACCCTCACAGACACATACACAGAAACAGTACTTTACCAGCCCATTAGCATCCTTCAAATCAATCAAGTTGACAGTTAATATTAACCACCACAATCCCACCCCTTTAAAACTTGGCACCCATACACATCTCCTGAAATGATACTTACTCTCCAAATAAAGACAAGAATAAAGTCATACGTATGCTTAACATAGCACAGCTATCCTTTATATAACCAAAAGCACACTAATTCTGAACCTAAATGGTACTCCATTAATTTAATAACATATACATGCTGACATAAACTGAATAAATCTTATGTTATAAGGTATGGGGGCAAGGAGGAAATAAAAGGAAGATATTTTCTTAAATGTGTGTATATGCATAAACATATTCTTAAGAATGTAAGGAGGAAATACTTATGACAATTACAGTCCTCATTTCTGGAACTGGTTACTTGGTCATAGCTGGTATTGATAACTACCTTTTGTACCAATTCTGTATTACTTTTGTCTTCAGCAAGCACATCAGTTGATCGTGGTTGTTTTTCACCTGGTGGAGTGACCCAAACCTTCATATCCTTCTTTTCTTTTCTTTTCTTTTTTTTTTGGGGGGGGGACTGAGTCTTGCTCTGTTGCCCAGGCTGGAGTGCAGTGGTGCGATCTGGGTTCACTGCAACTTCCGTCTCCCAGGTTCCCGCCATTCTCCTGCCTCAACATCCTGAGTAGCTGGGACTACAGGGGCCCACCACCATGTCCAGCTATATTTTTTCGTATTTTTAGTAGAGACGGGGTTTCACCATGTTAGCCGGAATGGTATCCATCTCCTGACCTTGTGATCCACCTGCCTCGGCCTCCCAAAGTGCTGGGATTACAGGTGTGAGCCACTGCGCCTGGCCCCAAACCCTCATTTCTGAAGGGTCTAGGTTATGTGTAGGTTTGCCTGGGTTGGAATGTTGTAGTTTCCTATTGACCTCAAGCACAGGGCATGGTAATCTTTAGACAACCTAAAAGAACTCCCTTATTCCAGACATACTGTTCCTTACCTCTATTGTGAAGTGGTAATCTGACTTCATCTTGATAGTCTGGGTCAATAACCCTAGCCAACACTGTAACTCCCTTCTTAGCCTGTTGGCTTACAGGCAAGAGGAGCCCAAAGTAGCCAAGTGGCAGTGTTGCATTTAGCTTATTGGAATAATTGTTGTGTCTCCTAGTGGCAGCATTTCTTCCTCTGAAACTAAGCAAGCAGAACATAAATTTCTTGGAAGTGGGAGCAAAATTTTGCTAGTGGATCTCTAGTGGTGAATGGTGAGTGGAGCCACTTCCACTTCCACCCCTTGATTCCTGGACCTGTGAATCCTGGCTATGGGGGGAAAAAAAAAGTACCATACATTGGACACTGATTCAGAGCATACATAGCCTTCTGGAGAACTCTGCCCTGCAGAATATTGTCACCTAGTTTTTGTTGTAATTGTGACTTCAAAAGACCATTCCACCATTTTATTTAAAAAAGCTGCTTCTGGATGATGGAGAACATGGTAAGACCAGTGAATGCCATGAGCACTAGACACCTTAAACACCATTAAATCTTCTGGGTCATATGACCCAAGCAGCAGAACAGCTCACACAACAGCCTGCACCTGTTGCACAGCCTTCTCCTATTCTAGGCCCCTAGCAGCCTTCTGGATCACTCAATAAATGGGCCGGAGTAACACATTCCAATAAATAATGTATTGTCTACAAATTCCAAACAGGCCCACTAGTCATTGTGCCTCTTTCTTGGTTGTAGAAGAGGCCAAAGGCAACAACTTTTCCTTGACCTTTGAGGAAATATCTTCACAGGCCCCATACCATGGAACACCTAGAAATTTCACTAAGGTAGAATGTCCTTGACTTTTAGTCAGATTTATTTCCCATCCCCTAGCACACAAATGTCTCATCAATAAGTTCAGAGTGGTTGCTACTTTTTGCTCACTGGATCCAATCAGCCTATTGTTATCAATGTAATGGGCCAGTGTGATATATTGTGGAAGGGAAAAGCAATCAAGATCTCTGAAAACAAGATTATGACACAAAGCTGGAGAGTTGATATACTCCTGATACAGAACAGTAAAGGTATATTGCTGGCCTTGCCAGCTGAAGGCAGATTGTTTCTGGTGGTCCTTATGAACAAGAATGGAGAAAGATTCATTTGTTAAATCTATAGCTGCCTGCTAGGTACCAGGAGATGTGTTAATTTGCTCAAGCAATAAAACTATATCTGGTACAGTAGCTGTAATTGCAGTCACCATTTGGTTAAGATTATAATAATTAACTGTCATCCTTCCAGATCCATCTGTCTTCTTCACTGGACTAATAGGAGAGTTGAAAAAGGATGTCATAAAGATGAGCATCCCTGCATCTTTCAAGTCCTTGATGGTGGCACTAATCTCTGCAGTCCCACCAGAGATATAATATTATTTTTTATTTACTATAGAGGCAGCTCTAATGTCTTTCATTTGACCTTTTCTCCTATAGTACTCCTCAACCCACAGGTCAGGGAACCAATGTGAGGATTTTGCCAGCTGCTAAGTATGTCTCTTCCAAGTATGCAATCTGGCACTTGGGAAATGACTACAGGATGAGTCCAGGGTCTCACTGGACCCACTGTTAAGTCAGACCTGAGGTAAAACTTTATTAATTACCTGACATCCATTAGCCTCTACGCTAACCAGAGGTCTACAGTGACATATTGGGTCCCCTGAAATCATTATCAGCTCAGAGACAGTGTCCAGTAGTCCCCCAAAAGTGTGATCATTCCGGTTTTCCAAATGCACAGCTACTCTGGTAAAAGGCCAGAGGTCTCCTTGCAGAAGGATGGGAGAAAGACTAACAGTATAAGTTGTCAAGTGGAGTGGGGTCCTTCTTCATGGGGACCCGACCTCCACTTTATTCAAGGAATTCTCTGTCTGTAAACTGGTTCAAGTCAGGAAATTGATTGAGGGGTGTGATTCTCTGTTTTTATAATTCAAATTAATATTTTAATCCACTTAACCTAGAAGTTTTCTGTTTATACAAATTAAGCAAAAATGTAGTAGGCTTCCTTTTGATTTCACTTCCAGGAACACAGTGATTAATTAGGTAATGCCAGAGTTCTACATGTGTTAGAGTATTCCTATTGCTGCTTTGCCTTTGCTGTCTATTATGGTAACTATGCCCATTTTGCCTTTGACAGTTGAGTGTCACCGCTTGATCCCTGCCACCTCAGGATCCAGTTATTCCCATCACATTTAAGTTTTCCAGTTGAAAGACTGTAGTTTTTGCTGTAAGATCTGGAATAAAGAGAAGCACAATTACAGAGTTCTTCAAGGATTCTGTTGCTCTCCTCATAAATGTATTTCACAAGATATTGATGAAGGGTATGTCTTCTGGGCCCTCCCTCCCAATTGAAATGAGTAGGTCTAAAGTGACAGATCCACTCTAGCATTCCAATCTCCCTTAGTCTTTTGATTTCTTCCTCTACATTAAACCAAGGGAGATCAGGCATTTCCAGCTCACTCACTCATAGTGGGCCATCTTTTGATTTATTTTTCAGCTAATGAAGCAAATAAACTGTTAGAATATTTTCATTTAAAAAACTTCAAAACTCTCTGAGTTACAACATTAAATGCAGAATCTCTGCTAGTGGTCCTATATGAATAAATTCAGCCTGTTCCAATGTTTTGTTCCTTCCACCATTATCCCATACCCTTAATATGAATTCCCATACCTGTTTTCCAGATTTCTGCTTATATAAATTAGAAAACTCAAGTTGTTTCTTTAGAGTATAACCCACCTCCTCACGTGTCACTCTACACCTCATTTCTTGAGGCCTTCTGGGACTTGGGTCTAGTTATAGGTCTAGAAGCAAAGATGGGTGATGGGAGTGGGGCCTGAGGAGAATCAGCATTGCCTTGCCTAGCGACAGCCTCAGGGAAGGCCATTGCTGCTTCCTCTGGCAATGCAGGATTAATCTCCTCAGACAAAGGTGAAAAGACTGAGGATAACCTGGGTGGTGAAGGGGATGCTGCCACCACAGGGGATAAGGAGGCCATTTCCTTTGGCAAAAATAAAAAAAAAAAAAAAAAAAAAAAAAAGGCTTATTAGAATTTAGGTTAGTGTCTCCAACTTCATCAAGGTCCTCTAACATATCCCCATCCCAGGTTATAGGGTCCCATTCTTTCCCAATCAATACCCTCTCTTTAACAGTAGCAACCTAGTGAGGCTGAGCATGCACCTGACATAGTTTGGTTGTATCTGCACCCAAATCTCATCGTGAATTCCTATGTGTTGTGGGAGGGATTCAGCGGGAGGTAATTGAATTGTGGGGGCAGGACTTTCTCGTGCTGTTCTTGTGATAGTGAATAAGTCTCAAGATCTGATGGTTTTAAAAAGGGGAGTTTCGCTGCGCAAACTCTCTTCTCTTGTCTGCCACCAGGTGAGACATGCCTTTCACCTTCCACCATGATTGTGAGGCCTCCCCAGCAATGAGAAACTGTAATTCTTTAAAACCTCTCTTTCTCCTTGGTTTCAAGTATGTCTTTATCAGCAGTGTGAGAACAGGCTAATGTAGTGATATGGCTCTGATGATTGGAGGAACACCAGGGTCATTTGTCTCATGCCAATTTAAATGAAATGACACGGACACATATGGGGCAGAGAGAGTTTAATAGGCAAGAAAGAAGGAAGAAACTCCCCCAAACAGAGATAGAGGGACGGGGGCTCCAAGCCAAGAGAGGAAACCCCAAGTGCAGTGGAAAACAGTTGATTATATCAGGAGGCTGGAGTAGGCAGTATCTGATTTGCCTAATGCCCAGGGGATTGGGTTGACCAGATATGTCATTCACATAAACTGCAAAAAAACCTGACCCTCCCACCCTAGCTTTTTAATATTGCAAATGCAGGGTGCTATGATGTTCTACACACGTGGGGATATCTGAGTTGACCATGATGGTAGGCACATGTGATGACAAAAAGAAGATGGGAATCACCATATTGAGTGGATCCAGTTTCTAATGACTGGCATTTGCATATCAAAGCTTGCCAGCCTGGTCCTTCAAGTCCCTTTTCTGCTAGACAATAAATGTTTCTAGAGCTGCTTTAACAGAAAATAAACCTTACCAAGAACTCCTTACCCTCTCTATCTGTTTAAAATAATTTCTTAATAACTCCTATAACAACAGTAAATTGGTACCAATAGAGTGTATTGCAGCTGAAAAGATACCCCAAAAATGTGGAAGAAGTGACTTTGGAACTGGGCAACAGGCAGGGGTTGGAACAGTTCAGAGGATTCACAAGAAGACAGGAAAATGTGGGAAAGTTTGGTACTCCCTAGAGACTTGTTGAATGGCTTTTCCCAAAATTCTCATGGTAACATGGACAATGAAATCCAGGCTGGTCTCAGATGGAAATGAAGAACTTGTTGGGAAATGAAGCGAAGGTGACTTTTGTTATGTTTTAGCAAAGAGACTGGCAGCATTTTGCCCCTGTCCTGGAGATTTGTGGAACTTTGTACTTGAGATAGATGGTTTAGGGCATCTGGTGGAAGAAATTCTTAAGCAGCAAAGCATTCAAGAGATAACTTGGGTGCTGTTAAAGGCATTCAGTTTTACAAGGGAAACAGAGCATAAAAGTTTGGAAAATTTGCAGCCTGACAATGCAACTAAAAAAAAAAAATCCATTTTCTGAAGAGAAATTCAAGCTGGCTGCAGAAATTTATACAAGTAACAAGGAGCTGAATGTTAATCCTTAACAAAATGGGGAAAATGTCTCCAGGGCATGTCACAGACTTTTGTGGCAGCCCTTTCCATCACAGACCTGGAGGGCCAGGAAGAAAAAAAATGGTTTCCTGGACTGGGACCAGGGTCCCTATGTTGTGTGCAGTCTAGGGACTTGGTACCCTGCATCCCTGCTACACCAGTCATGACTGAAAGGAGCCAAAATAGAGCTCAGGTCATGGCTTCAGAAGGTGCATGCCTCAAGCCTTGGCAGCTTCCATGTGGTGTTGAGTCTTCCAGTGCACAGAAGTCAAAAAAATGGGATTTGGGAACCTCTGCCTAGATTTCAGAGGATATATGAAAACACCTGGATATCCGGGCAGAAGTTTGCTGCAGAGGCGGGATTCTCATGGAGAACCTCTGCTAGGGCAATGCAGAAGGGAAACATGGAGTTGGAAACCCATACAGAGTCCCCACTGTGGCAACATGTTGTGGAGCTGTGAGAAGAAAGCCACCATCTTTCACATCCCAGAATGGTAGCTCCACTGACAGCTTGCACTGTGCACCTGGAAAAGTCACAGATACTCAACACCACCCCATGAAAGAAGTCAGGAGGGAGGCTGTATCCTGCAAAGCCACAGGAGTGGAGCTGTCTAAGACCATGGAAACCCATTTTATGCATTAGCATGTCCTGGATGTCAGACATGGAGTCAAAAGAGGTCATTTTAGAACTTGAAGATTTGGCTGCCATGTTGGATTTTGGACTTGAATGAGATCTATAGCCCCTTCATTTTGGCCAACTTCTCCCATTTTAGACTGCTGTATTTACACAATGCCTATACTCTCATTGTATCTATGAAGTAACTAACTTGCTTTTGATTTCACAGGTTCATAGGCAGAAGGGACTTGCCTTGTCTCAGATGAGACTTTGGACTGTGGACTTCTGAGTTAATGCTGAAACTAGTTAAGACTTTGGGGGCTGTTGAGAAGGTATGATTGATTTTGAAATGTGAAGACACAAGATTTGAGGTGACCAGGGGCAGAATAAAATGGTTTGTCTGTGTCTCCACCAAAATCTCACTTTGAATTCCCAAGTGTTGTGGGAGGGACCCAGTGGGAGGTAATTGAATCATGAGAGCAGGTCTTTCCCATGCTATTCTTGTGATAGTGAATAAGTCCTATAAAATCTGATGGTTTTAAAATGGGAATTTCCCTTCACAAGCTCTCTTCTCTTGTCTGCCACCATGTGAGACATGCCTTTCACCTTCTGTCATGATTGTGAGGCCTTCTCAGCCACGTGGAACTGTAAGTTTATTAAAACCCCTTTATCTTTGCAGTCTTGGTTATGCCTTTATTAGCAGTGTGAAAATGCACTAATACAGTAAGTACCTTTCCTGGAAGGTCAGTCACCTGGCATGATAAGAGTGTGTGTCTGATTTTCTGCAATTTCAGAAAATAAAACTGCAGAAGATAAAACTCTTACCCAGAGCAATTTTAGAAATTTTTAAAGATTTTAATTAGCACTAAAAGATGTGATGCTAATTATATGCTTCTGGAGTGAGGCGATAGAATCCCAGAGCCCATCGTTTTCTTTCATCACTTTTCCAGAGAATTTAGAAGCAACCAACCAATTTCATTATATTTTTTGGTTCTCCACAAATGGTCAAGGGCATCATGTATAGAGTCAATAAATTCTTTGCCTCTTAGGAGCAGTGACTCAGGAGTATCAAATGAATTTATTTTGCATAATTATCTAAACGATTCATGTCAAGGGACTATCAGTGTTTTCCATAGTGTTAGAAGTAAAGTCCTTAGCATTTTTATGTCTAATCATGTTAATGAGCCTATTCCAGAAACTCTAAAATTGACTAAAGAAATTTATCCTTAAACTTCTGTTATTCTAGAAATACTCTTAGAATCAAAATCTGTATTAGCCTGGGTTCTCCAGAGAGGCAGAACTAAGAGAATATACATATACATATAAAAGGGAGTTTCCTAGGGAAAATTGGCTCACAAGATCACAATGTGAAGTCCCACAATAGGTCCTCTGAAAGCTGAGGAATAGAGAATCTGGTAGTGGCTCAGTCTGAGTCTGAAAGCCTCAAAATCAAGGAAGCTAAGAGTGCAGTCTTCAGTCAGTGTCCGAAAGCATGAGAGCCCTTGGCAAGCCACTGGTGTGAGTCCCAGAGTCCAAAGGCCAAAGAACCTGAAGTCTGATGTCCAAGGGCAGGAGGAGTGAGAAGAAGCATCCAGCATAAGACAAAGAAGACAGCCAGAAGCCCGAGCAAGGAAGGTTATCCCACCTTCCTCCTTCTGCTTTGTTCTAACCTCACTGGCAGCCAATTAAATGGTGTATCCACATTGAGGGTGGGTCTTCTTCTCCCAGTTTACTAACTCAAACGTCAATCTCTTCTGGCAACACCCTCACAGACACACCCAGAAACAATGCTTTACCAGCCATCTAGCATCCTTCAATTCATCCAAATTGACACCTAATATTAATCATCACAAGATATTTTACTACCTTGGTTAAATTCATCCCTAGGTTTTTGTGAGTGTGTGACTGTTGTAAATGAGATTGTCGTATTGATTTCTTTTTAAACTTGTCTTTTGTTCATGTATAGAAATGCTACTAAATTAGTTCAACCACTGTGGAAGACAGTGTGGCGATTCCTCAAGGATCTAGAACCGGAAATATCATTTGGCCCTGCAATCCCATTACTGGGTATATACCCAAATGATTATAAGTCATTCTACTATAAAGACACATGCACACATGTTTATTGCAGCACTGTTCACAATAGCAGACTTGGAACCAACTAAAATGCCCATCAATGATAGACTGGATAAAGAAAATGTGGCACACATACACCATGGAATATTATGTGGCCATAAAAAACGGATAAGTTCCCAGGTGCAGTGGCTCATAGCTGTAATCCCAGCACTTTGGGAGGCCGAGGCAGATGGGTGATGGGGCCTGGAGTTCAAGACCAGCATGGCCAAGATGCTGAAATCCCATCTACTAAAACTACAAAAATTAGCCAGGCTTGGTGGCACATGCCTGTAATCCCAGCTACTTGGGAGGCTGAGGCAGGAAAATCACTTGAACCCGGGCTGCAGTGGTTGTAGTGAGCCGAGATCACGCCACTGCACTCCAGGCTGGGCGACAGAGCATGACTCCATCTCAAAATAAATAAATAATAAAATAAATTAAAATAAAGAGATGAGTTCATGTCATTTGCAGGGACATGGATGAAGCTGGAAACCATCATTCTTAGCAAACTAACACAGGAACAGAAAACCAAACACCACATGTTCTCATTCATAAGTGGGAGCTGAACAATGAGAACACATGGAAGGAGAAAGGGTAACACCACACACTGGGGCCTGTCGGGGAGGTGTAGGGTTAGGGGAGGGATAGCATTAGGAAGAATACCTAATGTAGATGATGGGTTGATGTGTGCAGCAAACCACCATGGCACGTGTATACCTATGTTAACAAACCTGCACATTCTGCACATGTATACCAGAACTTAAAGTATAATAAAAAAAAAAAAAAGAAGAAATGCTACTAATTTTTGTTTGTTGATTTTGTGTCCTGCAAGTTTACTGAAATGTTAATCATTTTGAATATTTTAAAATGAAAACTATAGACCAATATCCTGTTGAACATAGACACAAATTCCTTAAAAAAACAGTAGCAATCCAAATCCAATAGCATATAAGAAAAATAATATACCAGGATCAAATAGAATTTATACCAGGAATGGAAGCAGCGCTTAACACATGCAAATCGATAAACGTAATACATCATATCAACAGAATGAAGAACAAAATCTGTGTAATCATCTCAATAGATACAGTGAAAGCAGTTGATAAAATTCAATGTCCCTTCAATAAGAGCCATACATTACAAACCCATAGCTAATATCACACTTAATGGGGAAAAATTGAAAACTTCTTCGCTAAGAACCCTAGAACAAAATAAGAATGGCCACTCTCACCACTCTTTTCAACCCAGTACTGCAAGTTATGGCTGGAGGAATTAGGCAAGACAAATAAATAAAAGGCATGTGAAATGTAAAGCAAGAAGTCAAATTGCTCATGTTTGCAGATGATTTGATCTAATATATGGAAAAACCTAAAGACTTTTTAAACTTCTCTCATTTTATGGCATTTTCTGCATCCCCGAAGTGTAGGCATGTTGTATTTTCATTTTCACTTTCCTCAATATATATTGCAATTTATTTTGAGTTTATTATATGACTCATTGGTTATTCCAGACTGTTTTGTATAATTTCCATGTGTTTGTGAATGTTGCATTTTTCCTTCTGCTATTATTTGGTGTTTCATTCCATTGAGGTCAGAAAAGATAATTTGGTATGATTTTAATCTTCTTAGATTTGTTATGTGTTGTTTTATCAATGAACCTGTAGTCTATTCTTCAGAATGCTCCATTGGCACTTGAGAAGAATGTATATTCTGCCACTACTGGGTATAAAGTTTTATTATGTATATATTATATGTGTATATATATATATATATACACACATACATATTATATATATAATATATACATTATATATATTATATATATAAAATATATACATTATATATATACATATTATATATATATAATATATACATTATATATACATATTATATATATAAAATATATATTATATATATATATATATATATATATGATTCATTTGGTCTAAAGTGTTGTTCAATTATTCTGTTATTGATCTTTTGTCCGGATGTTCCATTTATTATTAAAATTGATATATTGAAATCTCATTACTGTGTTGCTATTTGTATTATCAGTTCTATCAATGTTTGACTCATATATTTAGGTGCTGTGATACTATATTATAATTGTTTCATCTTCTTGTGAATGGACTCTTTTATCATGATATAATGTCCTTCTGCTCTTGCAAATGTTTTTGGCTTAAATTCTATTTTGTCTAATATAAATATAACCACCGCTACTCTCTGTTGGTGCCATTTATATGTTCTATTGCTTTTTTCCTTTCATTTTCAGCCTGTTTGTCATTAAGTGTAAAATGAGTTTCTTATAGGAAACACAGTCAAAGCTTTCCTTTTAGTCTATTCAGTCACTCATTGTCTTTTGTTGGCAAGCTAATCCATTTATATTTAAGTTAATTACTCATAGAAAAGGTCTTATCTTTGCTTTTTTAATTGACACTTTGTAACTGTACATATAAAAGGTAAAATGGTACATTTTCATTCATGTATCTTTTGTGTATTGATGAAATCAAGGTATTTTTCATATTTATCACCTCATGAATTTACTATGTCCTAGTAGTAAGAATATTCAAAAGTTTCTCTTCTACGAATTTTGTAATATACAGTATCTTACTGTTAATCATCATCACCCTACTGTGTGTTAAAACACTAGAACTTATTTCTCCTATCTAACATGTCACTCTGTTGACCAACATCTCCCCATCCTTTCCTCCTCCACTGCCCACAAGTTTCTAGTAACTACTGTTCAACTCCCTGCTTCCATATCAACTCTTTTTTTTTTGGATTCCACATATGAGTGAAATTGTGCATTTGGAATCTTCTGTGGGTTTTGGAAATTTCTATATTTCTGTGAAGAATGTCATTGGTATTTTAGCAGTGATTTTATTAAATCTGCATATTGGTTATTGGTATTTTAAATCTGTATGACCATTATAATAATAATCATTATTTCCATTCATGAACACAAGGTATCTCTCAATTTGCTTGTATCTTCTTTAATGTCTTTCATCATTGCTTTACAGATTTTAGTATACATATCTTTTACCTCTTTGGTTATGTTTATTTCAGGCATCTTATTTTTGTAGCTATTGTAAATTAAATTACTTTATTGATTTACTTTTCAGATAATTTGTTATCAAAACATAGAAATACTACTGATCTTTTCTATGTTGCTATTGTGTCATGTGATTTTACTGAATTCATTTGCTAATTCTAATAATTTCTTTGGTGAAGGCTTTAGGGTTTAGTGTATGTAAGATCATGTCACCTGCAAACAGAGACAATTTATTCCTTTTCAGTTTTGATACATTTTATTTTTTTCTCTTGCCTTATTTCTCCAGCTAGGGTTTCCAGTAGTTTGTTGATTAGAAATGACAAGAGAAGTCATCTTTGTCTTTTCCTGATCTCAGTGGAAAAGCCTTCAACTTTACCATTGATTATGATGCTGCCTATGGGTTTGTCATGTATGGCCTTTATTGTGTTGAACTTCATTCCCTACATACATAGTTTGGTAAGGACTTTTGTTATAAAAGGATGTTTAATTTTTTAAAAAAATATGCATCTATTGAGGTGGTTATATAAGTTTTTGTACTTTATTATGTTTTTGTGTTGCAGTAAATTTATAGATTTGCATATGTTGAACTCTACTTGCATCCCTGGGAAATAGTACTTTTAATATGCTATTCAATGCATTTTGCTAATATTTGATTGAGGATTTTTTCATGTACGTTCATGAGCCATATTGGCTAGTAATATTTTTCTTATAGTGTCCTCGTCTGTCTTCACTATCGGGATAATTCTGACCTCATGAAGTGTATTTGAAAGTACTCCCTCTTTTTTAATTTTTTGGAAGATATTCAGAAGAAATTCTATTATGTCTTTAAATGTTTGGTAGAATTTAGTAATGAAACTGTCATATTACTGACATATATAAATTGATGTAATTTATAAAGATGTACACATTTTAATATTTTCCTTATGTGTCAACACATTTATATAGCAATATTTTTATTTTTATACTTTTATTTTTAACTTCCATAATGAAATAATATTGATTTATTATTATAATATTCTGTATTTGTCAATATAGGTACCTCTACCAATGAGCTTTATAGGTTGAAATAGTGTTATGTTGTATTTGGTGTCTTTTCATTTCAACTTTAAGTATCCCTTAAGTATTTATTATACAGTGATGTAGTTTGGGTATGTGTCCCCAGTAAATCCCATATTGAATTGCAATTCCCAGTGTTGGAGGTGGCACTTAATGGGAGGTGATTGGATCATGGGGGTTGATCTCTCATGAATTGGTTCTGTCTTCATGATAGTGAGTTCTCACAAAATCTGGTTGTTTAAAGTGAGTTGCACCTTCTCCCCTCATGTTGCTCCTTCTTTGGCCACGTTATATGCTGGCTCCCATTTTACCTTCTACTATGAATAAAAGCTCCCTGAGACCTCTCCAGAAACTGAGTAGATGCCAGAACCATGCTTACACCACCTAAGAACTGTGAGCCAATTACACTTTTTTTCTTTATAAATTACCTAGTCTCAGGTGTCGTGGGAAGTCAAGGACCCCAAATGGAAGGACCGGCTGAAGTTGCAGCTGAGGAATGTAAATTGTGAAGATTTCATGGACATGTATCAGTTCCCAAATAATACTTTTATAATTTCTTATGCCTGTCTTTACTTTAATCTCTTAATCCTGTTATATTTGTAAGGTGAGGATATACATCACCTCAGGACCACTGTGATAATTGTGTTAACTGTACAAATTGATTGTAAAATGTGTGTTTGAACAATATGAAATCACTGCACCTTGAAAAAGAACAGATTAATAGCGATTTTTATGGAACAAAGGAAGACAACCATAAGGTCTGACTGCCTGTTGGGTGGGGCAAAAAGAGCCATATTTTTCTTCTTGCAGAGGGTCTATAAATGAACATGCAAGTGGGAAACATATTGCTAAATTCTTTTCCTAGCAAGGAATATTAACATTAATACCCTGGGAAAGGAACGCATTCCTGGGGGGAGGTCTATAAATGGCCACTCTAGGAATGTGTGTTTTATGTGGTTGAGATAAGCACAGAAATACTCCCTGGTCTCCTGCAGTACCCTCAGGGTTACTAAGGTGAGAAAAAACTCCGCCCTGGTAAATTTGTGGTCAGACTGGTTCTCTGCTCTTGAACCCTCTTTTCTGTTGTTTAAGATGTTTATCAAGACAATACATGCACCACTGAACATAAACCCTTATCAGTCGTTCTGCTTTTGCCCTTTGCCTTGTGATCTTTGTTGGACTCTTATCAGTAGTTCTGCTTTTGCCCTTTGTCCTGTTCCCTTAGAAGCATGTGATTTTTGTTAGACCCTTATTAGTAGCTCTGCTTTTTGCCCTTTGAGGCATGTGATCATGATCTTTGTACCTATTCCCTGTTCTTACACCCCCTCCCCTTTTCAAATAAAAACTTGCTGGTTTGAGGCTCAGGTGGGCATCACAGTCCTACCGATATGCGATGTCACCCCTGGTGGCCCAGCTGTAAAATTCCTCTCTTTATACTGTCTCTCTTTATTTCTCAGCTGGCCAACCCTTATGGAAAATAGAACTTATGTTGAAATATTGGGGGTTGGTTCCCCCAATACTCAGATATTTCTGTTTAGTCATAAAAGAATGAACTAACACATATAGCAAGTGTAATGGTAATGAATTTTCTCAACATTCATCTGAAACAGTGTGTATCTCAACTTTATTTTTGAAGGATGATTTTGGCAGATATATTTTTGACTGCAGGTTTTACTGTTTGTTATTTTTCACATTAATTATATTATTTAAATCAGGTCTGAAAGTCTTCTACTGAGAAATCCTCTGGGAATCTTATAGGGACTCCCTTGCATGAATCGCTTTACCGTGCTGTTTTCAAAATTCTCAGTCCTTATCTTTTGACAGTTTGATTATAAGGTATCATACTATGAACTTTTTTTTATTTATTCCATTTGGGGTCTTTTGGGCTTCTTGAATCTGTATATATTTATTTAAATAATCTTTCTGCCTCTTTCTATCTCTTTTCAGAAATTTCATAATGCATATATTGGTTTGTATAATGTTGTCCAATAAGTTTATGTTTTCTTCACTCTTTTTCATTTTTTTCTCCTCTTAATGGATAATTTTGAATTCTCTATCTTTGAATTTCTGATTCTTTCCTCTGTTTTGGCAAATCAATTATTGAATTCCTCTAGCAAATTTTTCAGTTCAATTAGTGTATTCTTCAGCTCCAAACTTTATTTTTTATATATTTGCTACTTCTTTGTTAAAATGGTTATTTTTTTCTCACGAGACATTTATCTGACTTGTTAAGTGTTTTTATGAATGTAATTTAGAGATCTCTGTCAGGTAAATCATATACCTGTTTCTTTGAGGTCAGTTTCTGGAGACATATTTTGTTCCTTTAGTTCGGTGATGTTTGCCTTTTTTTATATGTTCTTTCAAATTTTGTGCTGAATTAATGCAATTGAGAAGACAGCTACCCCTCCAAGTCTTTAGGGTCTAAATTACAGAGAAAAACATTTTTACCAATCAACCAGGCTAGAAGATCTGGGACCTATCAAATATTTTCTGTGTATGTGGTTTCTCTAGCAGTGCATAGAAAGTCCTAATTAGATTAATTTGCTGTTTTTATTTTTGAGAGCAATGTAATCTTCTACTCGTTGTGGGGTCTTTCTGGGGCTCTGTAAGCTCTCTGGTGCAGTGGCAAGCTGCCTCAATGTTTTCTTTTCCCAGTGGCCACCAGGCAGCTCCTCATCATTGCCCCAATCAGGCTAAATAAATATGATTTCCTTGGGAAGACCTCCCATAACCCTGATCTCCAGAAACACACTCTAATTCTGTTTCTCTTTCTCTCAATGTAAGTGAAGGATGAGGCAAGACAAATCAATCCCTCAGATCACTCTCTGAAAAGTCAGGATGTTGGAAGCATACTCACTACTTTTATTCCCTTCCAGGGAAGAAGTTTCAAGTTCTACATCCTCAGTTGAATAAAGTTATGTTGGCACCTGTAAGCCACCTGCCTTTTTCTGTTTTTCCTAGCATCCTGCCAGGTCTCTGTGAAGGCTAGGTAGAGGGGCTGACATGGATAAAGTAAAATTGCTCTTTCTACCCATTTCAATGTGGCTGTTTTCATCTTTATGCTTGTCTGGGGTACTAATAATTTTAGCTGGATTTTGGAAAACTAATGAAGATATTTTAGTTTTCATATTGTGGTTAAATCAGTGTTTCTATGTACTTTTTATTCTGCCATCTTGTTGACTCACATGATATTTTCTTAATCTTGATTTTTTCATCTATTAAATAAAGTTGGCAGTGACTTTCAGAAAGCTTTCTTTGATTCATAGTCCATTTTTGCTTTTATTCTCTATGCTACTGTAACACCTGAAATACACTTCTATAGTACCCACAGTAACACAATTTATCTTCCAAATTGTGGCAGTTTGGAGAGTAAAAACAGATGATTATTGTGAATATTCAGAATGCAATTTTTATTCATTAAATTTACCTAATAAGGGTATCTAATTCTAAATATTCTTCTCTTTTGAAAATGATAATAATGTTTTTATTTTAAAAAGTAAGCATCACTATAGGGTATCCTTAAATTGAGCTCTCAAGATTTTACTCACAATCCACAGGAGGCCAAGAGCTTGGTATCAAACACCTATAGACCATTTCATATTGAAAAGAGATGCAAAGGCTCCAGTGAGGGTAAATTAATACAAGCTATATTTTATATACATAATTTATTGCTATTTTTCTATTGTTTAAAATAATTGTTTAAACAAATTGTCATAAAGACATGAATAAGTAGTGAGATACTGTAAGCATTTATAGCTTTGAAAACAGAAAACCATTTTATGAGATTACCTTTATGATCTTGGGAAAGTTTCCCTTTCCCAAATCATACTAGATTTCCTTAATGTGACATTTGTACTTCTAAGCCTGTTTAACTAGGTTAGGGAAAGGATTGTGAAAGTTCTTAGCATGGTATCTTAAACAAAGTAGGCTTTCGATTAATATTGGCAGCGCTTCCTTTCCTTGTGGCACGAATGTCACATAAAACTTAAGAAAAATTATAAGACGTACTTTTGTTTTCTGACAAAACAGAAAACAGTTAAACTTTTCTGTGCTTTGACAACTATAAATTGGAAGACAAATGCATGGACTTGGCTATAAATGAATCTTTACAGAAAAGATCAATGGTTGCAATTAACAAAGGATGATAACCAAACTTACTCTTATCTCTTACAGAGATGGTCATTCTTTAATACATGTCTTTAAGGAAAAAAACAGCAAAGATAAGCCCTTAAACTTTATCTGTGCTATTAAACTGCAGATTTTTTTTTTTTTTCTCTAGGTACTTTAGAGACTATTTCCTGTCATTCTCATTATTTAATCAGCTTAATACAGGTGACTTCCAAATTAACTGTGGTCTAAAATTCTAAGATTAGAAACTTTGTGTCATATATTTTACAATATAATAGAAACTAATGGAAAAAATAAAATATATATATTTGGGGAAATAATTCTAAGGAACATTAAATAAAGTAAAAATAACTATGAATAAGGTAAATGTAACTATAATATCTCTGGGGAATGAATAAAAGGAAGCTAATGGCTTTGCTAAACAAAGTACCAATGCTTTGTCATAGGCATGGTAGATATGCGCTACATCTTTTCCAGTATAAACTTTATTTCATATAATGGAAACATAATTAAAAGTAAAACATAAGTGATTTAATGATGCTTTACTTTTGCATTTATAAAGTTTTTGAGTAAATAAATTTTGTCGGCACATTTATATAAATTTTTGGTTGACAAAATACCATTATCATAAATGTAGTAATCCCTATAGTCTGAATTTTCTTGCTCTTAAACAAGTTAATCTTTCTTTATTGGCATTCATAGTTTATACTTAGCCAGTTTTTTCTCAACGTTATTGAGGTAGAATTGATAAATCAAAATTGTATATGTTCAAAGTGTACAACATGATGTTTTGATAAATGAATAAACTGTGGAATGCATTACAATATATACTTTATGTTTAAGGGAAAATATTTAACTACTTATTTCAAATTTCCTCTTGGAGTAATTTAATATGTTTAGTTTTTTCTATATAAATATAGTCTCTACTCAAGTAGGTGTTTCCCACTTCCATGAATAAAGTGAATATTATTACCAATTATCCAAGTGACCCATGGTCAGAATCTAGGAATCGTTCTTAATTTCTACCTTTTTCATATTCTCCTTTGCTAATCCATACACAAGTCCTGTATATTCTTTATTCACTGTTAAAATCTTGATCTGGGCCACTATCGCTGTTAGCTGGACTAGAAACAGCATTCTAACTAGTTTCTTTCTTTCCTTTTTTTTCTCGTCCTTCAGTTCATTCTACATGTATCAGCAAGATAAACCTTCAAATATAAATTAGATGATGTCATTTACACACTTAAATTTCTTCAAGAGCACTCTATTGCATTTACAGTTAAAATCTAGAATTTTTTTTTTTTTACCCTACAAGTCCAAATATAATCTGTATTTCCTAGTTATTTAATATTATTTATATATTCAAACTAATTTGGCACATTAAACCACAAGCACGTTTACATTCTTTCTGTTTCTTAAACATGTCAAACTCCAAATAATTTCTTATTTCATGGCTCCTTTATATACTATTCCTTCTGCCTGGAATGCTTTTTCACTCATTGTTTGCATCATTACCTTATCTGTTTTTTAATTACAATTTCTTACTAGGAATTTATTTGAAGCCTATCTATCCATAATGCAGCATGCTCCTTCATTTCCTCAGGATTTTCTGTTTTCTAACTTAATTTTATAGCACATCACAATTTGATTTTATTTGTTTATATTTTTTATTTTCAATTTTAACTTGCCTTTTATATATCTACCCCTTTAGAATATGCATGAAGCAGAGCAGAATGTCTTATCTCTATTTAATATGGTGCCTGGCACATGAAAAGTTTAAAAAAACACCTATTAAATTAACACTTGAATTATTTTCGAGAATTAGGCCCCTTATTTTTGTACTGAAAAAATGTCCTTTAAAACAAAAGATACATTTTTTAGATCCCACAAAAATATGCTGCAATTCTAGCAGTTTCATGGTAATTAACTCAATCCTCCAAGTTATAAAGTTTTCATAGTCTATGCTTTAGTTTAAAAAGGGACTAGAAAACAGAATTGAATGCTGAAAGAAGCATCTATTGAAAGCTCACTGTTTCCAGTGTTTTATAGTTCATTTATATCTATCTTAATATATATTCCCTATGATGTGAATGCTATTATCCCCCATTTTTGAAATAAAGAGTAAAATTTTTTGTGGTTTATAAAAATCGCCAAAGTCATTATTACTCATAAATGGCAAAAAAAATGGAATTTTAGTACGTCTATCTGGCATCATGGTTTATTACTTTTCCTGATATAATATTGTCTACAGCCACAATAATTATTAGGGGAATAGATGAGATTTAGCTCTAACTTCTCTAACCTCAAACCATGTATTCTTTTCATTATAATGTAGCTACCATATGCACACTGAGTCTACGATTCGAACAAGTAACAATAATTTATATTTAAACATATATTTATCTTTTATCTTAATTTGAAAATTAACTCCAAATTATTATAATTTTAGAAAATATAACAGTCATAAAGGATTAAAGACCTAGGGATGACAAATACAGTACAATAAAGTAATTAAAATAACATAAATGTACTCACTAAATATATCTTTCATAAAGCTGGTGATTCCAATACTGTACTACTAGAGACGGATGAAATAAGGACATTGTTTCTGTCCATGTGTTCATGAAATAAATATTTTATCAAATAAACTAAAACTAAAAGATGTGGATTTAATCATTACCATGGCTACATTCATTTTTTACTCTAATATATAAAGGATTCATCAAGATATGCTAAGTCTGTAAATTTCAGGATATAATTATTTTCTCTAAATGGCAGTGTAACAATAGTCTCAAAAGGAAATACTTAAACTAATTTTAGAATATTAAAATATTAGTACCAATATCATTACAGAAAAACATTTGCACGTATCTGCCAAAAGCCCATTTGCAACTGAGGAAAGGTCACATGTAAAAGTAAAGGCTGAAAAAACAACAACAAAATATTATGATTGAGGCACTTTTAAAGAACTGTGGGATAATCACCATTCTGAGAAATCCTGAATAGCCTAATTGAATTCTCAAATGTTGTCTTTTATTAATGTCTATAAATAAAACTTTAGAAACACTAACTATCCATTAGAGTAAAAGATAAAAAATATGTATATAATTTTAAAAATGTTAAGACTTCTGCCAAATTTTATCTTTGTTTTAGTAAAAATTAAAGGGGTACAAGTGCAGTTTTTGTTACATAAATATATTATGTAGTGCTGAAGTCTGGGCTTTTAAAAGTGTAACAATCACGTGAGTAATGTATACTATGCCCATTAATTAATATCTTATTCCTTAGTCACCTCTCATTCTCCTACCTTTCTGAGTCTCCAACGTCTATTATTTCATATTCTATGCATATTTTAATTTCTCTTAGGAAGTATGTTTTCAAAGTTTTTGACTTTTATTTTTTGGAGTACAAATTATACAATTTATATTCATATGAGTTTTGTAACTTCATTAAATTGTCTCAAAAGCAGTTTTTCTCTCTTATTTTCTGAAAATCTTCTGCATTAAAATAACTCAACATATATGCCAGACTGTGAAGTTATTTTACTTCAAACTGTTTCTAGGTGGCATAGGATGTATATTATGCTCAGAAAAGTTTCTTCCTTTCATAAAAGAAATTGTAGTGCTTCAATGGGATTGTGCATATCTGCTATTTCTCATATCAGTCTCTGGGATAAAAAGAAAAATATCAAAAATGAAAAACAATAAAGTACCTTTATAGCTTTGCTTAATTTCCTTCACTGACACTAATGTCACCCAAAATGTCCAAGAATATTGTGTGCCAAAATTATTTCTATTATACACAAAAAAATTAACTAATGGTTATTGATATTAAAACTGCATCAATGGTAAAAGCACACCATAAACACATGAGATGATGGTATAGCTTTAAAAAAATTTTTGAATTAGTTACCAACATAAAAGCTTTCAGCAGAAGTGCCTTAAAAATTACATGCTGCATTACCAAGTAAAGGAAAATATTAATTGACTCTAGCTGACAAAAACACATTTTAACAGCATAAATTTGTTTTGTATTGTAGAAAAGTAAGAGTCATTGAGGCGAATAATATTAATGATATAGTTTATTTAGACATGGATCATATGAATAGTTTGACGTAGTTTCAGGTACAACTGCAATTGCCTGTAATGAACAGCTAGATGTTACCATTGATATTTGACATTGTAACCAGACTTCGACTTTGGCCTGTTATTAGAACATCTAATCACATTAGAAAATCCAAATTGTATAGCTATCTATTAAAATGTTAGAGGAGGCCGGGCGCGGTGGCTCACGCCTGTAATCCCAGCACTTTGGGAGGCCGAGGTGGGTGGATGACGAGGTCAGGAGATCGAGACCATCCTAGCTAACACAGTGAAACCCCATCTCTACTAAAAATACAAAAAAAATTAGCCGGGTGTAGCGGCGGGCACGCCTGTAGTCCCAGCTACACGGGAGGCTGAAGCAGGAGAATGGCGTGAACCCGGGAGGCGGAGCTTGCAGTGAGCCGAGATCATGCCACTGCACTCCAGCCTCGGGGCAGAGCCAGACTCCATCTCAAAAAAAAAAAAAAAAATGTTGAGCTTCAGTCTCCATCTCCCAGCGGGAGCGACACAGAAGACCGGTGATTTCTGCATTTTCAACTGAGGTACTGGGGTCATCTCACTCGGGAGAGCCGGACAATCGGTGCTGGTCAGCTGCTGCAGCCTGACCAGGGAGAGCTGAAGCAGGGCAAGGCATCCCTCACCTGGGAAGCGCGAGGGGGAAGGGAGTCCCTTTTCCTAGCCAGGGGAACTGAGACACACAACACCTGGAAAATCGGGTAACTCCCACCCCAATACTGTGCTGTAACACCGGCACACCGGAGATTATATCCCACACCTGGCCGGGAGGGTCACACGCCCACGGAGCCTCCCTCCTTGTTAACACAGCAGTCTGCAGCAATCTAACCGCAAGGCAGCAGCGAGGCTGGGGGAGGGGCGCCCGCCATCGCTGAGGCTTAAGTAGGTAAATAAAGCTGCTGGGAAGCTCCAACTGGGTGGAGCTCACAGCAGCTCAAGGAAACCTGCCTGTCTCTGTAGAGTCTGCCTCTGGGGACAGGGCTCAGATAAACGAGCAGAAGCCTGTACAGACGCAAACAACTCTGTCTGACAGCTTTGAAGAGAGCAGTGGATCTCCCAACACGGAGGTAGAGATCTGAGAAGGGGCAGTCGGCCTGCTCAAGTGGGTCACTGACCCCTGAGTAGCCTAACTGGGAGACATCCCCGACTAGGGGCAGTCTGACACCCCACACCTCACATGGTGGAGTACACCCCTGAGAGGAAGCTTCCAAAGCAAGAATCAGACAGGTGCACTTGCTGTTCAGCAATATTCTATCTTCTGCAACCTCTGCTGCTGATACCCAGGCAAACAGGGTCTGGAGTGGACCTGAAACAATCTCCAACAGACCTATAGCTGAGGGTCCTGACTGTCAGAAGGAAAACTGTTAAACAGGAAGGACACCTATACCAAAACCCCATCAGTACGTCACCATCATCAAAGACCAGAGACAGATAAAACCACAAAGATGGGGAAAAAGAAGGGCAGAAAAGCTGGAAAGTCAAAAAATAAGAGCGCATCTCCTCCTGCAAAGGAGCACTGCCCATCGCCAGCAACGGATCAAAGCTGGTCAGAGAATGATTTTGATGAGATGAGAGAAGAAGGCTTCAGTCCATCAAACCTCTCAGAGCTAAAGGAGGAATTACGTACCCAGTGCAAAGAAACTAAAAATCTTGAATAAAGAGTGGAAGAATTGACAGCTAGACTAATTAATGCAGAGAAGGTCATAAATGAAATGACAGAGATGAAAACCATGACACGAGAAATACATGACAAATGCACAAGCTTCAGTAACCGACTCGATCAACTGGAAGAAAGAGTATCAGCGATGGAGGATCAAATGAATGAAATGAAGCGAGAAGAGAAACCAAAAGAAAAAAGAAGAAAAAGAAATGAACAAAGCCTGCAAGAAGTATGGGATTATGTAACAAGACCAAATCTACGTCTGATTGGGTGCCTGAAAGTGAGGGGGAAAATGGAAACAAATTGGAAAACACTCTACAGGATATCATCCAGGAGAACTTCCCCAACCTAGCAGGGCAGGCAAACATTCAAATTCAGGAAATACAGAGAACGCCACAAAGATACTCCTCCAGAAGAGCAACTCCAAGACACATAATTGCCAGATTCACCAAAGTTGAAATGAAGGAAAAAATCTTAAGGGCAGCCAGAGAGAAAGATCGAGTTACCCACAAAGGGAAGCCCATCAGACTGACAGCAGATCTCTCAGCAGAAACTCTACAAGCCAGAAGAGAGTGGGGGCCAATATTCAACGTTCTTAAAGAAAAGAATTTTAAACCCAGAATTTCATATCCAGTCAAACTAAGTTTCATAAGTGAAGGAGAAATAAAATTCTTTACAGATAAGCAAATGCTTAGAGATTTTGTCACCACCAGGCCTGCCTTACAAGAGACCCTGAAGGAAGCCATAAACATGGAAAGGAACAACCGGTACCAGCCATTGCAAAAACATGCCAAAATGTAAAGACCATCGAGCCTAGGAAGAAACTGCATCAACTAATGAGCAAAATAACCAGTTAATATCATAATGGCAGGATCAAGTTTACATATAACAATATTAACCTTAAATGTAAATGGACTAAATGCTCTAATTAAAAGACACAGACTGGCAAACTGGATAAAGAGTCAAGACCCATCAGTCTGCTGTCTTCAGGAGACCCATCTCACATGCAGAGACATACATAGGCTCAAAATAAAGGGATGGAGGAAGATCTCCCAAGCAAATGGAGAACAAAAAAAAGCAGGGGTTGCAATCCTAGTCTCTGATAAAACAGACTTTAAACCATCAAAGATCAAAAGAGACAAAGAAGGCCATTACATAATGGTAAAGGGATCAATTCAACAGGAAGAGCTAACTATCCTAAATATATATGCACCCAATACAGGAGCACCCAGATTCATAAAGCAAGTCCTTAGAGACTTACAAAGAGACTTAGACTCCCATACAATAATAATGGGAGACTTCAACACTCCACTGTCAACATTAGACAGATCAATGAGACAGAAAGTTAACAAGGATATCCAGGAATTAAACTCATCTCTGCACCAAGCGGACCTAATAGACATCTATAGAACTCTCCACCCCAAGTCAACAGAATATACATTCTTCTCAGCACCACATCACACTTATTCCAAAATTGACCACATAATTGGAAGTAAAGCACTCCTCAGCAAATGTAAAAGAACAGAAATTATAACAAACTGTCTCTCAGACCACAGGGCAATCAAACTAGAACTCAGGACTAAGAAACTCAATCAAAACCGCTCAACTACATGGAAACTGAACAACCTGCTCCTGAATGACTACTGGGTACATAACAAAATGAAAGCAGAAATAAAGATGTTCTTTGAAACCAATGAGAACAAAGATACAACATACCAGAATCTCTGGGACACATTTAAAGCAGTGTGTAGAGGGAAAATTATAGCACTAAGTGCCCACAAGAGAAAGCAGCAAAGATCTAAAATTGACACTCTAACATCACAATTGAACAAACTAGAGAGGCAAGAGCAAACACATTCAAAAGCTAGCAGAAGGCAAGAAATAACTAAGATCAGAGCAGAACTGAAGGAGATAGAGACACAAAAAACCCTCCAAAAAATCAATGAATCCAGGAGTTGGTTTTTTGAAAAGATCAACAAAATTGACAGACCGCTAGCAAGGCTAATAAAGAAGAAAAGAGAGAGGAATCAAATAGACGCAATAAAAAATGATAAAGGGGATATCACCACCGACCCCACAGAAATACAAACTACCATCAGAGAATACTATAAACACCTCTACGCAAATCAACTAGAAAATCTAGAAGAAATGGATAATTTCCTGGACAACTACACTGTTCCAAGACTAAACCAGGAAGAAGTTGAATCCCTGAATCGACCAATAGCAGCCTCTGAAATTGAGGCAACAATTAATAGCCTACCCACCAAAAAAAGCCCAGGACCAGATGGATTCACAGCTGAATTCTACCAGAGGTACAAGGAGGAGCTGGTTCCATTCCTTCTGAAACTATTCCAATCAATAGAAAAAGAGGGAATCCTCCCTAACTCATTTTATGAGGCCAACATCATCCTGATACCTAAGCCTGGCAGAGACACAACAGAAAAAGAGAATTTTAGACCAATCTCCCTGATGAACATCGATGCAAAAATCCTCAATAAAATACTGGCAAACCGATTCAGCAGCACATCAAAAAGCTTATCCACCATGATCAAGTGGGCTTCATCCCTGGGATGCAAGGCTGGTTCAACATTCACAAATCAATAAACGTAATCCAGCATATAAACAGAACCAAAGACAAGAACCACATGATTATCTCAATAGATGCAGAAAAGGCTTTTGACAAAATTCAACAGCCCTTCATGCTAAAAACGCTCAACAAATTCAGTATTGATGGAAGGTACCTCAAAATAATAAGAGCTATTTATGACAAACCCACAGCTAATATCATACTGAATGGGCAAAAACTGGAAAAATTCCCTTTGAAAACTGGCACAAGACAGGGATGCCCTCTCTCACCACTCCTATTCAACATAGTGTTGGAAGTTCTGACTAGGGCAATCAGGCAAGAGAAAGAAATCAAGGGTATTCAGTTAGGAAAAGAAGAAGTCAAATTGTCCCTGTTTGCAGATGACATGATTGTATATTTAGAAAACCCCATCGTCTCAGCCCAAAATCTTCTTAAGCTGATAAGCAACTTCAGCAAAGTCTCAGGATACAAAATTAATGTGCAAAAATCACAAGCATTCTTATACACCAGTAACAGACAAGCAGAGAGCCAAATCAGGAATGAACTTCCATTCACAGTAGCTTCAAAGAGAATAAAATACCTAGGAATCCAACTGACAAGGGATGTAAAGGACCTCTTCAAGGAGAACTACAAACCAGTGCTCAGTGAAATCAAAGAGGACACAAACAAATGGAAGAACATACCATGCTCATGGATAGGAAGAATCAATATCATGAAAATGGCCATACTGCCCAAGGTTATTTATAGATTCAATGCCCTCCCCATCAAGCTACCAATGAGTTTCTTCACAGAATTGGAAAAAAACTGCTTTAAAGTTCATATGGAACCGAAAAAGAGCCCGCATTGCCAAGACAATCCTAAGTCAAAAGGACAAAGCCGGATGCGTCACGCTACCTGACTTCAAACTATACTACAAGGCTACAGTAACCAAAAAAGCATGGTACTGATACCAAAACAGAGATATAGACCAATGGAACAGAACGGAGCCCTCAGAAATAATGCCACACATCTACAACCATCTGATCTTTGACAAACCTGACAAAAACAAGAAATGGGGAAAGGATTCCCTATTTAATAAATGGTGCTGGGAAAATTGGCTAGCCATAAGTAGAAAGCTGAAACTGGATCCTTTCCTTACTCCTTATACAAAGATTAATTCAAGATGGATTAGAGACTTAAATGTTAGACCTAATACCATAAAAACCCTAGAAGAAAATCTAGGTAGTACCATTCAGGACATAGGCATGGGCAAGGACTTCATATCTAAAACACCAAAAGCAACGGCAGCAAAAGCCAAAATTGACAAATGGGATCTAATTAAACTAAAGAGCTTCTGCACAGCAAAAGAAACTACCATCAGAGTGAACAGGCAACCTACAGAATGGGAGACAATTTTTGCAATCTACTCATCTGACAAAGGGCTAATTTTCAGAATCTACAAAGAACTCAAACAAATATACAAGAAAAAAGCAAACAACCCCATCCAAAAGTGGGCAAAGGATATGAACAGACATTTCTCAAAAGAAGACATTCATACAGCCAACAGACACATGAAAAAATGCTCATCATCACTGGCCATCAGAGAAATGCAAATCAAAACCACAATGAGATACCATCTCACACCAGTTAGAATGGCAATCATTAAAAAATCAGGAAACAACAGGTGTTGGAGAGGATGTGGAGAAATAGGAACACTTTTACACTGTTGGTGGGATTGTAAACTGGTTCAGCCATTATGGAAAACAGTATGGCGATTCCTCAAGGATCTAGAACTAGATGTACCATATGACCCAGCCATCCCACTACTGGGTATATACCCAAAGGATTATAAATTATGCTACTACAAAGACACATGCACACGTATGTTTATTGCGGCACTATTCACAATAGCAAAGACTTGGAATCAACCCAAATGCCCATCAGTGACAGACTGGATTAAGAAAATGTGGCACATATACACCATGGAATACTATGCAGCCATAAAAAAGGATGAGTTTGCGTCCTTTGTAGGGACATGGATGCAGCTGGAAACCATCATTCCTAGCAAACTATCACAAGAAGAGAAAACCAAACACCGCATGTTCTCACTCATAGGTGGGAACTGAACAATGAGATCACTTGGACTCGGGAAGGGGAACATCACACAATGGGGCCTATCATGGGGAGGTGGGAGGGGGGAGGGATTGCATTGGGGAGTTATACCTGATATAAATGATGAATTGATGGGTGCTGACGAGTTGATGGGTGCAGCACACCAACATGGCACATGTATACATATGTAACAAACCTGCACGTTATGCACATGTACCCTAGAACTTAAAGTATAATAAAAATAAAAAATAAAAAAAAATGTTAGAGGATATTTTTTGTCTTAAAAACAGTTAAATATTTTATGCGCGGAACAATTTCAGTGGGAAGGTGAATCTTTATATTCTCTGCAAAGGTTGAACACCTCTACTGGTTGGTGTGTTAGTCTGTTTTCACCCTGTTGATAAAGACATCCCTGAGACTGGGAAGAAAAAGCGATTTAGACTTACAGTTCCACATAGCTGAGGAGGCCTCAGAATCATGGCAGGAGGAAAACAGCACTTCCTACATGGTGGCAGCAAGAGAAAATGATGGAGAAGCAAAAGTGGAAACCGCTGATAAACCTGTCAGATCTCATGAGACTTATTCACTATCAGAAGAATATCATGGGAAAGACCGGTCCCCATGATTTATACCTCCCCCAGGTGCCTCCCACAATATGGGGGAATTCTGTTGCTGCAGTTCAAGTTGACATTTTGGCAAGGACACAGCCAAACCATGTCATTCCACCCCAACCCCTCCAAATCACATGTCCTCACATTTGAAAACCAATCATGCCTTCCCAACAGACCCCCCCCCAAAGTCTTAACTCATTTCAGCATTAACCCAAAAGTCCACAGTCCAAAGTCTCAGCTGAGACAAGGCAAGTCCCTTCCACCTATGAGCCTGTAAAATCAAAAGTAAGCTAGTTACTTAATAGATACAATGAAAGTTCAGGTCTTGGGTAAAAACACAGCCATTCCAAATGGGAGAGATTCGCCAAAACAAAGGAGTTACGGTATCCATGCAACTCTGAAATCAAGTGGGGCAGTCAAATTTTAAAGCTCCAAAATTATCTCCTTTGACTCCATGCCTCCCATCCAGGCCACACTGATGCAAGAGGTGGGTTCCCATGGTCTTGGGCAGATCCACCCTTCTGGCTTTGCAGGATACAGGCTTTTATGGGCTGGCATTGAGTGTCTGTGGTTTTTCTAGGCCCAGGGTGCAAGCTGTCGGTAGATCTACAATTCTGGACTCTGGAGGACGGTGGCTCTCTTCTCACAGTGCTCCAGTAGAGACTCTGTGTGCAGGCTCCAACCCTACATTTCCCTTCTGCACTACCCTAGCAGAAGTTCTCCATTAGGACCCCACCCCTATAACAAACTTTTGCGTGGGCATCCAGGCATTTCCATACATCTTCTGAAATCTAGGTGGAGGTTCCCAAACCTCAATTCTTGACTACTATGCACACACAGGCTCAACACTACATGGGGTGATTTCAGACTTGCATGGATACTGTAACTCCTTTTGGAACAGCTATATTTTTACCCAATATCTGTACTTTCATTGTATCTATTAAGTAACTAGTTTACTTTTGATTTTACAGGCTCATAGGTGGAAGGGACTTGCCTTGTCTCAGTTGAGACTTTGGACTGTGGACTTTTGGGTTAATGCTGAGGCTTGGGGTATTCACTCTCTGAAGCCACAGCCCCAGCTGTATGTTGGTTCCTTCCAGCCAAGGCTGGAATGGCTGGGACACAGGACACCAAGTCCCTAGACTACATACAAAATGGGGACCCTGGGCCTGGTTCATGAAACAAAATTTTCCTTATGAACCTCCAATACATAGGAGGGACTACCATGGAGGTCTCTGACATGGCCTGGTGACATTTTTCCCCACGATCTTGGAGATTGATATTAGGCTCCTTCCTACTTATGCAAGTTTCTGTAGCTGGCTAAAATTTCTCCCCAGAAAATGTTTTTTATTTATTTTTTATTTTTTTGTCTATCACATAGTCAGACTGCAAATTTTCCAAACTTACATGCTCTGCTTCTCTTTTAAAACTGGATTCCTTTAAAAACACCCAAGTCAGTTTTTGAATGCTTCCTTGCTTAGAAATTTCTTCCACAAGATACCCTGAATCATCTCTCTTAAGTTCAAAGTTCCACAAATCTCTAGGGCAGGGGCAAAATGCTGCCAGTATCTTTGCTGAAACATAACAAGAGTCACCTTTGCTCCACTTCCTAACAAGTTCCTAATCTCCATCTGAGACCACTTCAGCCTGGAGCTTATGTTCATAATGCTATCAGCAATTATGTCAAAGCCACTCAACAAGTCTCTAGGAGGTTGCAAACTTTCCCATGTTTTTCTATCTTCTTCTGAGCCCTCCAAATTATTCCAATCTCTTCCTGTTACCCAGTTCCAAAGTCGTTTCCATATTCTCAGGTATATTTTCAGCAACGCCCTATTCTATTGGTACCAATTTACTGTATTAATCCATTTTCATGCTGCTGATGAAGACATGCCCAAGACTGGGAGGAAAAAGATGTTTAATTGGATTTACAGTTCCACATGGGTGGGGAAGCCTCAGAATCATGGCTGGAGGTGAAAGGCACTTTTTACATGTCAGTAGCAAGAAAAAAAAAGAGAGAAGCCAAAACGGAAACCCCAACCCATCAGATCTCCTTAGACTTATTCACTATCGCGAGAATAGCACAGGAAAGACAGGCCCCATGATTGAGTTACCTCCCCCTGGGTCCCTTCCACAACATGTAGGAATTCTGGGAGATAACATTCAAGTTGAGATTTGGGTGGGGACACAGTCAAACCATATCAGTTAGAATAATAAAACATTATTGTTTGGATTAAAAATAATCTTTGCACATGACTATGACTCATTGTTTTCTTCATTGGAATTCATTGGTGTCAACTCATAAAAATTCTGAACAAATTATTTTCTGTTACTTCTTAGCTAAGACCTTGGGCCCTGATGTTTTAGGAGGTTGTGTTAAGCAATGTGGGCAGAATAAGTCGTCCATTACAGAGATAATCACAAGAATTCAGGGCTCTGATCAAGCTTATTGATTCTACTTTGATAGATATTTTTAAAGAGTAAAGAAAATACCTGATACCAAAATATGTCATGTCAAATAGATAGCTCATATTCATAATTGATTGGAAGATGTTTTTATTTATGAAAATTAGACATGTCTTTCATTTCAAGACCTTAGAATCAGCATTGTGAGTGCTTCCATTCAGGAAGAAAGAGGCTAATGATGGCAGTGACCACTCCAGACAGCCTGTTGCTGTCATCAAACGGGCTGTAGCAGGGACGTGCAGCTGGGGCTGCATGTTACGTGCAGCTGGCAAAAGCAAGGGACACGTGGGAGCCCCACCCTTTCTTAGTTGGAGTAGGAACTCCCCAATGGCTGCTGCAGCAGCACAGCTGCACACCTGGGCCTCCCACTCCATGGAGAAAGCAGGAACCACCCCCATCCCCTGAACAGCTGCAGCTTCCCAAACTGAAACTGAGGCTACCAACTCAGGCATCACTGCACTCTTGGGGGCCCAGAAATGCCCCCCTGCCCCTGCAGGCTTGGAAGTGCCTGCTCCCACTGCCTGGTTTCTCCCTGGTGTTGGTGCCCTCTCCAGTCTCACCCAGGGTCAAGCCTGGGTGCCATAAATGTCAGCAGGAGGCAGACAGTCCCCTGCGTGAAGGGGCAGGTCCCTGGTAAGGCCACACCTTCAGGACAGTGTGGGCCTGAAAACTGGGACCAGGCTGTCTTTCCCACAGACTGGAGTGAGGACTTGTGGTACCTTTTCTGGGCTGCCTGTGGCCACGCATGGACCAACTGGCATGTACTTCCTCCCCTCTGAGACTGACAAAAGCTCTCCCCTCTAGTCTTAGCCAGAGCAGAAGAGAAGATGGAGAGATGACAAGAGGACCAGTTGCAGAGAGAAACTACCCTCTCTGCTGAGAGTTGAGCATTTGTCAGGGATGACCTGCCTGCAGAGAGAAGCTGATAACTGAAAACAGTTTAGAGCACTGTAAGACAATTAGTGTCCTATACTAAAGTAATGCTTTAACAAATCTAAAATATATGGCATTGAATTAACAGTTCAGAAGTTGAAATCAAAGGAATAAATATGGCAAATTGGGAAAATGGAGATCTATGTTATCTTGTGGCAAAAATTTGGTGAAGTCTCACCTGTTATAACTTGAACAACAGATTGTGAGCTCACTACGCCTGTATCTTTAGGGTAAGGAGTTGTAAAATGCTACAGTATCAATTTTTATTTACAGTTACTTGCTGATTTTAGCAACTTTTCAAAAAAAAATGAGATCAGAAAAAATGGCTGATTTTAAAGTAGAGATAAAGGGACTCACAGTATTTGAGAAGCCAAGTGCTTCTGGATTATAAACAGTGGGAGGTAGAACTAAAATAGGCTTAGAAAGACAAAGGTTCAATGGCCGGGCGCGGTGGCTCAAGCCTGTAATCCCAGCACTTTGGGAGGCCGAGAGGGGCGGATCACGAGGTCAGGAGATCGAGACCATCCTGGCTAACACGGTGAAACCCTGTCTCTACTAAAAAAAATACAAAAAACTAGCCAGGCGACGTGGCGGGCACCTGTAGTCCCAGCTACTCCGCAGGCTGAGGCAGGAGAATAGCGTAAACGCGGGAGGGGGAGCTTGCAGTGAGCTGAGATCTGGCCACTGCACTCCAGCCTGGGTGACAGAGCGAGACTCCGTCTCAAAAAAAAAAAAAAAAAAAAAAAAAAAAAAAGAAAGAAAGAAAGACAAAGGTTCAAGACTCCTCAATTAAGAAAGACTCACCCTTAACGTAAAAAACAGATTAACACCAAAAGCAACGGCAGCAAAAGCCAAAATTGACAAATGGGATCTAATTAAACTAAAGAGCTTCTGCACAGCAAAAGAAACTACCATCAGAGTGAACAGGCAACCTACAGAATGGGAGACAATTTTTGCAATCTACTCATCTGACAAAGGGCTAATTTCCAGAATCTACAAAGAACTCAAACAAATATACAAGAAAAAACAAACAACCCCATCCAAAAGTGGGCAAAGGATATGAACAGACATTTCTCAAAAGAAGACATTCATACAGCCAACAGACACATGAAAAAATGCTCATCATCACTGGCCATCAGAGAAATGCAAATCAAAACCCCAATGAGATACCATCTCACACCAGTTAGAATGGCAATCATTAAAAAATCAGGAAACAACAGGTGTTGGAGAGGATGTGGAGAAATAGGAACACTTTTACACTGTTGATGGGATTGTAAACTAGTTCAACCATTATGGAAAACAGTATGGCGATTCCTCAAGGATCTAGAACTAGATGTACCATATGACCCAGCCATCCCACTACTGGGTAATAATACCCAAAGGATTATAAAGTATGCTACTACAAAGACACATGCACACGTATGTTTATTGCAGCACTATTCACAATAGCAAAGACTTGGAATCAACCCAAATGTCCATCAGTGACAGACTGGATTAAGAAAATGTGGCACATATACACCATGGAATACTATGCAGCCATAAAAAGG
>NC_045435.1:123301932-123329758 GCF_002776525.5 Piliocolobus tephrosceles | reverse complement strand
ATGCACACGTATGTTTATTGCAGCACTATTCACAATAGCAAAGACTTGGAATCAACCCAAATGTCCATCAGTGACAGACTGGATTAAGAAAATGTGGCACATATACACCATGGAATACTATGCAGCCATAAAAAAGGATGAGTTTGCATCCTTTGTAGGGACATGGATGCAGCTGGAAACCATCATTCTTAGCAAACTATCACAAGAAGAGAAAACCAAACACCGCATGTTCTCACTCATAGGTGGGAACTGAACAATGAGCTCACTTGGACTCGGGAAGGGGAACATCACACAATGGGGCCTATCATGGGGAGGTGGGAGGGGGGAGGGATTGCATTGGGGAGTTATACCTGATATAAATGATGAATTGATGGGTGCTGACGAGTTGATGGGTGCAGCACACCAACATGGCACATGTATACATATGTAACAAACCTGCACGTTATGCACATGTACCCTAGAACTTAAAGTATAATAAAAAAAATAAAAATAAAAAAAATAAAATAAAATAAAAAACAGATTAATACTGTTGCTTTTTAACAAGAATATCGCTTCGGGTGGCCTCACACAGTCAATAGTAAATTAAGTAAGTAGATGAATTTCTTAGTCCATTTGGTCTACTATAAGAAAATATCATAAACTGGATAGATTTTATACAATAGAAATTTCTTTATCACAGATCTAGAGGCTAGGATTCCCAAGATCCAGACTGAGGTAGAATTGATTTCTGTTTAGGACCCATATTTAAGATGATGACTTCTTCCTGTATCCTTCACATGGTAGAAGAGACTAATCAGCTTTCTGAAGCCTCTTATATAAGGATACTAATCTAATTAATGACTACTATGCACTTGTGATCCAATCACTGCCTAAAAACGCAACCTCCTAACATCATCACATTGGTGATTACATTTCAACATATGAATTACAGGGGGACACAAACATTCAGAACACAGCAGGAAATAAAGTATATTTAAGAATTACATAACAAAGAATTTGGGTGGTTGTTGACACAAGAAATGTTTTTGAGCCCAATAGTGTATTCATGATTCCAAGATGAGTTTTAATAATCTGGAAGTTAAATGGAATATTTTTAAAGCTCTCTGAAAGTTTTTGTTTGTTTTTTAGTTTGAGAGAGAGGGAAGGTGGTGAAAAAATACTTTTGAAGTGAGATAAGTAGTCTAGCTATAACTAAATGCAATCAGTTTATGAATCTAGCACCAATGGCTTTTGATAATTTTATAGATTTATTTTTCAGTGTTCCTGATAACCTAGGTGATAATATTGTATGGAAAATTTTGCCATTAATGACTGAATAGAGAAGTATAAAAGTTGGACTGCATGCATCTGAAGGCAGATTCTGGAAACTTTCTCCTATTTTTGTGCTTATATTCTTTCTTTCTACATGTACACAGGAATAACAATGACAATGATTCTTAAAGCTTGGTATGTGCACTGCTGCATAAGTATTGGTACAGGAGCTAGAAAGAAATTATTTAGGCAGATAGTGAGGATGAGAGAGTCCTCGGTAAAGTTCCCTTTTCATAAAAAACAGCCACAAAATCATTTCTAATATAAATCAGCCTGAAAAAAATCAAGTTTCAAGCATAGATAAGGAAGCATAGATAAGCAAATGCTTGCATAGGTAAATGCTGACAGCTGTGCCCATAGAAAAGGCTACCTGAAGGCCAGGCATATCCAACTGGGAGGCTCCATCTTCCCTGTTCTTTGTCAACCATGTGTATTGTAAGGAACACATAAGATGGCACCGGCCAAGTAGAAAATTTGCCTTCATAATAAAATGTTAGGGTTGGATAGCCAGCTTCTTTGCATGCTATACAAACATAACACCTAGTTCAACCAATCTCTCATGCTCTATGTAAATCAGACACCACCTCCTAAGGATCATCTATAAAACCCCGATCATTTCACCTCAGAACTGAAAGACCCACTTGAGAGCACCTCTCTCTCTGCAAGAAAGAGATCTATTCTCTTTTCTCTTTCTTCTGCCTATTAAACGTTTGCTCTTAAACTCACTTCTTATGTTTTCACGTCCTTGATTTCCCTGATGTGAGACAACAAACTTCAGGTATTTACCCCAGACAACAACGCTATTTCAGTATCACCTAAGCCTTACCAGAAATGCAAACCCTCAAGCTCCACTCAGACCTACTGAATCAGAAATTGTGAAGGTGGAACCCGGCAATCTATGTTTGAGCAAGCTCTCCGGGTAATTCCAATACACAGTAAAATTTGCGAACCACTGAGCTAGAATTAAATATCTATGCCTAAAACTATTCTATTTTAATGCATATCAAATAAGCATTTATGTTGATAAATTGTGGCATAGTGGCACATAAAATACTGATTCAACCTACAAAGAAAACTATAGATTTGAGGATATGTGGTAGTGAAGAAGTGTAAATGGTTTATCAGAAATTGTATTACGAAATATATAATGAGACTGGTCTCAGAAAGCTTTGAAATTTGTGAAACAGGCAAAAACCCTAGAGCCACAAACTTACAACAGCAGAAAACAGTGCTGTTAAAGATGTACATTTCTCATGGAGGACATACTTGCCATAATCCTATAGAGTTGCGGCCACGAAGGATAATGGATAAGAAAGACCTTTCCACAGGATAGAGCCAAAGGAGTCTTCATAGTGCTTATTCAATAGATGTAAGAGGTTTAAAATATCTTCAACAAAAGAAGAAAAAATACATGTTCAATGTGATAGCTATTCTAAACACACTGATTTAATCATTGTGCTTTGTATGAACGCATCAAAATATCACATGTAACCCATTAATATGTACAATTATTAGGTACCACTAATTTTTTAAAAAGAATTCTATAACTCTTATAGAACAATAAATGCACTGTTTTTTCTCTTTTTACAAATGGGATATATATATATATATATGTATATATATATATACACACATACACGTATATATATATGTGTGTGTATATATATACACATATATATATGTATATATAAAATATATCCACACCATTTTTTGTGTGCATGTGTACTTGGACAAATGAGAGATATTTGCTTATTTATGAATTTAAAATTGTTGTACTACAGAAATCTGCCTATAGACCATAGATTTTGAACTTGGAGTTTGATGCAATAAGTAAATGGAAATTTATGCTGTCGTATTTTGGGAAGGACTGAATTATTTTTTTTTTTGTCCAAAAAAATTAAAGTTTGTTAATGTAAAATACATACTAAATACATTTAACAATTATAAAAATTGCTCTTATATGCATTCTTTTTTTTTTTTATTATACTTTAATATCTAGGGTACATGTGCATAACGTGCAGGTTTGTTACATATGTATACTTGTGCCATGGTGGTGTGCTGCACCCATCAACTTGTCAGCACCCATCAACTCATCATTTACATCAGGTATAACTCCCAATGCAATCCCTCCCCCTTCCCCCTCCCCGTGATAGGTGCCGGTGTGTGATGTTCCCCTTCCCGAGTCCAAGTGATCTCATTGTTCAGTTCCCACCTATGAGTGAGAACATGCAGTGTTTGGTTTTCTGTTCTTGCGATAGTTTGCTGAGAATGATGGTTTCCAGCTGCATCCATGTCCCTACAAAGGACACAAACTCATCCTTTTTTATGACTGCATAGTATTCCATGGTGTATATGTGCCACATTTTCTTAATCCAGTCTGTCACTGATGGACATTTGAGTTGATTCCAAATCTTTGCTATTGTGACTAGTGCCGTAATGAACATACGTGTGCATGTGTCTTTATAACAGCATGATTTATAATCCTTTGGGTATATACCCAGTAGTGGGATGGCTGGGTCATATGGTACCTCTAGTTCTAGATCCTTGAGGAATTGCCATACTGTTTCCATAATGATTGAACTAGTTTACAATCCCAGCAACAGTGTAAAAGTTTTCCTATTTCTCCACATCCTCTCCAACACCTGTTGTTTCCTGACTTTTTAATGATTGCCATTCTAACTGGTGTGAGATGGTATCTCATTGTGGTTTTGATTTGCATTTCTCTGATGGCCAGTGATGATGAGCATTTTTTCATGTGTCTGTTGGCTGTATGAATGTCTTCTTTTGAGAAATGTCTGTTCATATCATTTGCCCACTTTTTGATGGGGTTGTTTGTTTTTTTCTTGTATATTTGTTTGAGTTATTTGTAGGTTCTGGATATTAGCCCTTTGTCAGATGAGTAGATTGCAAAAATTGTCTCCCATTCTGTAGGTTGCCTGTTCACTCTGATGGTAGTTTCTTTAGTTACTTTAGTTACTTTAGTAACTAACTTTAGTTACTTTAGTTACAGATGGCAGAAGCTCTTTAGTTAAATTAGATCCCATTTGTCAATTTTGGCTTTTGTTGCCATAGCTTTTGGTGTTTTAGACATGCAGTCCTTGCCCATGCCTATGTCCTGAATAGTATTACCTAGGTTTTCTTCTAGGGTTTTTACGGTATTAGGTCTAACATTTAAGTCTCTAATCCATCTAGAATTAATTTTCGTATAAGGAGTAATGAAAGGATCCAGTTTCAACTTTCTACTTATGGCTAGCCAATTTTCCCAGCACCATTTATTAAATATGGAATCATTTCTCCATTTCTTCGTTTTCTCAGGTTTATCAAAGACCAGATGGCTGTAGATGTGTGGTATTATTTCTGAGGACTCTGTTCTGTTCCATTGGTCTATATCACTGTTTTGGTACCAGTACCATGCTGTTTTGGTTACTGTAGCCTTGTAGTATAGTTTGAAGTCAGGTAGCGTGATGCCTCCAGCTTTGTTCTTTTGACTTAGAATTGTCTCGGCAATGCACAATGTGGGCACTTTTTTGGTTCCATATGAACTTTAAAGCAGTTGTTTTCCAAATTCTGTGAAGAAACTCATTGGTAGCTTGATGGGGATGGCATTGAATCTATAAATTACCTTGGGCAGTATGGCCATTTTCATGATATTGATTCTTCCTATCCATGAGCATGGTATTTTCTTCCATTTGTTCGTGTCCTCTTTGATTTCACTGAGCAGTGGTTTGTAGTTCTCCTTGAAGAGGTCATTTACATCCCTTATAAGTTGGATTCCTAAGTATGATATTCTCTTTGAAGCAATTGTGAATGGAAGTTCATTCCTGATTTGGCTCTCTGCTTGTCTGTTACTGGTGTATAAGAATGCTTGTGATTTTTGCACATTAATTTTGTATCCTGAGACTTTGCTGAAGTTGCATATCAGCTTAAGGAGATTTTGGGCTGAGACAATGGGGTTTTCTAAATATACAATCATGTCATCTGCAAACAGGGACAATTTGACTTCTTCTTTTCCTAACTGAATACCCTTGATTTCTTTCTCTTGCCTGATTGCCCTAACCAGAACTTCCAACACTATGTTGAATAGGAGTGGTGAGAGAGGGCATCCCTGTCTTGTGCCAGTTTTCAAAGGGAATTTTTCCAGTTTTTGCCCATTCAGTATGATATTAGCTGTGAGTTTGCCATAAATAGCTCTTATTATTTTGAGGTACGTTCCATCAATACCGAATTTATTGAGCGTTTTTAGCATGAAGGGCTATTGAATTTTGTCAAAGCCCTTTTCTGCATCTATTGAGATAATCATGTGGTTCTTCTCTTTGGTTCTGTTTATATGCTGGATTATGTTTATTGATTTGCGAATGTTGACCCAGCCTTGCATCCCAGGGATGAAGCCCACTTGATCATGGTGGATAAGCTTTTTGATGTGCTGCTGAATCCGGTTTGCCAGTATTTTATTGAGGATGTTTGCATTGATGTTCATCAGGGATATTGGTCTAAAATTCTCTTTTTTGTGTGTGTGTCTCTGCCAGGTTTTGGTATCAGGATGATGTTGGCCTCATAAAATGAGTTAGGGAGGATTCCCTGTTTTTCAATTGATTGGAATAGTTTCAGAAGGAATGGTACCAGCTTCTCCTTGTACCTCTGGTAGAATTCAGCTGTGAATCCATCTGGTCCTGGACTTTTTTTGGTTGGTAGGCTATTAATTATTGCCTCAATTTCAGAGCCTGCTATTGGTCTATTCAGGGATTCAACTTCTTCCTGGTTTAGTCTTGGAAGAGTGTAGTTGTCCAGGAAATTATCCATTTCTTCTAGATTTTCTAGTTGATTTGCTAGAGGTGTTTATAGTATTCTCTGATGGTAGTTTGTATTTCTGTGGGGTCGGTGGTGATATCCCCTTTATCCTTTTTTTATTGCATTTATTTGATTTTTTTCTCTTTTCTTCTTTGTTAGTCTTGCTACCGGTCTATCAATTTTGTTGGTCGTTTCAAAAAACCAACTCCTGGATTCATTGACTTTTTGGAGGGTTTTTTGTGTCTCTATCTCCTTCAGTTCTGCTCTGATCTTAGTTATTTCTTGCCTTCTGCTAGCTTTTGAATGTGTTTGTTCTTGCTTCTCTAGTTCTTTTAATTGTGATGTTAGAGTGTCAATTTTAGATCTTTCCTGCTTTCTCTTGTGGGCATTTCGTGCTATAAATAACCCTCTACACACTGCTTTAAATGTGTCCCAGAGATTCTGGTATGTTGTATCTTTGTTCTCATTGGTTTCAAAGAACATCTTTATTTCTGCCTTCATTTCGTTATGTACCTAGTAGTCATTCAGGAGCAGGCTAATCAGTTTCCATGTAATTCAGCGGTTTTGATTGAGTTTCTTAGTCCTGAGTTTTAGTTTGATTTCACTGGCATCTGAGAGACAGTTCGTTAAAATTTCTGTTTCTGCACATTTGCTGAGGAGTGCTTTACTTCCAATTATGTGGTCAATTTTGGGATAAGTGTGATGTGGTGCTGAGAAGAATGTATATTCTGTTGATTTGGGGTGGAGAGTTCTGTAGATGTCTATTAGGTCTGCTTGCAGCAGAGATGAGTTCAATTCCTGGATATCCTTGTTAACTTTCTGTTTCGTTGATCTGTGTAATGTTGACAGTGGGGTGTTGAAGTCTCCCATTATTATTGTATGGGAGTCTAAGTCTCTTTGTAAGTCTCTAAGGACTTGCTTTATGAATCTGGGTGCTCCTGTATTGAGTACATATATATTTATGATAGTTAGCTCTTCCTGTTGAATTGATCCCTTTACCATTATGTAATGTACTTCTTTGTCTCTTTTGATCTTTGATGGTTTAAAGTCTGTTTTATCAGAGACTAGTATTGCAACCCCTGCTTTTTTTGTTCTCCATTTGCTTGGGAGATCTTCCTCCATCCCTTCGTTTTGAGCCTATGTATGTCTCTGCATGTGAGATGGGTCTCCTGAATACAGCAGACTGATGGGTCTTGACTCTTTATCCAGTCTGCCAGTCTGTGTCTTTTAATTGGAGCATTTGGTCCATTTACATTTAAGGTTAATATTGTTATGTGTGAACTTGATCCTGCCATTATGATATTACCTGGTTATTTTGCTCGTTAGTTGATGCAGTTTCTTCCTAGCCTCAACGGTCTTTACATTTTGGCATGTTTTTACAATGGCTGGTACCAGTTGTTCCTTTCCATATTTAGGGCTTCCTTCAGGGTCTCTTGTAAGGCAGGCCTGGTGGTGACAAAATCTCTAAGCATTTGCTTATCCGTAAAGGATTTTATTTCTCCTTCACTTATGAAACTTAGTTTGGCTGGATATGAAATTCTGGGTTTAAAATTCTTTTCTTTAAGAATATTGAATATTGGCCCCTCTCTCATCTGGCTTGTAGAGTTTCTGCCGAGAGATATGTTGTTAGTCTGATGCGCTTCCATTTGTGGGTAACCCGACCTTTCTCTCTGACTGCCCTTAAGATTTTTTCCTTCATTTCAACTTTGGTGAATCTGGCAATTATGCATTTTGGAGTTGCTCTTCTCGAGGAGTATCTTTGTGGCCTTCTTTGTATTTCCTGAATTTGAATGTTGGGGTGCCCTACTAGGTTGGGGAAGTTCTCCTGCATGACATCCTGAAGAGTGTTTTCTAACTTGGTTCCATTTTCTCCCTCACTTTCAGGCACCCCAATCAGACATAGATTTGGTCTTTTTACATAATCCCATCCTTCTTGCAGGCTTTGTTCATTTCTTTTTCTTCTTTTTTCTTTAGACTTCTCTTCTTGCTTCATTTCATTCATTTGATCTTCAATCGCTGATACTCTTTCTTCCAGTTCATTGAGTCGGTTACTGAAGCTTGTGCATTTGTCATGTATTTCTTGAGTCATGGTTTTCATCTGTCAGTTCATTTATGGCCTTCTCTGCAGTAATTCTTCTGGTTATCAATTCTTCCACTCTTTTTTTCAAGATTTTTAGTTTCTTTGCGCTCAGTACGTAATTCCTCCTTTAGCTCTGATAAGTTTGATGGTCTGAAGCCTTCTTCTCTCATCTCGTCAAAGTCATTCTCCGTCCAGCTTTGATCCATTGCTGGCGATGAGCTGAGTTCCTTTGGAGAGGGAGATGCGCTCTTATTTATTGAATTTCCAGCTTTTCTGCCCTGCTTTTTCCCCATCTTTGTGGTTTTATCTGCCTCTGGTCATTGATGATGGTGACGTACTGATGGGGTTTTGGTGTGGGTGTCCTTCCTGTTTGTTTTCCTTCTAACAGTCAGGAACCTCAGCTGTAGGTCTGTTGGAGATTGCTTGAGGTCCACTCCAGACCCTGTTTGCCTGGGTGTCAGCAGCAGAGGCTGCAGAAGATAGAATACTGCTGAACAGCGAGTGTACTTGTCTGATTCTTGCTTTGGAAGCTTCCTCTCGGGGGTGTACTCCACCATGTGAGGTGTGGGGTGTCAGTCTGCCCCTAGTGGAGGATGTCTCCCAGTTAGGTTACTCAGGGGTCAGGGACCCACTTGAGCGGGCAGTCTGTCCATTCTCAGATCTCAACCTCCGTGTTGGGAGATCCACTGCTCTCTTCAAAGCTGTCAGAGAGAGTCGTTTGCGTCTGCAGAGGTTTCTGATGCTTTGTTGTTGTTATTGTTGTTTAGCTGTGCCGTGTCCCCAGAGGTGGAGTCTACAGAGACCAGCAGGCCTCCTTGAGCTGCTGTGTTCTCCATCCAGTTCGATCTTCCCAGCGGCTTTGCTTACCTACTTAAGCCTCAGCAATGGCGGGTGCCCCTCCCCCAGCCTCTCTGCTGCCTTACAGTTGGATCACAGACTGCTGTGCTAGCAATGAGGAAGGCTCCGTGCACATGGGACCCTCCCAGCCAGGTGTGGGATATAATCTCCTGGTGTGCCCATTTGCTTAAAGCGCAGTATTGGGGTTGGAGTTACCCGATTTTCCAGGTGTTGTGTGTCTCATTTCCTCTGGCTAGGAAAAAGGATTCCCTTCCCCCTTGCGCTTCCCAGGTGAGGTGATGCCTCGCCCTGCTTCAGCTTTCACTGGTCAGGCTGCAACAGCTGACCAGCACCTACTGTCCCGCACTCCCTAGTGAGATAAACCCAGTACCTCTGTTGAAAATGCAGAAATCCCCTGTCTTCCATGTCGCTCACGCTGGGAGCTGGAGACTGGAGCTGTTGGACTGAATTAATTCTAAGTGTGAGGACAAGAGTGACATGTATATCTGAAGATCAGATTGCTAAAGAAAGTGAGAACCAGCCTTTAAATTTATTCTTCTGTTTCACTTTGAAAAAATAACTTGACTATCTTCACACTGTTTTGCATTTAGGTGTTGCCATGTGCCTGAGTTCTAGCCAATGAAACTTGAACAAAGTATTTTTGCCACTTTCAGACCTGCCTCTAAAACTTGTGCTCCACCATTACCCCCTGCTCAGGTGGCACTGGCATTGACAATTCTTAGTGTTATTTTGGAAGCCACATATTGAAGACTACAAAGCATGCAATTGCCTAGTACTTGAATAACTCCATGGAAAAGAACACATACATCACAACCAGTTGCCAACCCCAACCCCACCCTCCCATCTCAAGATCTGCATCTAGTTGGACTGCTATGAACAAGCAATGCATGTAAATTGTGTTAACTTACAATATTTGAGGCTGTTTAGAAAAATCTATTTAGCTTACTTATAATAAAAAAGCCTAAATATAATAATATATTCAATAATACAATAGAACATGACTGAACTCAGAACCTCAGAAAATAATTTATAATTCTACTACACCATGCTGCTGGTAATAACTTCTACAAAGTAAAATCTCTAATACAAATTTATTATTGACATGAACTTTTCTCTATTATTACATTTATCCCCAATATGAATGTATATTTCTAGCTTTCTTTTTAACTCAAAGAAATACTAATTAAATAGTTGCTTCCTATTAAATGCTGAAGCTTTAGAAATCAATGAAAACCCTATACTTACAGGTTAGATCAGATGACTGAAGAACTGTATTGGTGAGGCTTATGCCCAGACTCAGTTTATATGAGGACAGAAACTTCTTCATAGTCACATGCTCTACAAATAATTTTAGTAGTTTATACACTTATATCACTAGATTAAAATGCATATAGATTCCTAAATTTAGGTCTTGTTTAAACAAGTTGGAAATTTGTTCAACTAACTAGGTGCTTTTAGGGAACTCCAGATTTTTTTTTTTTTTTTTTTCCTGATCTTTTATCTAATCCATAAAAGAGGAGGTTGGATTCATGATCAAGCTTTTAGGAACTTCTGTAACATATGAGATAAACATTTCCTATGCCACTCAATATGTCACACCTCTTATCACACGCATTTGTGCAGTTTTACTATTTATTCAGAATTCAATAATAGAAGTGCTTGTACCCATTTTATCTTCATATTTGCTGCAGCTTTCATTTTGGTATCTTATATAGTTGCTCATGAATATTTGTACAATGAAGGAGTGGCACTTTCTGATGTCAAATTCTTTGCCAGAATTCTGAAGAGTAGCGTAAATACATCAGTGTGGATAGTAGCATGTATCTATACATTCTACTTTAAGGTTATAACAAATGATGGTAGTGTTGAGTTGCTTTGAGAAACATATATTTTATCTAGAATAAGCCAGGGCAACTCAGCTAGGTTTTATATTCTTGTATGGGCTGTTTTAGATGTACTTTCTTACTTACATCCTTTTAATACCTACTTTTTAAAAGGACCATTTATTTGAAAAAAGAAAACTGAATAAATATTTTGTGTACATTTTTGCACTAATAGTCTAGAAATAAGTTTCAATACAAATTGAAACATCCTTTTAAAAAAGTTCTTTACTATCTACTCATTGACCAAATAAAGAATTATTATTTCTAGCTTAGATAAATTAATACATTTTCCCAATTAAACTTGTTTTTTATGGAGTAGAGCTGAGGATATTTCTAATTACATCTCAGCAGCTTACATAATTCAAAGAAAGCAGGAGATGATGAAAATAATAGTTAACATGAATTAAACACATTCCAGAGACCCTTACATAATTAAGCATTATAGGAAAGGAGAAAGGTGGAGATGTTGCAGAGCTAAGGAAAAATATGGAATATTATTTATTACAATTACAGTAACTTTCCCACTGGAAATACTATCAATGTTGAGCTACAGGGCTTGGTAGCAGATACTAATTTTAGGTTCATTTAGTATAACCTCCATAATTTGGGGTCCTTGTATTCAGAATTCCAACCTGAAACTATTTGCTAATGAAGACAGGGCTAATACTACTTAAATTCAAAAGTGGTGACAAAGCCAGAAGAAGGAAGAAAATTAACAGCTTAATTAAGAAAAACACTGCATTGTTATATTAAATATGTTAGAGAAATTACTCACACCTGTAATTCATTTGTACAGCAATATATTCGTCACAGAATCAATTGCTAATTTGGAAATTAACAAGTGGATTTTTTAACTCATTTGGCTCCTTTCTGAAAAATAAATTAACACAAAAATTTCCTAAATGGTTCTGTGGTTTGTTTGTTCTTATTGTTGTTTCATAGTAGTCATATAAATGTTTACATTGTTGCAAATAAAACCCACCTGTATTCACATAACTATTTGGATTAAAGTTTTGAATGGGTTTAACTTAACTATTATAAACAGATGGTTATCGTTCTTTACCAGACTAGTTTACAGTCAGAAGCTGTGATGGGAAATATAAAAGATTATGTAGTCAAGAGACCTTGGTTCAAATCTAGCTTAATACCTGATTGTATGCAACTTTATGCAAGTTACTTCATCTGAAACTTGAAAATACTCTATTCTGTTGTCATAATGGAGAAAATACATGTTTAGTGCTAAATGTAAAAACTTAGAGTGAGCACTTAACAAATATTATTTATGTTTTTAAAAGTTAAAAGTAAAGTTTACATTTCTTTGTCAATGAGCCTTCTCTCTTTATGAAGTTATGTTAAACATTCTGATTTTATTTAAATTACTTGGGTTTTGCAAATTTTGTTCCCAAAATGTAGACTTAGAGACAGAGATTAACATGCAATAAGATTTATTAGGAAACTCTTCAGAATAATAACTTTGATAAAAAGAGAAGGAATCAGGATTGGACAGAAGAATAAATTGAGCTTCAGTAACTCAGCTGACCCCATGGGGAACTCTAAAACTAGTATGGACTTTCATAGTTAGTCTGATGACACCAGATAAAAGTTGCCCCTGGGATGTAGGCACACCTTGAGTGAAGCAGTTATGTTAAGCCTAGAGAAACTTCCAGAAAAAGTAATAAACTGGCAACACTCCCAGCAACTAGGGGAATATATCCTATAATCCTAAAGGGGAAGTTGGATGATGCATAACAGAAAGGTACATCACAGTGATTAAAAATCAGACATCCAAAGTATCCCTGTTTGCACATAATACAATCCTACATCTATTAAACCCCATAGTCTCAGACCAAAAGCTCCTTGATCTGATAAACATCTTCAGCAAAATTTCAGGATACAAAATTTATGTATAAAACAACTAGCATTCCTATACACCAACAACATTCAAGGTGAGAACCAAATCAAGAATGCAATCCCATTCACAATAGCCACAAAAAGAAAAAAAAAAATACACAGGTATACAGCTAATTAAAGAGGTAAAATATCTCTAGAATAAGAATTACAAAACACTTCTTAAAGTAATTGGAGATGAAATGAACAAATGAAAAAACATTCCATGTTCATGTATTGCTATTCCTATCAAACTACCAATGATATTCTTCACAAAACTAAAAACAACAACAACAACAAACTGTTGTAGAATTCATATGGAACTAAAGAAGGGCCTGAATAGCCAAGGAAATCCTAAGAAAAAAGAACAAACCTGAAGGTATCCCATTACCCAACTTCAAGCTATACTACAAAACTATTGTAACCAACAGAGCATGGTGCTGGTACAAAAGCAGACACATAGACCAGTGGAACAGAAGAGAGAGCCCAGAAATAATGCTGCACGCCTACAACCAATTGATCTTTGCCAAAATTGACAAAAATGTGCAACAGCAAATGAACTCCCTATTCAATAAATCTACAGAAATCAACTGAAGATGGATTAAAGATTGAAATATAAAACCTAAAAACCTTTCAAAACTCTGGAAGGTAATACTATTCTGGACGTAAGACCTGGCAAAGATTTCATGATGAAGATGCCAAAAGAAACTTCAACAAAAACAAATATTGGCAAATACAGCTAAAGAGCTCTACAGAGCAAAAGGAGCTATCAACAGAGTAAACAGACAACCTACAGAATTAGAGAAGGTATTTGTAAACTATACATCTGAAAAAGGTCTAATATCTAGCATCTACAAGGTACTTAAACAAATTTACAAATCAAAAACAAACAACTCCATTAAAAAGTGGGTAAAGTACAAAAACAGATACTTTTAGAAAGAAGACATAAATGTGGCCAAAAAGCATATGAAAAATGTTTAGCATCAGTAATCATTAGAGAAATGCAAATTAAAACCACAATGAAATGCCAATCAGATAGGCTATGATTAAAATGTTAAAGAATGGCTGGGCGTGGTGGCTTATGCCTGTAATCTCAGCACTTTGGAGGCCTAGGCAGTTGGATCATGAGGTCAGGAAGTTGAGACTATCCTAGCCAACTTGGTGAAACTCCATCTCTACCAAAATACAAAAAATTAGCCAAGCATGGTGGTGCACACCTGTAGTCCCAGCTACTCAGGAGGCTGAGGCAGGGGAATCACTTAAACCCAGAAGGTGGAGGTTGCAGTGAGCCGAGATCACGCCACTGCACTCCAGTCTGGTAACAGATCGAAATAAATAAATAAATAAATAATAATAAATAAATGTTAAAGACTAACAGATGCTGGTAAGGTTGTGGAATAAAGGGAAGGCTTATACACTGCTGATGGGAATGTAAATTAATTCAGCCATTGTGGAAAGCAGTTTGGTGATTTCTCAAAGAACTGAAAACAGAATTACCATTTGACCCAGCAATCTCATTATTGGATACAGACCCAAGAGAATATAAATCATTCTACCATGAAGATATATGAACATGTATGTTCATCATAGCACTATTCACAATAGCAAAGACATATAATCAATCTAAATGTTCATCAATGGTAGACTGGCTTAAAACAATTGTATTACATTGCATAATGAAATACTATGCAGCCACAAAAAATAATGAGATCATGTTCTTTGCAGCAACATGGATAAAGGTGGAGGCCATTATCCTAAGAAAACTAACAAAGGAACAAAAAAACAAATACTGCATGTTCTCATTTATAAGCAGGAGATAAACTTTGAGTACATATGGACACAAAGAGAACAGCAGACACTAGATTCTACTGTAGGGTAGAAGGTTGGAGGAGGAAGACAATAGAAAAACTACCTATCAGGTACTATACTTATTACCTGAGTGACAAAATAATCTTTACACTAAACTCCTATATAACAAACAATTTACCTATATAAAAAACCTTGTACATGTAATCCTGAACCAAATTTTAAAAAATAAGACATACAATGTCAAAATATTTAGGTTTAAATAATGATTCTGACATTTATTATATGCATGACCTTAAACAAACTGTTAACTATACCTATGCAGAAGAATCATCTGTATATAACATATCTATATGTTTATATATATAATTAACATAGTTCCTTGTAAATGCTATTTTTGTAGTTTTTTTAGTGATTGGTAAGATATATATGTTATAAATTTTAAATATAAATTAATTATATATAACTTAATTATATATATAAACATATATAAACAGAAACATTATATAAGTTAATTATATATAAACATATATTAACATATATAATTAATTTATATTTAAAATTTGTATCATATATATCTTACCAATCACTAAAAAAACTAAATACAAAAATACAAAATACATTATCCATTCAAATAATGCTTGACTTATAATGTCTCCATTGAATATCAGTTGTTGCTGTATAATTAGAGGGATCATTATGTCAGGGAACTTGTAAATGAATTATTGAAAATTGTGTGATTGGAATAACTTACAGTTTAACTTGTCTTAGTGTATTTGCAATACCTAACTTATAGCATCTTTTGAGAACCAAGAATAGGCTAAGAGTTTGTATTTGAGCCTGTTTTGATTTTTTTGGGAAATAAATTTTTCAAAAGAAAGTAAGAAATCAGTGCTAGAAGGTAATAATCATAATGATCAATTGGACTACTAATCAATAGCTGCTAGCTGCTAGGGTGTTGAACTGAAATGCCATTGTAACTAACTAGGTAACCTGAGTAATACAGGCTACATACCAAAGGAGAAGTGTATTAGTATATTAGTCATCATCCAGTTAGAAACACAAAAACCATACTGGTACTTCAACAGAGAGAATTTAATAAAATAATTAAACAGGTAGTAAAGAAACAAAAAAGTAGAAAAGGCACACTGAGTTAACAAAGATAGTAACAACCTCAGGAGGTAACTCCAACCTCAAGGGCTTGGGGAACAAAGTGTAGCCACCCAATGGGTTCATCTTGCCTGCTGCCTAGACAGAGCTGATTTATCAAGACCCAGGAATTGCAATAGAGAAAGAGTAATTCATACCGAGCCTGCTGTACGGAAGACTGGAGTTTCATTATTAACCAAATAAGTCTCCTTGTGCATTCAGGATCAGAGTTTTTCAGGACAACTTGGTGGGTGGAGGGAAGCCAGTGAGCTGGCGGTGCTGACTCGTCAAGTCACAGATTAAATTATAAGGAGTCAAAGCTGTCTTCCTTTGGTGAGTTCCTGGGTTGGGGCCATAATATCAGATGAGCCAGTTTATTGATCTGGGTGGTGCCAGCTGATCCATCAAGTGCAGGGCCTGCAAAATATCTCAAGTGCTGACCTTTGGAGTAGTTTAGGGAGGTTAAGAATCTTGTAGCTGCCAGCTGCATGATCCATAAACCATAATTTCTAATCTTGTGACTAATTTGTTAGTCCTACAAAATCAGTCTAGTCCCCAGGCAAGGAAATTTGCCTTGGGAAAGACCTGTTTTCATCTTTGTTTTAAACTAAAAGTTCCTCTCAAAGTTAGTTAAACCTATGCCCAGGAATGAATAAGGACAGCTTGGAGGTTAAAAGAAAGATGGAGTTGGTTAGGTCAGATCTCTTTCACTGTCTCAGTTATAATTTTGCAATGGTGGTTTCAAAAGGAGAAAGTATTAGAATGTCAAGGTTTTGAGAAGAGGGCTCCTTACTAGAGAATGCTGGTTCCCTAAGGACCTTTGAGGAGAGGACCACAGAGTTGAGACTCAGAATTCTGAGAAGGAAGCAGCATCTAGCTCTTACTTGTTTTCAGGAACTCAAAGGAGGGGTGTCTTGAAACTAAGGCCTGAGCATCATAAATCATTCAGGTAAATCTAAGAAAGCATAATGAAGTTGGTCCTTAGAGAGCAAGAGCAAAGACACAATTAAAGACTAGTACCAACTGCCAGTGCAAAGGTGAACTTTGATTGCTGTAGTCAGGTGGACTGCAGTGCAAATAAACAAGAAAAGCAAGACCCTTCTCCCCGCCTTGTAGTATCTCTCTAGTGAAGAAAGTGGCAAACTGCAGCCTATGGATCAAATGTGGCCTGTCTTGTGTTTTTGGAGAAGTTGTGAGTTAAGAATTGATGTATAACTATAGTCCCAGCTACACGAGAGGTTGAGGTAGAAAGAAAGTTGGAGGAAGGAGTTCAAGATCACCCTGGGAAATAGAGTAAGATTCTGTCTCTCTTTTAAAAAAAGAAAGAACAAAAGAAAAAGAGGGAAAAAAAATACTATTTCCTGACAGGTAAATGTTATATATAATTCAAATTTCAGTGGTCATAACTAAATTTTTACTATAACACATCCATTGTCACTTATTTGCTTATTATCTGTGGGTGGTATCATGCTGCAAAGCTACAGCTGAATGGCTGCAACAGAGACCATATACCCACAAAACCAAAACAAAAATGTATTACCATCCATCTCTTTCAAAAAAGTGTGCCATATTAGCAAAGGAGAAGCACTGTTTGCAGAACTCTAGCTCCGGTACCATGCTTTGAGGCTGAGAAACAACATTTCTACAGATTCTGGGTTTGAAAATAAGTGAATTTTTGTGTTAGAATGTGTGGTTATGCACCAACAGACCCTGATGCCCTGATTTCAGTCCATCTCTTTTTGTCCATCCAATTCTCCTTGGTGATATTTTCTAGGGTGTAATAACTTGTGTAACTCATCCTTCTCTTTTCTTGTTCCCATTATTTCATTCTGTTGTTTTTCCTCCTCACACTCAAAGACTTTTAAATCTTGCACACCTTGCAAACTCCGAAATTTCTTAAGTAATACTGTTTCTGAACAGAAGTCAAAATAGATTTTGATCAAATAGCCAAGTATCTGAGAAAATATTGTTATTTACACCGAGATTATATTGCTTTCCACAGATATGACGGTAGGTGGTTCAGTGGAAATAGGTTCACCATTGTAAAATGCCATAATTAATCTCCGGTGGATGTGATGGGCCTCATTTATGATGCTGAGAGTCTGGGAGTCTTTTGTTTACTGTTGTTTCCACTTTAAATTATCTATGTTTAAAATGAATAAGACACTGAAGTAAAGAAATCTTAAGTTAATTTCTAAATTTTATTTTAGTCAACTTTTTTCCTCTAGCTCTAAAAGAACAACTAAAAACTATAGTCATGTACCACATAATGACATTTTGATCAATGACCAACTGTGTACATGATGGTGGTCTCATACAATTATAATGCCCTATTTTTACTGTACTCTTTTCTACTATATATTTAGACATGTTTAAAATATAAATACCATAGCCTACAATCTTTAGTACTGTAACATGCTGTACAGGTTTGTAGCCTAGGAGCAATAGGCTATACCATATAGCCTAGGTATGTGTTAGCCTGTACATCTAAGTTTGTGTAAGTCACTCTATAATGCTCACAGAATAACAAAAACTCCTAAGGACACGTTTCTCAGAATGTATTGCCATCATTTATCTACACTTGACCATACTGAAAATACATTTTGAACTTATTTCTCAGCTTCCCTGAAATCTGAAGCATTTATTAAGAAACAATAAAATAAATATAAAGGATTTAAAGAATCAGAACTAGTGAGTTATGAGAAAGAGTGTACCTTTCTTCCAGGGAGCTTATGAGGGTCAGCATAAATGCACAAGGCCAGTGGTCCAGATCACTTCTGGCAATAAGAGGGAAGGGCTTGGGTTAGCTTTAAGTGTACATTAGCAAAAATGAAAAGAAATTGTTCTGCTTTCAGATAACTCGAAATTTAGTTGAGAAAAGAGACTATAGAAAAAGTAAATATGAGACTTATAAATTAACATAGAAATATATAAAACCAAAATTTTCCAAATCCTGAGGGCTTGGGATGGTAAGACTGTATGAAAAAGCTAATGATAGTTAGTTTCAATACTTAAAAAATAACAAAGCAATGATGCTCTTAATTTAATTAACTTGAATTATAGCTGTTTATATATGTATATATGTGTGTATATATGTATCTGTACACATTTATATACACACACATATGTATCTGTATACATTTTTTTCTTTTCTTTTTTTTTTTTTTGAGACGGAGTCTTGCTCTGCCGCCCAGGCTGGAGTGCAGTGGCCGGATCTCAGCTCACTGCAAGCTCCGCCTCCCGGGTTTACGCCATTCTCCTGCCTCAGCCTCCCGAGTAGCTGGGACTACAGGCGCCCGCCTCCTCACCCGGCTAGTTTTTTTTTTTTTTTTTTTTTTTTTGTATTTTTTAGTAGAGACGGGGTTTCACCGTATTAGCCAGGATGGTCTCAATCTCCTGATCTCGTGATCCGCCCGTCTCGGCCTCCCAAAGTGCCGGGATTACAGGCTTGACACACTGGGCCCGGCCTTAGTATCTGTATACATTTATATACCACATTTTGGCAAGATGTTGAATTAATAATATGTTGCACTTATTTTTCATATCCAGTTGTTTAGTCCTTTGAAAATTCTCAGAGGCTCAGAAAAGAATATAGTGACAGATCTAATAAAGTAATGTGTCCAATATCTTTCTTTTAATGTATCTATGATGGAGAATTCAAATAGGAGTTCACTCTTGAAAAAGACAGGTCTTTCTTGAACCGTTACCAATCAAACCTGAAAACAGATTGATGTTCTGTGTTAGTCCAGTGGCTACTGAGAAAGTAGACTTAAATCAGTCCTTCAGATATTCAGATTTTATGTCATTCAAAGGACTAATATTTAAAGGTCAGAACTGTGAAAAGGAGGATACACTGAACTGACATCTAGTGTAGAATTCAGGGGAAAACATTTGGCTTCTAGTTTATCTTTTTGTTTCCATGAAATTCACAAGTGTTGTGTGTTTAATGACATCAATAATATATGCCACTTCTATCCATAATGGAATACTTAATATCAGAAAAGATAATTTTATTTATAGAAATAAACTGTATTATACAACGTAAATATTAAACATATTCATAGTTTTCCTAACATTGTGGTTATTTGGTAACATTTCTCTTCCGTTGAACTTCTTTTTATATATCTAGTAAAATTATTTGAAAAATGTAACCAGAAATGTATGTGGTAAACATTAACTTGTAAAAGGCATACTTCGAATTAACATGTACTATCTTAATTCTATATAAATGTATTTTCTTAACATTTGTTTGATTGATCAAGAAGGGTCTCCTGCAACTGATGTTAACCACTCCATCTGACCCAAAATAAGAGGGTGTTAAGATTATTTATGTAATAGGTAAAACAATTTCAACTTAAGCATTCTTGGAATTTGGAAAATAATTTGAATCTCTTTTAATTTGATTTATTGTGCTGTTTTTCTTTTGCAGTTTGCACTTTAAAGTTAGTGGGATAAGGAGACTTAAAATCTTCTCCTGGGAAGATGGGTCTAGTGAAGCTCCAGTGACGTTTCTTCATTTTTTTTCTTTTGGAGGCAGTCTCACTCTGTCACCCAGGATGGAATGCAGTGGCATCATCTCGGCTCACTGCAACCTCCACCTCCTGGGTTCAAGTGATTCTCATGACTGTCTCTCAAGTAACTGAAATTACAGACCTGTGCCAAAAAGCTCAGCTAATTTTCATTGTTATGTTTTTTTTAGTAGAGAGATGGTTTCACTATGTTGGCCAGGCTGGTCTCAAACTCCTGGCCTCAAGTGAATCACCTGCCGTGACCTCTCAAAGTGCTGGGATTACAGACCAGGGTAATCTGGCAGGGTCCCCGGAAAAAAGAGAGAAGCAAACACGAAGGGATGAATTTTTCCATCTGTTTCCTTCTTGCCATTTTGAGTGGCAAACTCTAGCTTCTCTAGAGTATGAATACATTATACAAGGAATATTGGGCTGTAACCTCAATGCCTGGGTAAGTCAGTCAACAGTCGATGCTTTAAAAAAATTGGTTGAATTCATGTAGAGTAAATATAGATTTAAGGTTAAATTGTGAGCTCAGTGAGTGAAAGAAGACTATGCCATTGAGTTTTGTTTTAGACTGGAACATATTTCTGACTTTGTCTAAAACAATAAAGCAAAGTCCTTAATCTCAGATCATTAAGAGACTACACCGAGGCTAAGCCCAAAAGCTGTGACTAAGAAAGTACTGGTAGTTCTCCCCACTCCACACATCTATCACATATGCAGCACCAAGTATAGTAAGCAGTTTATCACAATTAAGTGTGATGAGTTAGCCATATCTTTCTATCTGCTTCCACAAGATGTACGACTGATGTTAGTCATGTTATTGAATATTTGACATTTGACAACTCAATGCCTGGCATTGCACGATAGAATATGAAGAAAAATCAAATTCTGCATCAGATAGTTATTTTCTAAATGTCTGTTGTGTATCCAGGACTTTTATACATTTAATTAATTATAAAATAGAAACAGAAAAAAATAAACCATATTCTCTGTAAGAAAAAAATTTTGTAAAGGCTTAAGGAACTCTATTAGCTAGTGTTTTTGAGTATAAGTTTTACAAATAGATATAATTGTGAGTTATTCAGAGTGTGAAATTTTTCTCAAAGAAACAAAGTAGGATTACTAAATTAAATGATTTCCAAATATTCATTTTGCTCCTTATAGACCCTGTAAATGGTGTTTTTGTTTTAACATATCACATTTTGTACTGCAATGTTTTAATAAGACTCAAATATAACTTGGAAGCTTATAAAACTCACATGTTCAAAAAAGCACTGCAAACTTCATATAAGCAATTTATTTAGCATATAATTTTCTTCTAAGAAGAAAGTACACATTATATTTCTCTTACAGTACATATTATATTACTCTTCGGGGAATACACCAGATCATGCTGTTTATAGTAATTATGTATTCAAAGTTGACCGCTTCGCTTCTCCAGTACAAAGAGAGTAACATTCATTTTTTCTATTCTGAGGACCTACCACATATCTGACAGAGAAAACATTTAATAATTCATGCTAAATAAATGAAAGTAGAGATAAATGAATATGTAAATTAGAAAAAATATGTAACAGCCTTTGGAACTCTTACTGAAATCTCTAAAGATATTTTATCAATCTGTGGGCTCTGATCTTGTTACCCCAAACAATCTAAGGATATAGTAATACACGCATATGTATGTATGTATGTATGTATGTATGTATGTATGTACGTATAAGTCTGGAGGTTGATATCTATGTACGAAGGTTAAAAAGTTGTGACTCTAATCTGCAATTTTGTGAAAAAGTTAATGAAAGTTTAACAAGGGTTATTTCTGAATAGTTTACATAACTTGGCTTATGATTTTTAAAATTTAAACAGCCTGAGAAGGTATCATTTCCAGTTTGGTACTAAAAACTGATAATAATCAGAATCAGAAAGTCTGCTCTTAACTTGTGAAATACTTATTCACGTGAAATTAAGCTGCTATTAAGAATTTGAATCCATGTATAAACTGAAACCAGGACCCCACGCATGATATTTTTGCTCTTTGCTTTTTATAATAAGGTATCTTCCAGTTTTTAAATTGTTACTTTTAGTGTGATTCATATCTATGCTTCATCTTAGTTTGTACTCCAACTCAATTATAAAATAGCTTTTTAGGGAAATGTGGGTTTGAATACTATTAAATTTATGAGATTACTGTATTAAAAATAAATAATGAACAATTATATTTCAAGATTCTAAGGAATCCTAATAAGTCTTCTTTGCAATATTGCTCTTTTTGATTCATAGTGTAATGCTGATTCAACAGCAGTTGATTTAGGTGCCTTAGGGCTTTTTCCATGAAGAATGAATGAACAATTTTAGCACTTTCTTTTCTTCTCTCTCCAGATTCTCAGTACTGATTTTGAGGGTCATGGGGTGCGGCCCATCTGTTTAATCAGGTTTCTGCCTGATGATGCAGGTAGACTGGGAAGTTGAAACTCAACCATGCTTTCCTTTAAGGGTTGTAATTAGCCTCTTGTATCTGCACAGAGTGTAAGTAATGAGCACATTTAAAAATGCAATCATAGCAGAATGTAAGTTTTGCATGCTTAAACTCTTTCAAAATTCCCATGGTTTGAGTGTCTTCCTTCAGCCAAATTGGATCAGGTTGGTTTAAAACCGCTCTAATATATCACTCAAGGATGTAGGCCAATTTATCGACTTAGATATCAAGAGCTCTACTCAAATAGGACAGAGTCATTGTCATAAGTCTAAGGTATTTTTATTTTTCTTCCCAATTGTTCAGAGTAAGTATGGACATTATTTCCTCTTCAGAAAAAGACTTAGGTGAAATTCCATTTGTTGACTAATTTTTTTTCTTCTTATGACTATATGTAACATACAGTCACAGCTATATAGATTTTGCCATAGGCATTGTTTTTAGGCAACAACTCAGTAATATACATATGAAATACCAGAGGATTGCATTTAGACATGTGGGAGAATAAAATGAAGAGGAGACTTTTGCAATAAAATCTTAAGTTAACAGTATGAAATTTTAAGGAATTTAAGCGCAAAATAAAATAAAGTTAGGTTCATGACCAATCCCAAATTCGAGGTGGCTGAAATGGACTTAATGAAAGGAGGGTAGTGTTAGATTCCACTAGACCTGTCGGTGCTGTCCAATAATGTAGATCACCACACATCAGTGTTTCAATTTATATTAGTTAAATTAAACTAAATAAAAATGCAATTCCTCAATTAGACTAGCCAAGATTTCACATGCTCAATAACCACGTGTGCCTAGTGGTTAAGATATTGGACAGCACAGGCATAGAACATTTTCATTACCACAGAAAGTTTTATTGGAATACATTGCTTTACAGTAATGACCCTAAGGGAAATTTATCTTACTGTTTGATTCCAGTGGATCATGAATACAAACAGTAGCTACTATCAGTTAAATGAAAAATAACATCTCAGTTGGGCTGAAGCTATCCTTAAAGAAAATGTTATTTTTAAGTCACTGTGTTCCATTTCAAAGGTACTTCAATATTGGCCAGTCTTCCCCTACATATATTCTACATCCAGAATCTTGTATTCGTATTAATAATAGATTTATAATTATATATAATTATATTTTATATACAGTATTAGGAGTAAATTTTACTGCAATTATAACTATGGGAAAGTATGGAATCTATGATATGCATATGATAAATTAATTTTATTTTTGCATTTGTTTCTTCAAGATCACCAGTTAAGCTTATTTAATATATATTTAGCTATTTCTCATAAATATTTTGCATTATAATTATTTTATATAATTGATTTTTATCTCATTACTAAACAAAGTTAAGTATATACCCTTTACAGATGCTTTAGTCATGCTCGTTTAATTTTTCTGGTTGTTTTCTCTCCGCTTTTGACACTACTTATAATTTTTCTCTCATATATTTCCTGAATTTTAAAAGCATTCTTCTCACCTTCTTCTATTCTGCATATTATTCACTGTAAACATTTGTATAGTTACTTTGATAGCTTTTAATTTGTATTATTAAGGGAAATATCAAACATATTCCAAAGTAAAGTGTATAGTGTAACGAACTCTTAATAATCCCTCACCCAGCTTTGACAATTATCAACTTAAACTTTTTTTTATCTTTACCTCTTTTCACTGCCACCAATTCCTAAGATTATTTCAATGTAATTTTAAAACATGATATTGTGTGATTTCATCTATATAACATTTTTATAAGAACAAAACTATAGAGATACAAAACAGATTAGTGGTGACCATGGAACAAGGATGACATGAGAGAGTTCTTTTTTGTCATAATGGAACAGTTTGGTATCTTGATTTTTGTGGTAATCACATGAACTGATACCTGGAATAAAACTGAATAGAACTACACACACCTATGCACACACAATGTAGGTTTCAAATGATGAAAAGTGAATAGAGTGATTGTACAAATATTTTTTGGTTTCGATATTACTGGAGCTATAAAAGTGTCATCATTGGAAGATGCTAGACACTTCACACTCCTATAATTTCCCATGGGGTGATAATGACTTCAAAATAAAAATATTTAAAAAATTAATCTTAATAGAACTAAACCACTTAAATATTTAGAAATGTATTTAATAAAATAAGTGAAAGACCTGTAAATGAAAAACCACAAAATTATTTTGAGGGAAAATATAGAGATCTAAATTATTGGGGACATACATCATGACCATAGATTAGAAGACTCCATATTTAAAAATGCTAATTCTCCCAAATTTAGTCTATATATTCAAAATAATCACAATCATAATCTCAGCAGAATTTTCTTATAAAATTCTTGACACACTGAATCTATGATTTACATGGAAACGCAGACCTTAAAAAAACACAAACTATAAGAAAATTATTTGCAAAATTTGTATCTCACAAAATACTTAAATTTCATATATATAATATATATTTAAACAACTGGATGACAATAATAAAATGACAAACAAGTCCACAAACTTAAAGCAGCAAAAGCAAGATATAAAAATGAGCAAACAAACAAAAACTAAGAAAATAGACATCATTTTTCATCAAGAAAATTTAAATTAAAACCACAGTAAAAATGTCACTTCAAAACTACAAGTTTAACCAAATGTTAAAACTCCAGCAACACCAAATGTTGGCAAGTAGGAAGAGCAATTAAAACTCTTAAACACTTGTGGTGGAACAGTAAAATTATAGGAGCAGAATGGAAGAAAAAAAAAAAAATCATGCTGTGTTTAAAAAGTAAAAGCTACTCTATGGCATTGAAATTCTATGCCTAGGTAGTTTTCTAAGAGAAATGAAAATCCATGTCCACAAAAAAATGTCTTCACAGATATTCGTAGCATCTCTATTTTTAATAGCCAAACACTAGAAACTACTTAAACATTCCTCATCAAGAATAGTGAAAAGATGGTTATATTTTTATTTAATAGTAAAAAAGGACAAATTTGCCAAAAAATGGAACACCATGCATGAATCTAGCAGAAATTATGCTGAAAGAGTCCAAGTACACACGTAAAAAGACATATTATGCAGCGCTCTTTGTACGAAGTTCTAGAAGAAGCAAACTAACATACAGTTTTAAAGAAATTAGAAAGTGTTTGTCTTGGATACAGATATGGTAACTGTAAGAAAAAAGGAGGAATTTCGGAGATTGTGGTTATATTCTACATTTGGTAAGGGCTGGTTACATAAGCACACACATTTGTCAAGACTCCTCAAATTGAACACATAAAATTTGTACATTTCACTGAAAATATACTTAGTTAAATGTCACTATAAAATATTGAAATTTAATTGTTTTAAATTTAGCTGTGATGTCAGCAATTCTGAAGCTATCTATAGAAAGAGAGTGTGTGTGAGAGAGATTGAATAATGAATAATGAATTATTGGAGACAGATTTCTTACTGTTAGAGAAGTGAGTTACAAATAAGGAAAGGAATACCACATGGATTATACCACAAAGGAATACCAATGTACCCAACACTTAGAATAGGAGGTACCATGGTGAACTCATAGATTTTAATAAAGACAGATATAGAAATATAGATATAGGTAAAGGTTGAGAAATAGGCATAACTATTTACAAGTTCTGTCCACTTTGTGGGTTTACAGAAATAATACATCAGAAGAAACATGTTTAAGTTTGTATGCAACATTTTGGAAAGTCATTTCTAATGAAGTGATATTTGTATAAAGCTCTGAAGAAAGCTAAGGAATTAGTCAAGCATTAATTCGGAAGAAGGGCATGCTATGTCCAAGGAAAAGGTTGTATGAAATGTCTGACATGTTAAAAATTTTAGAAAGAAGATAAATGTGAAGAAAATACAGCTGATAATTTCAAAATTTTAATACAGTGCAAAATATTATAAACTCTTGCGAGTCTTTGTGAGGAATATTTGCTGTTGTACAGATTAACACAATGGAAGGATACGTCTTATAAGTAGACTGTAGAAAACCAATAGAATAATATCTGTCAGTGACGATGATGACTTGGTACAAGAGGATAACTAAACGTGAGGTAAAATGTGGTAAGGTTTTAGATATATTTAGATTTTAGATTCCAGAAACTTAGATGCATAGATATTTAGATGTACACACTAAGTGTACAGATTTAGATGCTAAATATATAGATCTAGGTAGTTCTCTCACAATATTTCTTCATGGGTTGGGGATTAAATTTCAAATAATGAGAAGAGCCAATGAACACTAAATATGAGTTGTATTTTACTTCTCTTGGAAGATCTTCAGGAGAAGCAAGTTTTAGGAGAAGGCATAGCATCTTGTTTTGGACACATAAAGTTAAAGATCTATTAGATATTAATAGATGTCAAATAAGCATCTATAAATGTGTCTGGATTTGAGGAGAGCATTTCAAACTTGAGAAATACATTTGGGAGGCATCAGTGTGAGGTGAAATTTTGAGCTATGAGCTTGAATACAGCTATCAGGAACGTGGAAGTAGGAAAACTTGATTTGGTTCCAGATCTTAACACAAAGGGATAAATGCTTGGATGTCATGTGTGGCTTTTGTTATGTTATATTGAGGTAGGTTCCTTGTATACCCAGATTTTGATGTTTTTTATCATGAATGAATATTGAATTTTATCAGATTTTTTTTTTTTTCAGAATCAGTTGAAATGATCATATGGTTTTAGTCCTTTACTCTATTCTTATATCACATTGATTGACTTGCATATATTAAACCATCCTTGTAACCCAGGTATAAATCTCATTTGGTTATAATAAATAGTCTTTTTAGTTTATTGTTGAATTTAGTTTGCTAGTATTTTGTTGCAGATTTTGCATCAATGTTCCTCAGAAATATTTGCTTGTAGTTTTCTTTCTTTCTTTCTCTTTCTTTCTTTCTTTTCTTTCTTTCTTTCTCTTTCTTTCTTTTTCTTTCTTTCTCTCCTTCCTTCCTTCCTTCCTTCCTTCCTTCCTTCCTTCCTTCCTTCCTTCCTTCTTTCTTTCTTTCTTTCTTTCTTTGTTTCTTTCTTTCTTTCTTTCTTTCTTTCTTTCTTTCTTTCTTTCTTT
>NC_045435.1:123287573-123301922 GCF_002776525.5 Piliocolobus tephrosceles | reverse complement strand
TTCTTTCTTTCTTTCTTTCTTTCTTTCTTTCTTTCTTTCTTTCTTTCGTGTGTCTGGTTTTGGTATCAGAGTTATACTGGTATTATAGAGTTTGGAAATATCTCTTCCTCCTCTACTTCTCAGAAGAGTTTGAGTAGGATTGGTATTAGTTCTTCTTCAAATGTTTGGCAAATTTCAGGAATGAAGCCATTGGGTCTTGGGCTTTTCTATGCTGGGAGAATTTTTACTATGGTCCTGATCTCATTGTTATTGGTCTGTTCAGGTTTTGAATTTCTTTATGTTCTATTTTGGTAAATTATATTTGTCTAGAAATGCATCCTTTTTTTTTTTTTTTTTTTTTTTTTTTAGATTAACCAATTTATTGGAATATAGCTGCCCATAGTAGACTCTAATAATCTTTTGCATTTCTGTGGTAATGGTTGTAATGTTTCTTTGTCATCTCAATTTTTAAATACTTGGATCTTTCTTTTTTTTTAGCAGTTAGTCTGGATAAAGGTTTGCCAGGTTTGTTTAACTTTTCAAAAAACCAACTTTTCATTTTGTTGATCTTTTGTATTATTTTCTTAATTTTAAATTAATTTATTTCTGCTCTGATCTTAATTATTTCTTTTCTTCTACCAATTTGGGGTTTCGTTTGCTCTGGCTTTTCTAGTTTTTTAAGATGCATCATTAGGTTGTGTATTTGTTTTTCTTCTTTTCATATGTAATATTAGAGCTATGAACTTTTCTGTTACTACTGCTTTTGTTGTATCACATAGGTTTTCATATGTTGGGTTTCCATTATCACTTGTTTCAATAAATTTTTAAATTTCAAAAAAAAAAAAAAAAAAAAAAAAAGAATTCAAGCCTGGGCCGGGCGCTGTGGCTCAAGCCTGTAATCCCAGCACTTTGGGAGGCCGAGACGGGCGGATCACGAGGTCAGGAGATCCAGATCATCCTGGCTAACACAGTGAAACCCCGTCTCTACTAAAAAATACAAAAAAACTAGCCGGGCGAGGTGGCGGGCGCCTGTAGTCCCAGCCACTCGGGAGGCTGAGGCAGGAGAATGGCGTGAACCCGGGAGGCGGAGCTTGCAGTGAGCTGAGATCCGGCCACTGCACTCCAGCCTGGGCGACAGAGCGAGACTCCGTCTCAAAAAAAAAAAAAAAAAAAAAAAAAAAAAAAAAAAAATTCAAGCCTGATCCTCTGGGTACTCCAGAATTTAAAGTCTGAGAGATAAAGGCCTTTTAAAGGAGAATGAAAAGCACTAGATGGAGGGATAGTAGTAAGAAAAAAGTCAGATGGTGTCTTAAAATCAAGAAGACACTTTCAAGCTAGAGGTAGTAATCCTTTCTGTCAAAGACTGCTAATAGTAAAAAGAAAAAGAAAAAAAAAAAAAAAAACATATGAAGACTAAGCTTTTACGGTTATAGAGTATCCCTGATCCTAATAAAAACAATTTTGTTGAGTGGTAAGGTCAAAAGCTTAATTAGAGGGCCTAGTGAAAATGATACACAAGCGGAAGAATGTCTGGTTTTCAAAGGAGTAAATTTACTCAAAAACATAAGATTTTTGTTGCAAAATAGGTGAGATCAAGATGAAAGAAGTTGATGCTAATGCGAAAGATGACATATGGAAAAATACTACCAAAGGCATGAAGGAGAAAGAAAAATTGCCGGGGCAATGTCTTTGAACATACAAGTTAAAATGGGGCTGGTATTAGAGAAATAGAATTAAAACCAAAATCTTCACCCAACTCTGAACACCTCTTCACAAAAGCAGAAGAGAAATAAAATAATTTTATTATTGAATAACCTTCATCTAGAAAGAAATTTTACGCTTTCATATAGTCACACAGACAACCCATTGATATACATGTTCTCAAGATAAACAATATCTAGTCCTCAAGTCAGAGAACTTGAAAGCAGCATTTATCACACTTAATTCATCCTAGATTCACCTAGTAATTGGTTTGGCCATCTGTTTTTGCTAATTGGCTTTATCCAAACTCAGAATAAACTTCTTATATTGTTACTACAGGAAGTACTTTCAGAACTTGAAGTTAGGATCTTAGCTTCCCATAGAACCTTTGATACTGGGGTGCTCTATTCCTTAATGATTACATTTCAAATAGATAGCTCCAGGACCTTGAGGAAGACATTTCTGTGTCTTAAAGCTGGAAAGCAGCTTATTTAGCATTTAAAAAGATAGACATACATTTTAAAAAGACAGAGAATGAACTCACAAGTGCCCTAAAGGAAATGATCTAAGAAAAGGGAGGCAAAGTGTCTTCTCTTATTTTCAAAGGGGAGAATTAAGCCTTTTATTTTAAATTTGTATTTTCCCTTTTAATACACAAGCAGAGATGCAAACCTTACTTAGGAGCACACCTTTCTCACAGAAATATAGTGTAATGTAAAGGCAGAGAAGAGGTCCACAATCCTTTATCTAAGACCTTTGCAGCTAGATGTATTAAGAAACAAGAACGTATTTGGATCATAGGTAGGTATAGCTATGATATACACTTTATATATTAAGTAAAACCACAATCGATATAAGTAACATGCTGTAATCAAAATATTAATAGGTCTGTGGGGAATATATGAATATTCATGCTAATTAGGATAAAAATAGCTATACATCAGTTTCAGTTAGGTTTTCTTGCCAATGAATTTAGGTCTGGACAGGGCAAGTTTTATAACCAAATGAGTTATAAAATTTTCTCATTTTCACAGCCTTTTGAATGTTTGTTTGTTAAATAGAAGATTCAGAACTTTTGTAGGAGTGGGATGGCTAACGAATGATATGATTCATAGCATGATTCATGAAAAATGGTCAAGGACCCATGTGACGCCCTATACATTTCAAAGAAGAGTAATCAGCACAACTGCATGTTTCTCTCCAGTCATGTCCATCTGTGTGTTAACATTTCAGAGAAAGTAGAATGTTGGACTGAATTTGACCTGTTTCTTTCCAGGCAAATCGAGAAAATGGGCAAAATATTTGAGTATAAATATGAGTACATGATTATAATGATAAGATCTGACTCAGTTAGGTAAGGAGAGAAATGAGGTTGTGAGCAATGGTACCCTGAAGTGGGTAGGTGAGATGAGTAGAAGTAAAATACTTCCACGGCTTAGTGTTTATAAGACAATGGTTTTTGGAGACACAGAGATGGAAAAATAACAGGTGATGCACAAAGAGTGAGATTCAAACTTGAGTTTACAAATGGGTTTCAGGTGGTAATAAGCAGATCAGTAGTATACCCATGAGAACTAGTGACCAAGTCAAGGTGAAGGACAAAGTCATCTGAGGAGAAAAGCTTAGGTTATTAGAAAGAGTACCTGCATAGAAATTGAAATGGCAGTAATTATAATAGGAGTAGGTGTGGAGACAGGAACAGTAAGTAAAAACCCAAAATATTCATAGAATAAGGGGAATGACCCTCTGCAGAAAAGTGTAACCATCAACTTTATGTTAACTACATTTAAATTAAATACATTTTTCTTTTTGCTTTTCCTATATTTTCTTTCTGGGAAACTAAGATAGTTTTATGTTTTTCTATGAGTACATTAGTAGTATAATTTTTATTGAAGAAGAATTCATTTCTGTTGGTATGTTATTGTTTCATTAATATTATTAAATCACAGTATAAAAGTTTGAAATCATTAAAACTCATATATCAAATAAAAATTTAAGAAATTTTTAAATTAAAATTCGACCTACTTTCATGCATACATTCTAATCCACTTTTTATAATATTCAAAATGATGCAAATTATGCAGCGTGCATAGTTTATTAATCTAGCATTTTCCAGCCTCTTTAAAAATAAATACCAAAAATAAATTTGCCTTTCAGAATTTTAAGTCAGTAAATATAGACCATGACCAATAAAGTTTAATAAGCAGGTTTAAGTAAATCAAATTTAGGCACAGAAATTGTCAAGGTAATGATACAGTAGGTAGCTAGTCAGACTTGAGCAGGGCAAGAGAAAGCCCCCAGCACAATCAGGAATGTCAGGCAGCCATCAAGTGATGGTTAGGCAGTTGGTAAACTGTCTCTCTAAAATATTAATTTGTCACACTCAGTCCCTGGGAAAGACAGTCTCCCAATAGGTAGAAACACCTGAAACTGGTGACCAGTAGCCTCCTAATAAAATCTTAGGAGTTAGGTGAGTGGAATCACTCATGTGCACTAAGTGGCAAAATGGCAGCATTTAACTTGTATATGACCTTCTAGAAACATTTGGACTGGTAAGGGAAGAACACCGCAAGTGATGATACGTTCAAATCCAGTAAACAAACTGTACATGCAACCCCTCCCAAGTGCTGGCAGGTCACTACAAAGGCAAACAGCCCACCCCAAGGGAGGATCAGGGGTAAAGCAATACAACCCCAGAAGCATGCCAATGTGTAAGACCCCAAGTCAAAGGTCAAACTGACCACTTGATCTCTCAAGTCACCTACTTTGTCATCTTCCAAGTGTACTTTACTTCTTTTAATTGCTGGTCTAAAGCTTTTTAATAAATTTTTACTCCTGCTCTAAAACTTGACATGGTCTTTCCTTCTGCCTTATGCCCCTCAGTCAAATTCTTTCTTGTGAGAAGGCAATAACCGAAGTTGCTACAGACCTGTATGGATTTGCCACAGTAACATCCTTCGGTGCTGTGTAACTCATATATGTTCCCGAGTGGTAAGACTCCTCTATGCTCCTCTTCTTCAGCTGGAGGCGTTCAACCCCTGTATATGTTTTTCTTCTCTCCTTTCACTCTCCTGACCCCAGAAAAATTTATCTCAGCCAAGGAAGCTCTGCTCCCTCTGGCTGATCTCTCAACTCATCCTGATGGGTGTTTCTCAGGGGTGGGAAATAACTTGGAGTCCACATTGAGCAGAATGGAGACAGTAATGACCCTCCCACACAGGAGTCTCACGAGAATGGTAGGACTAAAGTCTAACATCATGCAATGTCTGGGTTTTCCCCCGCATTTTCAACTAAAATTGACTCTTTCCCAAAAACTCACACTGCTTATTCTCATGTTTTCTCTGTGTGTATTCTGAAACAGCCTTATGCACCCATGAGACTGTCCACCTTGGGTGTGAGTCTGCCTCTTTCCTTTTGCTTTGCATGCCATGTGACACCGTAAACTCACAATCCCTGTTATTTTTGTACACACAGCTCTTGCTGTGTTTGTGTAGCAGCAAAGACAAAGCTTCCCTTAAAATATTCCCTGGGATTTATACTTATTTTTACCCTACAGGCTCAGATGACCTTCAACCCTTCCCCTGTCTGCTGGCACGTTGCTGGGACAGACACTAATTGGAACCCCAGCTCCGCCAGATCCTTATGACTTACCATATGCTTTTCATTACTTTTACACCCAAGGGCCAAGTGTGTCTGTGGCTTTTGAAGCAGTTTGTTCACCTGACTAGAGCCTCACTCTCTGGCCATTTAAGGATCTCATCTATTTTTTTTTTTTTTTTTTGAGTTATTAGAGCACCCCTTTGAGAGGAAGTGGAATTCTTCTTTTGCAATTTGCAAGTTCTCACCCTAAACTCCTAGTCCTCCTGAGGTTACTAGTTTATGTCAAGAGCAAAGAAATGTTTGCCTCTCTAATTCAAGGGCTGTTTTTCTTGCAAGGATATGAAGGCTTTCCATAAGTATTTCTCTTGATTTCTGCTACTTCCCCCTGTAGGCTCATTTCTCTAATTACTTCCATGACTTTCCCAACATGCATCAAGACCTTGAAAGTTATATTGGAAGGGACAGAAGTCCCAGAGCCTTGTGGCAGTTAGCTGAAAAATAGGCTTCTTGTCTACTGAAAGAACATGGGAAATGGGAATATGAAAAAAAAGAGATAATCATTTTATTGCTTGTATGCTCTGAGCGAGAGTCACTGTAAAGTCATGGAGACAAGCATATAGGCTAGCCCAAAGCAACAGGAGCAAGAGACAGAGATAAAGGTTTGCCCAGGCTAACAGATGACCATTAGAATAGAGATAAAGGCAAGGTTATAGATACATGGTAAGACTGGTTCATTCCAGAACTTTAGGATGAATGGGGTATGCCCTATTCAGGATAATAGGAAAGTAAGAAAGGATACTTTCTTTTTTTCTTTTTCCTTTTTTTTTTTTTTTTTCTCCTCTATTCTCTCCTCACAGATGGATAATTGTGCCTCCATACCACAGGACAAGTTCCTCGGATCCATCTCACAAAACTGGGAAATGTTTGATTGCCTCACACCTTAAAACCAACAACAACAACACAAAAAGTGAGTTTTCCTTTGTAATATTATTTGGCGTGGAACTGAACAGGGAGGAATTTACATAAGTCTGTCTTGGAACTCAGTGTCCCTGTGTAGGAAATCCTTAAATTAACTGCCTTGGTCTTGTATAACCAAGATCAGGACAGGGAAGACAGGGCTAAAGAAAAGGAGAAATGAAGAAAGAAGAGGCAGGTTTGATTACTGGATGCTCTGTCAGCCCACCAGCCCTGTCCAGGTATGTCTAGGGATACTCCTCCAGGTAACTGAAAGGCAAATTGCCCCAGTGAGATAAATGGGAAAAAGTCCTGCACATCTCATCCTCTCTGCCAGAAGCTCAGCCACTGGAAACAGGACTTCCCTGAGGGCCAAAGGGACCATGGGACAGACTCCCAATCCCTGATGGTCTTGAGCTGAAGGGGCAGTCTACTATGGCTGACTTCTAAATCAGACATAATTATCAATAGAATGAAGCCAAGGACAACTCTGGAGGCAGCAAGTAAAATCATAAATTTCCCTTTTGGTTTCAAGAGCTGCCTAGTCTGTGCTAATCTTCTCTAAGCAACTGCCTCTAAATCCTATTATGAAATGGGGGTAAATGGTAGCCCCTCCCACCAAAAGAAAAAATTCACCCCCCTTTGGGGCAAAAATATACTTTCCAAGATGGGTGCCTACTTAACATTTACCCAAGGTCTAAATACGTCTTTTCCTCTAATAACCGTGTTTCCCCTGGGAAAGCTACCTAAATCTTTAACCAATAACATGGACAGTCCTACTACAGGGGTTTAGATATACTCACACTTATTTGATAAACCCTACCAAAAATCTAACCAAGCAATCTCTTGAGGGAGGATAACTTCTACAATACACAGATGACCTCTTTATCTGGTCCCCTTTCAAAGGACACATACAGCAACATGCAGTACAAACCTTGAATTCTTAACAGAAAGAAAATTACTTTTGTCTAATTCAAAGTTTATAAAGTTAAAGAGACATTTTTGGTAAAGGAGGTTATAAAGAAAATATATTTTACGAGAACATATCTTTTATGGTAAATTCTTGTCCTAAAGTAAAATGGCTGGTTATTTAGAAAGATGGATGTTTAGGACAAGTCAGAAAGTCCAAGCATGTTGTAAACAGTCTGCGTAAGTCGTGACTAGATTTGCAAAAGAGAATTTATTAAAAATGTATAGTTTTAAAGGGTATTAGGTCTACTAAATGCTTTAAGGTGGTAAAATGTTATAAACTGCTCTTGACTGTACAATTTGTCTGCTTTAAAGCTAGGTAAGGTGGGGACATACAGAGTGAATAATGTCCCCTAGCTATGTTGGAAAGATTCAGACCTGATCTGCCCTTCTGTGTGGTGTACTAGGTTCCACATATAGTACATAATTAGAATAACTTATTCAACAGTTTTGTCACCAAAAGTAAATGTAGCTAAGAGTCAACAAAGTAACATGTGTTAGAGACTACTGGAAAAATAGCTTTACTTACAAGGCATGTAAGGAAAGTTAAATGTACTTTTGGTCAAAGATTGTAAGAAGGCATGGAAATGTGAAATATTTTTCCTTTAAAAGACTGTTTTTAAGTTAGATAGGATAAAGTTAAAGATTTAGCTAAGTTGTGAGAGTTGTGTGAAGATAAATTTGTGAAAGAAACTCTGTGTGTTGTGTAATTATATACTGTCTAAAGTTAAAGGAGTATTATTTATTCATAACTTGAACATCAAAATAAAATTATAACATAGTATTGTTAGAGCATTGTTCTGTTCTTTAAGAAAAAATTGTGAAGGGTTATAAAATGTATGTGAGAATCTTACCTTATGGTCAAACTGATTAAGATGGAACAGGTTTGTCTATGAGGTTCTATTAAGAACTGGATATGACCTCAATAGTACACAAATGCAAAGGTAAAATTGGGCCTTCTTTGGGCTGTATTTGCATAAATGTGTTATTGACATATGTTCCAAAAGTAGGCAAAAATGTTATAATTCTGATGTGACTTAGTATATATTGTCAGTAATCATTATAATTGTTTAATTATTGTGTGCCACAGAAGTAACAAATTTTCTTGTCAATTGTGTCTTTGACTGTGGCTGCCTTAAAACATTTCAGCATCCACAGACAATTGTCATCTTATTTTAGCCCCCTTTAAAAGATACTTTTAAATCAGCTGTAGGACTCTAATGGGTGCTCTTATATGCAGGTTTCTAATAACATTGTTTATTGTAGCATTAGAATAGAAGAAAAAACTTTCAGGAGACTAATGGAGATCCAAAATATTCATGAATATTGAGCAGAACAGGAGCTAACTTCATGGACTGAACTGATAAAAGACAAAAATAATCCTTTCATAACTTTTTGGTTGAAACATTGCTAATCTTACATTTGTTCTTCAAAGCCAAGAAAACTTTTCTTTTGAGCTATTTACAGCATTTAGCAATTAAGTAAATATACTCATAAACAAAATTTGCAACATATTTCTCTTTACTGGATTTCTCCAAAATTTGGAAATTAATTGTGAGTATTTTTTTTTTTTTTTTTTTTTTTTTTTTTACTTAGGGCACAATATAGTTATTCACATAGTACAATAATAATCATACCTTTGTAATGGGACACAATTGGAGAAAATTGTTATTTTATGAAGGCTTTAATTGGAATGCTGTGCTTGCCTTTAAGAAATAAAATGTTACTTATTGAGACAATAAACGCCCCTTGGAAAAAAATTGCCTGATACCCTATTTACACAATCCCTGTACAGGGTTTCACACCTATGGTTAGTAAATAATTTCACTTTCTGAGAGTCTTGGGAGCTCCAAGTCATCTTGGGACCTCAGGAGAGAAGAATTTATGGAAATCATAAAAGTATTCTGTGGCATAAACCTATGGCTGGGCACAAGGCTTTAAAATAGTCATATCTAAGATTTCCAATGGAACAAAGTTCCATCAACACCAATTTAAAAAGGAGCCTATATGGCAAGTAATTATTATTGCTGTGCTTTATGCTAATAATCAGGCAAAGTGTAGTAAGACTAAAGATTATTTAAATAAATCAGTCCTACCATAATTTGTTTTTAATAAAAATGAGGACTGGAGAGAGAAAAATTATGTTTCAAAAACTATGGTTCACCTGTTATTAGATGCTAGCATCATCAATTGTTTTTGAGTTTTTGTCTGCAATTTAGACTAAACCTGCTTATCCCTGTGAAGCAGTCAATGATCTCTGGATGCAGTTTATATGAAACAATGAATGGACCATCAGGCTCCAGATAATCCTCAGTGAGGGATACTGTTCTATCAATATTTAAGAGTCATCCTTCTACAGGGGATGTTGTGGGAAGTCAGGGACCCTGAATGGAGGGACTGGCTGGAGTCATGGCAGCAAACATAAATTGTGAAGATTTCATGGACCTTTATCAGTTCCCAAATAATACTTTCATAATTTCTTTTGCCTATTTTTATTTTAATCTCTTAATCTTGTTATCTTCTTAAACTGACGATGTACATCACCTCAGGACCACTGTGATGATTGTGTTAACTTTACAAATTGATTGTAAAACATGTGTGTTTGAACAATATGAAATCAGTGTACCTTGAAAATGAACAGAATAACAGCGATTTTAGGGAACAAGTGAAGACAACCATAAGGTCTGACTGCCTGTGGGGTCAGTTGAAAAGAACCATATTTTTCTTCTTGCAGAGAGTCTATAAACAGACATACAAGTAGGGAAGAGATCACTAAATTCTTTTCTGAGCAAGGAGTATTGATATTAATACTCTGGGAAGAGAAATGCATTCCTGGGGGGATGTCTATAAATGTCCGCTCTGGGGATGTCTGTCCTATGTGGTTGAGATAAGGACTGACATATGCCCTGGTCTCCTGCAGTACCTTCAGGCTTACTAGGATTGGGAAACTCCAGCCTGGTAAATTTTTGGTCAGATCAGGTCTCTGCTCTTGAACCTGTTTTCTGTTAAGATGTTTATCAAGACAATACATGCACCACTGAACATAGACCCTTATCAGGAGTTTCTGATTTTGCCCTTGCCCTGTTTCCTCAGAATCATGTGACCTTTGCTCTTCTTTTTGCCCCCTGCATCAGACTTCTTCCTGGACATCCAAGCATTTTCATGCATTCTCAGAAATCCAACCAGAGGTTCCCAAACCTCAATTCTTGCCTTCTCTCCACCAGCAGTCCCCAAATCACAATGAAGCTGCAAAGCCTTGGGGCTTTTACCCTCTGAAGCGGTGGCTTGAATTTTTACCCTCTGAGCTGTACCTTGGCCTCTTTTTACCATAACTGGAGCTGGAGAGTCTGAGATACAGGATACAGTGTCTTGAATATGCACAGAGCATCAGGTATCTGGGCCTGGCCCATAAAACCATTTTTTCCTCCTATGCCTCTGGGACTGTGATGGGAGGGGTTGTTATGAAGATCTCTGTAATGCTCTGGAGATATTTTTTCTATTGTCTTGGTGATTAACATTTGGCTCCTTGTTACATATGCAAGTTTCTGAATCTGGCTTGAATTTCTTTCCAGAAAATGTCTTTTTCTTTTCTACTGCATTGTTGGGCTACAAATTTTTTTCAAACTTTTATGCTCTGCTTCAATTTTATATATAAGTTCCAATTTTAGACCATCTCTTTCTTCATGCATATGAGCATACACTTTCAGAAACACCCAGGTAACTTCTCAAATGCTTTGCTGCTTAGAATTTTTTTTTTTTTTTTTCCAGATACCCTAAATCATCTCTTTCAAGTTCAACATTCCACAGATGTCTAGGACAGGGTAAAAAAAGGCTGCCATTCTGTTTGCTAAAGCAGAGCAAGAGTGACCCTTCCTTGAGTTACCAACAAGTTCCTCATCTCTATAAGAGACCACTTCAGCCTGGACTACACTGTTCATATCACTATCAACATTTTGGTAAAAGTCATTCAACAAGTCTCCAGAAAGTTGCAAACTTTCCCACATCTTTCTGTCTTGTTCTGAGTCCTTTAAACTGTATTTTAATTTCAATTTTCTGTGTTATTCTATTCTCACACTGCTATAAAGAACTACCTGAGACTGGGTAATTTATAAAGAAAAGAGGTTTAATTGACTCAGAGATATTCAAGTACAAAAGGAAGCATGACTGAGAGGCCTCAGGAAACTTATAATCATGGCAGAAGATGAAGGGGAAGCAAACACGCCTTACCATGGCACAGTAGGTGAGAGAGAGATGGAAGGGTAAGGTGCCACATAGTTTTAAATGATCAGATCTTCTGAGAACTCACTCACTGTCATTAGAACAGCAAGGATGAAATCTGCCCCAATGATCCAGTCACCCCCTACCTGGCACCTCCTTCAATTTGACATGAGATTTGGGCTGGGATGCAAATCTAAGCCATATCACACACTAAGAGGCAAAATGGCAGAGTAAAACTGGTATATAACCTTCTAGAAATATTCAGACTGGTAAGAGAAAAACACCTTAAATTGTTATGTGTACAACTCCAGTAAACACACTGCACATGAGTCCCCACCCAAGTGCTGGCAGACCAGTGTGTATATGGACAACTCATTCCTAGGGAAAAATCAAGGGAGAAGCTATGCAACACCAGAAGCATGCCAATGTGTAAGATCACAAGTCAAAAATAAAATGCTCTACTCGATCTCTGAAGTTGCTCTTTTGGCCCTCTTCTAAGTGTACTTTCCAAGTGTATATCTTTTCATTCCTGCTCTAAACTGTGTTAATAAATGTTCACTTCTGCTGTAAAACTTCCCTCAATCTCTCCTCCTGCCTTACTCCTCTCAGTCAAATTCTTTCTTCTGGGAAGGAAAGAATTAAGGTTACTACAGACCCATATGAATTCATAACAACAGGTGGCAAACTTTTCATTTAGTGTATGTTATAGACTTAATGCTTTTATCACTCCAAAATTCAAATGTTGAAGCCTGACACTAATAGAATGGTGTTGGAAGGTAGGCTTTTGGTAGTTGATTAGGATTAGATTAGGTCATGAGGTAGAAATCACATGAATGGGATTAGTGTCTTTACAAGTGTCCTTAGAGCTTCCTTCTTCTCTCTCTGTAATGTGAGGATACTGAAAAGACTGCCTGCTATTAATCATAAACCAGGTCCACACCATACAGTGAATTTGCAGGTGCTTCAACCTTGGACTTCTTAGTATCGAGAAGTGAGAAGTGAATGTTTGTTATTTCAGCCACCTGGTTATAGTATTTCGTTATGGCATCCTGAATTGTATCAGATGGTAGAGATAAAGTGCTCATTGTTTGTTAATTTGTGGATTTGTCTTCTGAATGGTCTTGATAAAGATAAGGAATCAGATCAGATAATAAATTGCTTGATTTGTAATTACTTAGTCAAATAATTAAGAAATTACTTACTTTTCTTTCTTACCACAAGAGTTCTGCAGATACAATATTTCAAGCTTCATATTGTCTAAAATCGTGCAGTTAAGGAGTTGCATTTTCTATTACAATGAAAATCTCATCAGACATGCATGTTTGCATAAATGATGGAGCCAACCAATTTATATCTCTTTAATAATGCATTCTTAAATTTAGTTTCAAGTTAAGGACAGCAATTGCTTATTGATCATGATGCATTATCCACACCCTGGAAAGCACCCAGCAGTTTTGTATCTTCTCAGTTAATTCTGAATAAATCAGAAAGTTATGTGAGCTGTGTTCATTTTCATTAAGTTTTTAAATACCTACCTGAAAGACAGTGAAATGTAATTAACTATACCTAGTGATGATCATGGTACTATTGTTTATTAATTTACCAACATCATGCCTTACAGGCATAGCATATATACATTTATAGTACCATCTTAGAATTATCCTATAATAGTTATATTGTGCCTTTTATTATATGATTTCATACAGAACTCTTTTATGAGGATTTTTTTCTTTACATCGGCAAACACTATAAAGTGTATTCTTGGGTATGAACTCTATATAAAATTTGTCATGTTAAAATTGATAAACGATAAATTCTTTAGACATGCTTTCTCTTAATCTATTATATTGTTAGTTATTTTCAATGCATGGAAGAAAATTTTTTAATTATTTTGGCTGGGCTTTCAAATAAAAAAACAGTTTCAAAATGAACAGAACTGGGGAGTATTTAAACGTAATTTTATGGAAATAGTCAAGAAATTGCATTATACTTTTTAAAGTAATATATCAAGCTCCAGGTTATTGCCTTAGAATTAAGTAGGCAAGCAAAAATAACAACCCCAAAGGAAAGCACAGACAATCCATTTATACAGTTAGCAGATTCATGCACAGGGTAAGAGAGGTGGTTTAATGATAGGCCAAATAAATCTCTATTTCTAATTTTCTAAATTTAAACAGGCATTTTATTCAATGTGATCAAAATACATATTATATAGTTTATACAATTTGAAGCTAAGTCTCCTCCAGATAATTATTACTATACTGGAATAAACAAAAATAAGTTTAATGAAACATATTAAAATACAAATTTTAAAACAGTACCCTATCATTTTGTCATGGTTCAGAAATAAACATATCTACTGTTACTTAGAAAAAGCACCATTAGGAGTAAGTTTAAATTGTAAACGTGTAGCAAAAGAGAACTTTGATGAAAAACTGTATATACTTCTTAAGGTTTGTCTTTTTTTGTATTATAGTGACAGATATTTTACTCATTTTCTAAATTGCGTAAAGTGACTCATTTTTCATTTATTGCTGTTTAGCTAAGTAATCAGTTAATATACAGTATTAATAACAATATACTTTAATCATTGGTTTAACTCTTTCACAAAGAGTTTTAAGTTATTTTAATTAAAATTGTTTGGAATCTGTTCTCTGAAAACCTAAACAAAACAAGTAAACAAAGACAAGTATCTGCAGTAAAATAAAATTGTTCCCACATGGAATAGTGGCTGGAAAATAAAATAAATGTATATGCTCTAAGTTAGACTCATTCTCAAATTTCTGCACAAAACAAAATATGTCCATGTTACTAGCCTCACCTACCTCTGCTTCTGTCCTAGGTATTAACTTGTCATTGCAATATATTGTGTGATCACAATAATATAATATAATATAATATAATATAATATAATATAATATAATATAA
>NC_045435.1:123281443-123287563 GCF_002776525.5 Piliocolobus tephrosceles | reverse complement strand
AATATAATATAATATAATATAATATAATATAATATAATATAATATAAAAAGATTGTTTTACTGAAGACGTGAAAACTAATATCTTTCAATATTGTTCTGCTAACACATTAGACTTACTTACAGGAGCTACATACAATCTCAGAGACCTGGTTTGTATTTGGTTACTTTCCTATAATAGACGAATGTAGCCTGAAGCTTCTAGAGTGAAAATTATAGAGAAACTTAGAACAACTCAATTTCATTTATATCTACAAATAATCATAAGATTGAGAGGCTTTGTTTCTAAATTTAATTTTTGAAATGTCCATTTTCATAACACTGGATGTCCACAATATTATAAGGAGCAATGAGAAAAACAGCAATAAGTAAAATCTCAGTAACAGATTACACATCCTGAGAATTTTATAATGGTTCCTACTCATGAGCAGCTTTACTAAAATGAAAATGTGGACAGGCAAAATTATCTATCTATCTATCTATCTATCTATCTATCTATCTATCTATCTATCTATCTATCTACCTATCTGTCTATCTATCTATGTTTGTGTGTATGTGTATATGGAAGAAATTGAAAATTAATGATTCTTTTCCTTATGGTTTTTCCATGGGGATATATTATTCTTTTTATATTGCTATGCAGCCATTTTCCATAATAAGTGTGAAATATCACAACATAAAATTATTAACGTTAGGTCTCAACTGTTCAAATTGAATGTTTTAGCATGTTGAGACTCAAAATATATTGAGTATTTTCAGACTAATTTTAAATATTTGGAGAAAAAATAGTTCAAAGCAGTGCTTACTAAGGTATTATTTCATGCTAGCTTTATAAAACTATGAGGGTAGTCACTTGGAAGTTCAGCATGGAACTTACTTCCTGTTGAGAGACCTAATTACCAAATTGCATTTTCTGAAGGTTGTGATTAGAACACACAAAAAAAAAAAAAAAAAAAAAAAAAAAAAAAAAAACGCAGATTCAGACATAAGTGAACAACAAGATGCATAAAATGATGAAAGGTCTCTCATGAAAGCACAAGGCCACAACCATTAAGTATCATCTATGAGAGTACAATCATTTAAAAATCAATGAAAATCTTTTAAAGAGTCAATATTCAGTAAAACACAAATGAAACTGCCAGGAAGAATGAGAGATTCTGAATTTTATATGAGGCAATCTAGAAACTACATGGAAAATCATAGGGAAAAAAGGACTTGAATTATTCAGATTTGTAACAATTATAGCTGTTCAATGTGTCAAAACTGTTGTTATAGGGCATTGCTGCATAATAATGGTAACAGACAAATCTCTTTCAAAGTTAGTAGAAAATATGTATATATAATTTAATTTAAATATTTAAAATATATGTTGATTTTCTTATTGATATTTAAGTAAAAAATATTAGCAATGGTAAATGTATTTAAAAAGGAAATAAATGAACTAATCATCTTATGCTTAGAGATTATTACTTACATGTTATATTAGGCCATTCTTGAATTGCTGTAACTGAATACCTGAGATGGAATATATATATATATGTAAAACTTCTATGGCATGTAATGCGTTCAAGTGTGAAGGACATACATGAGGATGAAGATATTTGTGGGCTTGAACTTGATCTAGAATGATATGGTATTGATATGTTTAGAAGGGGAAAGGATGGAAATCTCAGATACAGCAAAGGTAGAAAGCAAGAGTAAATACATAAAAATTGTATGTCTCTAATTATGAGAGCATAAATAGTGAATCTATATAGAATAAAGAATACAAGTGAAATAGAAAGTGAGGTAGATAAATTGAACAAGACAGATAATAGAGACTACTGAAAATTAAAATATAGCATATATTCAGTAAGAAAGATAAGTTTTCAATGTAGGATGCATTACTTTTTGCTTGGAGAAAGATTTACTGCTGAGACTCCCAAAGGTAAAGTGACTTATCAAAAGAGGTAAGAAGAAGAGAGCTAAACCCTACATTTTAAATTCTAGGAAAGAATAAACAAACATGACTAATTAAAGAAATTGGCAGAATGAAATACAGTATTTCCTTTCCTTAATTTTTTTTAAACCAAGATTGGTCTCCTAATGTCTAAAGACAGTAGGAAAGGAACCAATGAAATTGGAAAGAATGTCAAGATTTGGAAGAGGAAAAAGATATGAGTGATTTGTTATTCATAAAAATTAACGTCAAATCTATGAGAAAGTGAAATGAAGTACAAAGGGAAGTTTATTTTCAAATGTTTACTAAGTGCCAACATGTCTCAGCAATCTCAAAATTTTGAAAAGTAATTACAATTCTATTTTTCAAATGAAAATTCAGTCTATTTTTAGGGAAGAGTTTACTAGAAGAGAAAATAACTCAATCACAAGTTGGAAAATACAGATGATTTTCTATTTACAATGGTTCAGCTTATTATTTTTCAACTTTACATATTTTATTTTTAAAACATTTTATTATACTTCAAGTTGTGTGATACATGTGTAGAACATGCAGGTTTGTTACATAGGTATATATGTGCCATGGTGGTTTTCTGCACCCATCAACCTGTCATCTACATTAGGTATTTTTCCTAATACTATCCTTCCTCTTGGACTTCACACCCCAACAGGCCTCACTGTGTGATGTTCCTCTCCCTGTGCCCATGTGTTCTCATTGTTCAATTCCCACTTATGAGTGAGAACATGTGGTGTTTGGTTTTTTGTTCTTGTGTTAGTTTGCTGAGAATGATGGTTTCCAGTTTCATCCATGTCCTTTGCAAGGTCATGAATTCATCCTTTTTTTATAGCTTCATAGTATTCAGTGGTGTATATGTGCCACATTTCCTTATCTAGTTTATCATCGACAGGCATTTGGGTTGGTTCCAAGACTTCGCTATTGTGAATAGTGCTGCAATAAACATAGGTGTGCACCTATCTTTATAGAATAATTTATAATCTTTGGTTATATACCCAGTAATGGAATTGCTGGATCAAATGGTATTTCTGGTTCTGGATCCTTGAGGAATCACCACACTGTCTTCCACAATGGTTGAACTAACTTACACTCCCACCAACAGTGTAAAAACATTCCTATTTCTTCACATTCTCTCCAGCATCTATTCTTTCCTAACTAATGATCACCATTATAAATGGCATGAGATGATATCTCATTGTGGTTTTGATTTGCATTCCTGTAATGAGCATTGATAATGAGCTTTTTTCTTTCTTATGTTTATTGGCCACATACATGTCTTCTTTTGAAAAGTGTCTATTTATATTCTTTGCCCATTTTTTGATTAGTTATTTTTTTTTCCCTCGTAAATTTGTTTAAGTTCCTTGTAGATTCTGGATATGCGCCCTCTGTCAGATGGATAGATTGCAAAAATTTTCTCCCATTCTGTAGGTTGTCTGTTCACTCTGAATACAGTTTCTTTCACTTTGCAGAAGCTCCTTAGTTTAATTAGATCTCATTTGTCAATTATGCCTTTTGTTGCAATTGTTTTTGGTATTTAGTCATGAAGTCCTTGCCCATGCCTATTTCCTGAAACGTATTGCCTACGTTTTCTTCTAGAGATTTTATAGTTTGGGGTCTTATGTTTAAGTCTTTAATCTATCTTGAGTTAATTTTTATATAAGGTGTAAGGAAGGGATCCAGTTTCAGTTTTCTGCCTATGGCTAGCTAGTTTTCCCAGCACAATTTATTAAACAGGGAATCCTTTAGCTATTGCTTGTTTTTGTCTAGCTTGTCAAAGATCAGATGGTTGTAGATGTGTGGTGTTATTTCTGAGGCCTCTGTTCTGTTCCATTGGTCTATATATCTGTTTTGGTACCAGTACCATGCTGTTTTGATTACCGTAGCATTATTGTGTAGATTGAAGTCGGGTAGCGTAGTGCATTCCACACTTTTTTGTTTGTTTGTTTTGGCTTGGGATTGTCTTGGCCATATGAGCTCTATTTTGTTTTCCTATGAAATTTAAAGTAATTTTTTTTTTTTTTTTTTCCAATTCAGTGAAGAAAGTCAATGGTAGCTTGATGAGAATAGCACTGAATCTATACATTACTTTGGGCAGTATGGCCATTTTCATGATATTGATTATTTCTATCCATAGCATGGAATGCTTTTCCATTTTTTGTGTCCTCTCTTTTCTTGAGCAGTGGTTGGTAGTTCTTCTTGAAGAGGTGCTTCACATCTCTTGAAAATTGTATTCCTAGGTATTTTATTCTCTTTGTAACAATTACAGATGAGAGTTCACTCATGATTTGGCTGTTTGTCTATTGTTGGTGTATAGGAGTGCTTGTGGATTTTGCACATTGATTTTGTATCCTGAGACTATGCTGAAGTTGGTTATCAGCTTAAGGAGTTTCTGGGTTGAGACGATGGGGTTTTCTAAATGTACAATTATGTTATCTACAAACAGAGACAATTTCACTTCCTTTCTTCCTATTTGAATACCCTTTATTTCTTTCTCTTGCTTGAATGCTTTGGATTGAACTTCCAATACTATGTTGAATAGAGTGGTGAGAGAGGACTTCCTTGTCTTGTGCCATTTTTCCAAGAGAAGGCTTCCAGCTTTTGCCCATTCAGTATGATGTTGTCTGTGGGCTTGTCATAAATAGCTCTTACTATTTTGAGATATGTTCCATCAATATCTAGTTTATTGAGAGTTTTTAGCATGAAGGGCTGTTGAATTTTGTTGAAGGCCTTTTCTGCATCTGTTGAGATAATCATATGTTTTTTGTAATTGGTTCTGTTTATGTGATGGATTGCATTTATTAATTTTTATATGTTGAACCAACCTTGCACTTTGGGGCTTAAGCTGACTTGTTCGTGGTGGATAAGCTTTTTTAGGTGCTGCTGATTTCAGTTTGCCAGTGTTTTATTGAGGAATTTCACATCACTGTTCATCAGGGACATTGGCCTGAAATTTTCTTCTTGTTGTGTCTCTGCCAGGTTTTGGTATTAGGATGATGCTGGCCTCATAAAATGAGTTAGGGAGGACTCTTCTTTTTCTATATTTTGGAATAGTTTCAGAAGAAATGGTACCAGCTTCTCTTTGTATCTCTGGTAGAATTCAGCTGTGAATCCGTCTTGTTCTGGACGTTTTTTGGTTGGTAGGCTATTACTTCCTCAATTTCAAAACTTGCTATTGCTCTATTCATGGATTCTACTTCTTCTTGGTTTAGTCTTGTGAAGGTGTATGTGTCCAGGAATTTATCCATTTCTTCTAAATTTTTCTAAATTTACTAGTTTATTTGCATAGAGGTGTTTATAGTATTCTTGGATGGTAGTTTGTATTTCTGTGGAATGAGAGGTGATATCCCCTTTATAAATTTTTATCGTATCTTTGATTCTTCTCCCATTTCTTCTTTATTAGTCTGGCCAGCAATTTATCTATTTTGTTAATCTTTTCAAAAAATCAGCTCCTGGATTCATTGATTACTTGAAGCATTTTCATGGCTTTATCTCCTTCAGTTCTGCTCTGATCTTAGTTATTTTTTGTCTTCTGCTAGTTTTGTAATTTGTTTGCTCTTGCTTCTCTAGTTCTTTTCATTGTGATGTTAGGGTGTCAATTTTAGATCTTTCTCACTTTCTCACATGGGCATTTAGTGCTATAAATTTCCCTCTACACACTACTTTAACTGTGTTTCAGAGATTCTGGTACATTGTGTCTTTGTTCTCAAGTAGTTTCATAGAACTTATTTATTTCTGCCTTAATTTCAGTATTTACCCAGTAGTCATTCAGGAGCAGGTTGTTCAGTTTCTACGTAGTTTTGTGGTTTTGAGTGAGTTTCTTAATCCTGAATTCTAATTTGACTGCACTGTGGTCTGAGTGACTGTTTGTTATGATTTGTGTTCTTTTGCATTTGTTGAGGAATGTTTTACTTCAAAATATGTAGTCAACTTTATAATAAGCTCTATTTGGTGCTGAGAAGAATGTATATTCTGTTGATTCAGTTTGGGGAGTTCTGTAGATGTCTATTAGGTCTGCTTGGTCCAGAGCTGATTTCAAGTCCTGAAAATCCTTGTTAATTTTCTCTTTCATTGATCTAATATTGACAGTGGGTATTAAAGTCTCTCAATAGTATTGTTTGGGAGTCTAAGTCTTTTTTTTTTTTTTTTTTTTTTTTTTTTTTTTTTTTTTT
>NC_045435.1:123243931-123281343 GCF_002776525.5 Piliocolobus tephrosceles | reverse complement strand
TTTTTTTTTTTTTTTTTTTTTTTTTTTTTTTTTTTGGTTTCTAAGAACTTGCTTTAAGAATCTGGAGGGTCCTTTATTGGGTGCATATATTTTTAGGATAGCTTGCTTTTCTTATTGCATTGATCCCTTTACCATTATGTAATGCCTTTCTTTGTCTTTTTTAAATCTTTGTTGACTTAAAATCTGTTTCGTCAGAGACTAGTATTGCAATCCCTGCTTTTTTTGCTTTCCATTTGCTTAGTAAATATTCTTCCCTCTTTATTTTGAGCCTATATGTGTCTTTGCACGTGAGATGGGTCTCCGAAATACAGCACACTGATGGATCCTGACTTTTTATCTAATTTGCCAGTCTGTGTCTTTTAATTGGGGCATTTAGCCCATTTACATTTAAGATTAATATTGTTATGTGTTATTCAATCCCATCATTATGATGCTAGCTGGTTATTTTTCCTACTAGTTGATGTAATTTCTTCATAATTTCAGTGGTCTTCACATTTTGGTGTTTTTGCAATGACTAGTCCCAGTTTTTTGTTTTTGTTTTTTCCTTTCCATATTTAGGAGCTCTTTTAAGGCAGGCCTGGTGGTGACAAAATCTCTCAGCATTTACTTCTCTGTAAAGAATTTTTTATTAGCTTGGCTGGATATAAAATTCTGGGTTGAAAATTCTTTTCTTTACTAATGTTGAACATTGTGCCCTTCTCTCTTCTGGCTTGTAGGGTTTCCGCCAGAAGATCTGCTGTTAGTCTAATGGATTTCCTGTTGTGGGTAACCCAATATTTCTCTCTGGCTGACCTTAACATTTTTTCCTTTATTTCAACCTTGGTGAATCTGATGATTATGTGTCTCTTCTCGAGTAGTATCTTCCTGGTATTCTCTGTATTTCCTGAATTGGAATGTTGGCCTGTCTTGCTAGGCTGGGGACTTTCTCCTGAAATGTGTTTTCCAACTTGGTTCCATTCTCCCCATCACTTTCAGATACACCAGTCAAACATAGGTTTGGTCTTTTCACATAGTCTCATATTTCTTGGAGGGTTTGTTTGTTCCTTTACATTCTTTTTTCTCTCATCTTGTCTTCATGCTTTATTTCATTAAGTTGATCTTTAATCTCTGATATATTTTCTTCTGCTTGGTTGATTTAGCTATTGATACTTGTGTATGCTTCACGAAGTTCTCATGCTGTATTTTCAGCTCCAACATATCACTTATGTTCTTCTCTAAACTGGTTACTCTAGTTAGCAATTCCTGTAACTTCTAATCAAGGTTCCTAGATTCCTTGTATTGGGTTAAAATATCCTCCTTTAGCTCAAAGGGGTTTGTAATTATCCACCTTCTGAAGCCTACTTCTGTCAATTCATCAAATTCATTATCTGTCCAGTTCTGTTGCCTTGCTGGTGAGGAGTTGTGATCCTTTGGAGGAGAAGAGGCATTCTGGTTTTGGGAATTTTTCAGCCTTTGTGCCCTATTTTATTCTCATTTTCATGGATTTATCTGTCTTTGGTCTTTGACGTTGGTGACCTTCAGATGGGGTTTCTGCGTGGCATCTTTTGTTGATGTTGACACTATTGTTTTCTGCTTGTTAGTTTTGCTTCTAACAGTCGGACCCCTCTTCTGCAAGTCTGCTGGAGTTTGCTAGAGGTCCACTCCAGACCCTGTTTGCCTGCATATCAACAACAGATGCTGCAGAACAACACAGATTGCTGACTGCTTCTTCCTCTGGAAGCTTCATCCCAGAGATGCACTCACCAGATGCCAGCCAGAGCTCTCCCATATGAGGTATCTGTTGACCCCTGCTGGGAGGTATCACCCAGTTATGAGGCACGGGGGTCAGGGACCCAGTTAAGGAGCCAGTCTGTCCCTTAACAGAGCTCAAGCACTATGCTGGGAGATCCACTGCTCTCTTCAGAGCCAACAGGCAGGAATGTTTTAAGTCTGCTGAAGCTGATCCCACTGCTGCCCCTTCCTCCAGGTGCTGGGTCCCAGGGAGATGGGAGTTTTATCTATAAGCCCCTGTCTGGGACTGCTGCCTTTCTTTCAGAGATGCCTTGTCCAGAGAGGATGAATCTAGAGAGGCAGTTTAGCTACAGTGGCTTTGCCATGTTGCAGTGGGTTCCGTACCCAGTTCAAACTTCCTGGAGTCTTTGTTTACACTGCGAGGAGAAAACCACCTACTTGAGCCTCGGCTCTCTCCCCACCAACTTCAAACATCCCAGGTCGATATCAGACTGCTGTGCTGCAATTGAGAATTTCATCCCAGTGGATCTCAGCTTGTTGGACTCCATGGGGGTGGGATCTGCTGAGTAAGAGCACTTGGCTCCCTGGCTTCAGCCTCCTTTCCAGGGAAGTGAATGATTCGATCTCACTGGCATTCCAGGCACCACTGGGGTATGAAAAAAAAAAAAAAAAAAAACTGCAGGTATCTCCTTGTCTGCCCAAACAGCCCCTCAGTTTTGTGCTTGAAACCCAGGACCCTGGTGGTGTAGGCACCCGAGGGAATCTCCTGGTCTGCGGGTTGCGAAGACTATGGGGAAAGCATAGTATCTGGGCTGGACAGTGCCATCCCTCATTGCACAGTCCCTCATGGCTTCCCTTGGCTAGGGGAGGAAGTTCCCTGATCCCTTGTGATTCCTGGGTGGGGCAATGTCCCATCCCACTTCTGCTCACCCTCTGTGGGCTGTACCCACAGTCTAAGCAGTCCCAGTGAGATGAACCAGGTACCTCAGTTGGAAATCCAGAAATCACCTGTCCTCTGCATTGGTCTCGCTGGGAGGTGAAGGCTGGAGCTTTTTGCATTCAGCCATCTTGCCCAGGAATCCTTATTTTTCAATTTTATAATGATGCAAAACTGTTGCAAATTTGATGTAATATATTTCAACAAATTACTTAAGATATTCAACACTTCATTATAAAATAACCTTTTTGCTAGATGATTTTGCCCAACTGTAGGCTAATATAAATGTTCTGAGATGTTTAACGTAGGCTAGTCTAAGCTATTATATATCTTGTAAGTTAGATATATTAATTACATTTTTGACCATATTTTCAACTTACAATGGGTTTATCAGAACACGTCACATTTTAAATTGAGGAACATTTGTATAATAAAATACAAGTATTTATATTTAAAAATGATTTAAATATGAAATAAATCATTTTAAAATATAAATGATAGTCTTTTCTTATACAAATATCTCATTTATCTCAGTGAGATGCTGAGAAATAATTTTTACAGAGATTAAATAAAGAAAATACATTAATAATTTAGTAGATACTATCTTCCCAAATGAGAAAGATCAGAATTATAAAGACATTAGAAGTTTTAAGATTATGTATATATAATATAAACTATATAAATATATAGTTGTTGTTGTTGTTGTTGTTTACTTCATTTCCAATCAAAATCTTACAAAACCTGCAGCCTCAGGATTTCTCTCTCTCTTGGCAATAAGGTCTAATTGCAGGACAGCATTGTCTAGCTTGGACTTCTCTTTGAGTGGTGCTGCCAATTAAAGAAAAGAATTGCAGGCAGCCTCATATATGTATAATTGGAATTTCTGAAGAAAGACTAAAAGAAGAAAAAATATTTGAGAAAATACTGGCTATAAATTTTCTAAGTTTGGAAAATATAAACACACAGATTTATATACCTCAACACACCCAAAATCTAGGAAATATGAGCCCCAAGAACTAAGCCACAAAATAAAATTGTTATAAACTATAAACAGAAAATATTAATGGCAGCTAGAGGAAAAAGCATGCCAGATTTCTCATGAAAACAAAAAAGAAAGTGAAAAAAAAAAAAAAAAAAAAAAAACACAGAAATATTTTTAAAGTACTGAAAAAAAAACTTTCAGCCAGGCCCGGTGGCTCATGCCTATAATCCCAACGCTTTGGGAGGCCCAGGTGGGTGAATCACCTAAGGTTGGGAGTTCACAACGAGCCTGACCAACATGGAGAAACTCAGTCCTACTAAAGATACGTTATCAGCTGGGTGTGGTGGCGCATGCCTGTAATCCCAGCTGCTTGGGAGGTTGAGGCAGGAAAATCGCTTGAACCCAGGGGGTGGAGGTTGTATTGAGCAGAGATCGTGCCATTGCACTCCAGCCTGGGCAACAAGAATGAAAATCCATCTAAAAAAAAAAAAAAGAAAAATTTAAAAAAAATAAAAAAGGAGAAAACTTGTATTAACCTATAATTTTGTAACTAGCAACAATATATTCACCAAAGGTATAATTTAATTTTCCAGCCAAAAATATAATATTAAAGAACTTATTAACAGTAGATTGATCTGTAAAATTTGTAGTCCTTCAGTTAGAAGGAAAATAATGCCATAGGGAAATATGAATCTATACAAAGGAATTCAGAATACAAAAAAGTAATTTCTATGGATAAACATATAATATTTTTCTTATTACTGAAATCTTTAAAAAACTCACTGTTTAAACAAAAATAATAACAAATAATGTGTGTTTTTTAATGTTAAATGTAAACAATAACACCACAAGAACAGGAGACAAGAAATGGAAGCAAAGTATTGTAAACGTTTGATACTGTACATAAAGGGGTACAAGATATTTTTAAGGTAGATTATAATAAGTTATGATGTATACAATAAAAGCTAAATAAATGATTAAGGGGGCGGAGCAAGATGGCCGAATAGGAACAGCTCCAGTCTCCATCTCCCAGCGCGAGTGACACAGAAGACCAGTGATTTCTGCATTTTCAACTGAGGTACTGGGATCATCTCACTCAGGAGTGCCGGACAATCCGTGCGGGTCAGCTGCTGCAGCCTGACCAGTGAGAGCTGAAGCAGGGCGAGGCATCGCCTCACCTGGGAAGCGCGAGGGGGAAGGGAGTCCCTTTTCCTAGCCAGGGGAACTGAGACACACAACACCTGGAAAATCGGGTAACTCCCACCCCAATACTGTGCTATAACACCGGCACACCAGAGAATATATCCCACACCTGGCCGGGAGGGTCCCATGCCCACGGAGCCTCCCTCCTTGCTAACACAGCAGTCTGCGCGGCAATCTAACCGCAAGGCAGCAGCGAGGCTGGGGGAGGGGCGCCCGCCATCGCTGAGGTTTAAGTAGGTAAATAAAGCCGCTGGGAAGCTCGAACTGGGTGGAGCTCACAGCAGCTCAAGGAAACCTGCCTGTCTCTGTAGACTGCGCCTCTGGGGACAGGGCTCAGCTAAAGGAGCAGAAGCCTGTGCAAACGCAAACGACTCTGTCTGACAGCTTTGAAGAGAGCAGTGGATCTCCCAACATGGAGGTTGAGATCTGAGAAGGGGCAGTCTGCCTGCTCAAGTGGGTCACTGACCCTGAGTAGCCTAACTGGGAGACATCCCCCACTAGGGGCAGTCTGACACCCCACACCTCACAGGGTGGAGTACACCCCTGAGAGGAAGCTTCCAAAGCAAGAATCAGACAGGTGCACTCGCTGTTCAGCAATATTCTGTCTTCTGCAAACTCTGCTGCTGATACCCAGGCAAACAGGGTCTGGAGTGGACCTCAAGCAATCTCCAACAGACCTATAGCTGAGGGTCCTGACTGTCAGAAGGAAAACTCTCAAACAGGAAGGACACCTATACCAAAACCCCATCAGTACGTCACCATCATCAAAGACCAGAGACAGATAAAACCACAAAGATGGGGAAAAAGCAGGGCAGAAAAGCTGGAAATTCAAAAAATAAGAGCGCATCTCCTCCTGCAAAGGAGCACTGCCCATCGCCAGCAACGGATCAAAGCTGGTCAGAGAATGATTTTGATGAGATGAGAGGAGAAGGCTTCAGTCCATCAAACCTCTCAGAGCTAAAGGAGGAATTATGTACCCAGCGCAAAGAAACTAAAAATCTTGAATAAAGAGTGGAAGAATTGACAGCTAGACTAATTAATGCAGAGAAGGTCATAAACGAAATGACAGAGATGAAAATCATGACACGAGAAATACGTGACAAATCCACAAGCTTCAGTAATCGACTCAATCAACTGGAAGAAAGAGTATCAGCGATGGAGGATCAAATGAATGAAATGAAGCGAGAAGAGAAACCAAAAGAAAAAAGAAGAAAAATAAATGAACAAAGCCTGGAAGAAGTATGGGATTATGTAAAAAGACCAAATCTACGTCTGATTGGGGTGCCTGAAAGTGAGGGGGAAAATGGAACCAAATTGGAAAACACTCTACAGGATATCATCCAGGAGAACTTCCCCAACCTAGCAGGGCAGGCCAACATTGAAATTCAGGAAATACAGAGAACGCCACAAAGATACTCCTCCAGAAGAGCAACTCCAAGACACATAATTGCCAGATTCAACAAAGTTGAAATGAAGGAAAAAATCTTAAGGGCAGACAGAGAGAAAGGTCGGGTTACCCACAAAGGGAAGCCCATCAGACTGACAGGAGATCTCTCGGCAGAAACTCTACAAGCCAGAAGAGAGTGGGGGCCAATATTCAACGTTCTTAAAGAAAAGAATTTTAAACCCAGAATTTCATATCCAGCCAAACTAAGTTTCATAAGTGAAGGAGAAATAAAATTCTTTACAGATAAGCAAATGCTTAGAGATTTTGTCACCACCAGGCCTGCCTTACAAGAGACCCTGAAGGAAGCCCTAAACATGGAAAGGAACAACAGGTACCAGCCATTGCAAAAGCATGCCAAAATGTAAAGACCATCGAGGCTAGGAAGAAACTGCATCAACTAATGAGCAAAGTAACCAGTTAATATCATAATGGCAGGATCAACTTCACACATAACAACATTAACCTTAAATGTAAATGGACTAAATGCTCCAATTAAAAGACACAGACTGGCAAACTGGATAAAGAGTCAAGACCCATCAGTCTGCTGTCTTCAGGAGACCCATCTCACATGCAGAGACATACATAGGCTCAAAATAAAGGGATGGAAGAAGATCTACCAAGCAAATGGAGAACAAAAAAAAGCAGAGGTTGCAATCCTAGTCTCTGATAAAACAGACTTTAAACCATCAAAGATCAAAAGAGACAAAGAAGGCCATTACATAATGGTAAAGGGATCAATTCAACAGGAAGAGCTAACTATCCTAAATATATATGCACCCAATACAGGAGCACCCAGATTCATAAAGCAAGTCCTTAGAGACTTACAGGGAGACTTAGACTCCCATACAATAATAATGGGAGACTTCAACACTCCACTGTCAACATTAGACAGATCAACGAGACAGAAAGTTAACAAGGATATCCAGGAATTGAACTCATCTCTGCACCAAGCGGACCTAATAGACATCTAGAGAACTCTCCACCCCAAGTCACCAGAATATACATTCTTCTTAGCACCACATCGCACTTATTCCAAAATTGACCACATAATTGGAAGTAAAGCACTCCTCAGCAAATGTAAAAGAACAGAAATTATAACAAACTGTCTCTCAGACCACAGTGCAATCAAACTAGAAGTCAGGACTAAGAAACTCAATCAAAACCGCTCAACTACATGGAAACTGAACAACCTGCTCCTGAATGACTACTGGGTACATAACGAAATGAAAGCAGAAATAAAGATGTTCTTGGAAACCAATGAGAACAAAGATACAACATACCAGAATCTCTGGGACACATTTAAAGCAGTGTGTAGAGGGAAATTTATAGCACTAAGTTCCCACAAGAGAAAGCAGGAAAGATCTAAAATTGACACTCTAACATCACAATTGAACGAACTAGAGAGGCAAGAACAAACACATTCAAAAGCTAGCAGAAGGCAAGAAATAACTAAGATCAGAGCAGAACTGAAGGAGATAGAGACACAAAAAACCCTCCAAAAAATCAATGAATCCAGGAGTTGGTTTTTTGAAAAGATCAACAAAATTGACAGACCGCTAGCAAGGCTAATAAAGAAGAAAAGAGAGAGGAATCAAATAGACGCAATAAAAAATGATAAAGGGGATATCACCACCGACCCCACAGAAATACAAACTACCATCAGAGAATACTATAAACACCTCTACACAAATCAACTAGAAAATCTACAAGAAATGGATAATTTCCTGGACACGTACACTCTCCAAGACTAAACCAGGAAGAAGTTGAATCCCTGAATAGACCAATAGCAGGCTCTGAAATTGAGGCAACAATTAATAGCCTACCCACCAAAAAAAGCCCAGGACCAGATGGATTCACAGCTGAATTCTACCAGAGGTACAAGGAGGAGCTGGTACCATTCCTTCTGAAACTATTCCAATCAATAGAAAAAGAGGGAATCCTCCCTAACTCATTTTATGAGGCCAACATCATCCTAATACCAAAGCCTGGCAGAGACACAACAAAAAAAGAGAATTTTAGACCAATCTCCCTGATGAACATCGATGCAAAAATCCTCAATAAAATACTGGCAAACTGGATTCAGCAGCACATCAAAAAGCTTATCCACCATGATCAAGTGGGCTTCATCCCTGGGATGCAAGGCTGGTTCAACATTCACAAATCAATCAACGTAATCCAGCATATAAACAGAACCAAAGACAAGAACCACATGATTATCTCAATAGATGCAGAAAAGGCTTTTGACAAAATTCAACAGCCCTTCATGCTAAAAACGCTCAATAAATTTGGTATTGATGGAACGTACCTCAAAATAATAAGAGCTATTTATGACAAATCCACAGCTAATATCATACTGAATGGGCAAAAACTGGAAAAATTCCCTTTGAAAACTGGCACAAGACAGGGATGCCCTCTCTCACCACTCCTATTCAACATAGTGTTGGAAGTTCTGGCTAGGGCAATCAGGCAAGAGAAAGAAATCAAGGGTATTCAGTTAGGAAAAGAAGAAGTCAAATTGTCCCTGTTTGCAGATGACATGATTGTATATTTAGAAAACCCCATCGTCTCAGCCCAAAATCTTCTTAAGCTGATAAGCAACTTCAGCAAAGTCTCAGGAAACAAAATTAATGTGCAAAAATCACAAGCATTCTTATACACCAGTAACAGACAAGCAGAGAGCCAAATCAGGAATGAACTTCCATTCACAATTGCTTCAAAGAGAATAAAATACCTAGGAATCCAACTTACAAGGGATGTAAAGGACCTCTTCAAGGAGAACTACAAACCACTGCTCAGTGAAATCAAAGAGGACACAAACAAATGGAAGAACATACCATGCTCATGGATAGGAAGAATCAATATTGTGAAAATGTCCATACTGCCCAAGGTTAGTTATAGATTCAATGCCATCCCCATCAAGCTACCAATGAGTTTCTTCACCGAATTGGAAAAAAACTGCTTTAAAGTTCATATGGAACCAAAAAAGAGCCCGCATTGCCAAGACAATCCTAAGTCAAAAGGACAAAGCCGGAGGCGTCACGCTACCTGACTTCAAACTATACTACAAGGCTACAGTAACCAAAACAGCATGGTACTGGTACCAAAACAGAGATATAGACCAATGGAACAGAACGGAGTCCTCAGAAATAATGCCACACATCTACAACCATCTGATCTTTGACAAACCTGAGAAAAACAAGAAATGGGGAAAGGATTCCCTATTTAATAAATGGTGCTGGGAAAATTGGCTAGCCATAAGTAGAAAGCTGAAACTGGATCCTTTCCTTACTCCTTATACGAAGATTAATTCAAGATGGATTAGAAACTTAAATGTTAGACCTAATACCATAAAAACCCTAGAAGAAAATCTAGGTAGTACCATTCAGGACATAGGCATGGGCAAGGACTTCATGTCTAAAACACCAAAAGCAATGGCAGCAAAAGCCAAAATTGACAAATGGGATCTAATTAAACTAAAGAGCTTCTGCACAGCAAAAGAAACTACCATCAGAGTGAACAGGCAACCTACAGAATGGGAGAAAATTTTTGCAATCTACTCATCTGACAAAGGGCTAATTTCCAGAATCTACAAAGAACTCAAACAAATATACAAGAAAAAAACAAACAACCCCATCAAAAAGTGGGGAAAGGATATGAACAGACATTTCTCAAAAGAAGACATTCATACAGCCAACAGACACATGAAAAAATGCTCATCATCCCTCGCCATCAGAGAAATGCAAATCAAAACCACAATGAGATACCATCTCACACCAGTTAGAATGGCAATCATTAAAAAATCAGGAAACAACAGGTGTTGGAGAGGATGTGGAGAAATAGGAACAGTTTTACACTGTTGGTGGGATTGTAAACTAGTTCAACCATTATGGAAAACAGTATGGCAATTCCTCAAAGATCTAGAACTAGATGTACCATATGACCCAGCCATCCCACTACTGGGTATATATCCAAAGGATTATAAATTATGCTACTACAAAGACACATGCACACGTATGTTTATTGCGGCACTATTCACAATAGCAAAGACTTGGAATCAACCCAAATGTCCATCAGTGACAGACTGGATTAAGAAAATGTGGCACATATACACCATGGAATACTATGCAGCCATAAAAAACGATGAGTTTGCGTCCTTTGTAGGGACATGGATGCAGCTGGAAACCATCATTCTTAGCAAACTATCACAAGAAGAGAAAACCAAACACCGCATGTTCTCACTCATAGGTGGGAACTGAACAATGAGCTCACTTGGACTCGGGAAGGGGAACATCACACAATGGGGCCTATCATGGGTGGGGGGGGAGGGATTGCATTGGGGAGTTATACCTGATATAAATGATGAATTGATGGGTGCTGATGAGTTGATGGGTGCAGCACACCAATATGACACATATATACATATGTAACAAACCTTCATGTTATGCACATGTACCCTAGATCTTAAAGTATAATAATAAAAAAAAAAAAAATCACTAATCATGCTGTATCAAATTAAAAAAAAGAAAAAAAATATATATATATATATATTTGATCGGACTTGGAGTTGACAGAATTTAACCTTCCTTCAGAAAATTATATGTATCCTAATGCTAAAGTCTGCCATCCTACAGACATTTTGGACAAAGGAAACAAATGGAAAAATGTCTTATTCTTTATGTATTCAGGCTGAAGTTACGGTAAAGTTATTATATAAACATAAATCATTTATCCTTGAGCCAACCTCCAAATATATTGTAAATGGTCTATGACAAAGACAATAATGGATACTAGAATGCAGATTATAGCAGTCTATAGTAGCTTGTATGTTGTAGTTATTTTGAATAAAATTCCTTATTGTATGTAGCATTAAAAAAATAAAATAAAATAAATGATTAAAATAAAAAGTTATAACTAATAAGTTAACAATAGAATCATAAAACTACTAAATCAAAAAAAGTCAGAGAAACAGAGAGATTTTTTTTAAAGACCAAATGGACTAAGAAATTCATCTACTTACTTAATTTACTATTGGCTGTGTGAGGCCACCCGAAGCGGTAAAACAAATACCAAAATGGTAGAATAAAATATAACCATATCAATAATCACATTAAATATAAACCAACCAATATCTCCAATTAAAAGGCAAATTTTTAGACTTGAATAAAAGGAAACAAACCATAGATACAAAAAATAGCCAATTGTCCACTACCATCCATATGTAGCCTACAAGAATGCAATTTAAATATAAAGATGCAGACAGATAAAAGCATTGGATATGATTGTATTATGCTAAAACTAATAAAAGGAAATTTGGAGTGGCTACACTAATATCCGACAAAGTAGATTTCAGATAATTAAATATTACCAGGTATAAAAATGATCAATTGGTAATGTGATAGAGTCAATTCATCAAAAGCAGGGAACAATATGATTAGTTTTTTACCTCATAACAAAGATTCAATATTCATAAAACAAAATTTTATAGCACTCTAAAAGAAATAATTGCATTCACAGTTGGAACATGTAGGTAGAAAACCAGCAAAGACATGGCAGCTTGAACAAAATTATCCAACTACTTAACCTGATATTTTAGAACATTTTACCTAACAATAGCATAATCCATATTATTTTCATGTGCACATGAAACATTTGCCATCCTGGACCTGAGACAAAAATGAATCTCAAAAAATTTCAAAGGATTCATGTCATATAAAGAGTATTTGCTTAATAAAGTAAAATGAAATTAGAAATAAATCACAGAAAAGTACTGAGAAAAATCTCTAAATATTTGGAAACATACAAAACTCATGAATCAAAGAATAAATAAGAAAAGGCAATTAGAAAGTATTTTGAATCAAAATAAGAATAAAAGAAAATATAGTAATATATGTGGAATGTTAATAAAACAATATATTAAAGAAGTCTGAAATATATGAGATATACTGTGTCTGTGTGTGGGAATACTCTATAGTTCTAGGATATAAGAAACTTTTCAAATTGTTATATAGATTTAGTGCAATTCCATTTACTATTACTGTAGGATTTCTTTAGTAGAAATTACATGTAGATTTTAAAACTCATATGGGAATACAAAGGACTTGCAATGGACAAAACAACTTTGAAAATGAACAAAGTTGAAGAGCAATACTGCTTTATTTCAAGATTCATTACGAAGCTTCAGTAGTCAAGACTGTGTGGGCTGGGCAGGGCATGCCAATAGACAAATAGATCAACAGAGCAAAATAGAGAGTCCAGAAACAGAGTCACGTACATAAAAGAAACAAAGATTTATTCATAAATGTTCAGAGAAACTAGCAAAAAAATTGGAAAGAAATGTCAATCTACAGGAGAATGGATAAAGAAATCACGTTACATGCATACAATAAGCCAGACAGCAATGAAAATGAATGAGCTATCAATACATGAAACAACATGTATAAATCTCAAACTATTTATGCTGAGTGAAAGATTTCTTAAAAAGTATATATTATGGTTACATGTATATTAAACTCCAGAAAATGCAAATTCATGTATAGTGACAGAAAGCAGATTTGTGGTGATGTAGGGCTGGAGAGTGCTGAGGGATTAGAAAGGAGTATGAGGAAATTTTGGGGGTTAATGGTCACTCTTATTATTTTGGATGTAGAAATGATGCCACAGGCATATATATAGATAATAGAATATGTTTCAAAACTTATCAAATTTTAACATAAAAAAATGCAGGAATTTTTGTGTTAAAACCAAATAAAGCTATTTTTTAAAAAGTTACCACTCCCATAAACTTTGTAAACCAAATTAAGAAATAAATAAATAAGACATTGAAATATACAGACAAAGAAAATAAGACATTGAAAAACAAAGAAATGACATAGTACAGCTACTTTTAGGCTCCTTCGAACAAGTAAAACAAGCAAAGCACCAGATATCTTGGCATAAAAAATGGTTTCCCTGACTATGAAATGACTTTTTCCTTGTATCTACTTTCTGTCTTCCATGAGAAATTGCTATTTTTGCCTGAGGTCCCAAAATCTAATGGCCAAGGCAGCACACAGGAAAATTCAGGGGAACAAGTCATTTTCAAGAATTATTTGGGAAGGATTCTTAAGTTATTTTACATAGAGTGTTATTTCAAAAAAAGAAAACATTGCGCTGGAAAACAGTGAAATGCCCTTTGCAGAGCAAGTTTTCTGTTTTCTTACTTTTAATGTCCTTTTCTTTCTTTCTTTCTTTCTTTCTTTCTTTCTTTCTTTCTTTCTTTCTTTCTTTCTTTCTTTCTTTCTTTCTTTCTTTCTTTCTTTCTTTCTCTCTTTCTTTCTTTCTTTCTTTTTTTTTTAAACGTGATGATTCTTTAATGACAGAGCCTGAGATAAAGGGCTAAAATATTTATGTCACCTTTTTTAAAATTTCTTTTTATTATTATTCAACTTTAAGTTTTAGGGTACATGTGCATAACATGCATGTTTGTTACATGTGTATACTTGTGCCATGTTGGTGTGCTGCACCCATCAACTGGTCAGCACCTATCAATTCGTCATTTATATCAGGTATAACTCGCAATGCAATCCCTCCTCCCTCCCCCCTCCCCATGATAGGCCCCCATGTGTGATGTTCCCCTTCCCGAGTCCAAGTGATCTCATTGTTCTGTTCCCATCTATGAGTGAGAACATGTGGTGCTTGGTTTCCGGTTCTTGTGATAGTTTGCTAAGAATGATGGTTTCCAGCTGCATCCATGTCCCTACAAAGGACGCAAACCATCCTTTTTTATGGCTGCATAATATTTTATGGTGTATATGTGCCACATTTTCTTAATCCAGTCTGTCACAGATGGACATTTGGGTTGATTCCAAGTCTTTGCTATTGTGAATAGTGCTGCAATAAACATACGTGTGCATGTGTCTTTATAGCAGCATGATTTATAATCCTTTGGGTATATACCCAGTAGTGGGATGGCTGGGTCATATGGTACATCTAGTTCTAGATCTTTGAGGAATTGCCATACTGTTTTCCATAATGGTTGAACTAGTTTACAATCCCACCAACAGTGTAAACGTGTTCCTATTTCTCCACATCCTCTCCAGCACCTGTTGTTTCCTCACTTTTCAATGATTGCCATTCTAACTGGTGTGAGATGGTATCTCATTGTGGTTTTGATTTGCATTTATCTGATGGCCAGTGATGATGAGCATTTTTTCATGTGTCTGTTGGCTTTATGAATATCTTCTTTTGAGAAACGTTTGTTCATATCCTTTGCCCACTTTTTGATGGGGCTGTTTGTTTTATTCTTGTAAATTTGTTAGAGTTCTTTGTAGGTTGTGGATATTAGCCCTTTGTCAGATGAGTAGATTGCAAAAATTTTCTCCCATTCTGTAGGTTGCCTGTTCACTCTGATGGTAGTTTCTTTTGCTGTGCAGAAGCTCTTTAGTTTAATTAGATCCCATTTGTCAATTTTGGATTTTGCTGCCATTGCTTTTGGTGTTTTAGACATGAAGTCCTTGCCCATGCCTATGTCCTGAATGGTACTACCTAGGTTGTCTTCTAGGGTTTTTATGTTATTAGGTCTAACATTTAAGTCTCTAATCCATCTTGAATTAATGTTCGTATAAGGAGTAAGGAAAGGATCCAGTTTCAGCTTTCTACTTATGGCTAGCCAATTTTCCCAGCACCATTTATTAAATAGGGAATGCTTTCCACATTTCTTGTTTCTCTCAGGTTTGTCAAAGATCAGATGGCTGTAGATGTGTGGTATTATTTCTGAGGACTCTGTTCTGTTCCATTGGTCTATATCTCTGTTTTGGTACCAGTACCATGCTGTTTTGGTTACTGTAGCCTTGTAGTATAGTTTGAAGTCAGGTTGTGTGATGCCTTCAGCTTTGTCCTTTTGACTTAGGATTGTCTTGGCAATGCGGGCTCTTTTTTGGTTCCATATGAACTTTAAAGCGTTTTTTTCAAATTCTGTGAAGAAACTCATTGGTAGCTTGATGGGGATGGCATTGAATCTATAAATAACCATGGGCAGTATGGACATTTTCACGATATTGATTCTTCCTATCCATGATCATGGTATGTTCTTCCATTTGTTTGTGTCCACTTTTATTTCACTGAGCAGTGGTTTGTAGTCCTCCTTGAAGAAGTCCTTTACATCCCTTGTAAGTTGGATTCCTAGGTATTTTATTCTCTTTGAAGCAATTGTGAATGGAAGTTCATTCCTGATTTGGCTCTCTGCTTGTCTGTTACTGGTGTATAAGAATGCTTGTGATTTTTGCACATTAATTTTGTATCCTGAGACTTTGCTGAAGTTGCTTATCAGCTTAAGAAGATTTTAGGCTGAGACAATGGGGTTTTCTAAATATACAATCATGTCATCTGCAAACAGGGACAATTTGACTTCTTCTTTTCCTAACTGGATACCCTTGATTTCTTTCTCTTGCCTGATTGCCCTAGCCAGAACTTCCAACACTATGTTGAATAGGAGTGGTGAGAGAGGGCATCCCTGTCTTGTGCCAGTTTTCAAAGGGAATTTTTCCAGTTTTTGCCCATTCAGTATGATATTAGCTGTGGGTTTGTCATAAATAGCTCTTATTATTTTGAGGTACGTTCCATCAATACCGAATTTATTGAGCGTTTTTGCATGAAGGGCTGTTGAATTTTGTCAAAGGCCTTTTCTGCATCTATTGAGATAATCATGTGGTTTTTGTCTTTGGTTCTGTTTATATGCTGGATTATGTTTATTGATTTGCGATTGTTGAACCAGCCTTGCATCCCAGGGATGAAGCACACTTGATCATTGTGGATAAGCTTTTTGATGTGCTGCTGAATCCAGTTTGCCAGTATTTTATTGAGGATTTTTGCATTGATGTTCATCAGTGATATTGGTCTAAAATTCTCTTTTTTTGTTGTGTCTCTGCCAGGCTTTGGTATCAGGATGATGTTGACCTCATAAAATGAGTTAGGGAGGATTCCCTCTTTTTCTATTGATTGGAATAGTTTCAGAAGGAATGGTACCAGCTCCGCCTTGTACCTCTGTTAGAATTCAGCTGTGAATCCATCTGGTCCTGGACTTTTTTTGGTAGGTAGGCTATTAATTATTGCCTCAATTTCAGAGCCTGCTATTGGTCTATTCAGGGATTCAACTTCTTTCTGGTTTAGTCTTGGGAGAGTGTACGTGTCCAGGAAATTATCCATTTCTTCTAGATTTTCTAGTTTATTTGCACAGAGGTGTTTATAGTATTATCTGATGGTAGTTTGTATTTCTGTGGGGTCAGTGGTGATATCCCCTTTATCATTTTTTATTGCGTTTATTTGATTCTTCTCTGTTTTCTTCTTGATTAGTCTTGCTAGCAGTCTGTCAATTTTGTTGATTTTTTCAAAAAACCAACTCCTGGATTCATTGATTTTATGGAGGGTTTTTTGTGTATCTATCTCCTTCAGTTCTGCTCTGATCTTAGTTATTCCTTGCCTTCTGCTAGCTTTTGAATGTGTTTGCTCTTGCTTCTCCAGTTCTTTTAATTGTGATGTTAGAGTGTCAATTTTAGATCTTTCCTGCTTTCTCTTGTGGGCATTTAGTGCTATAAATTTCCCTCTACGCACTGCTTTAAATGTGTCCCAGAGATTCTAGTATGTTGTGTCTTTGTTCTCATTGGTTTCAAAGAATATCTTTTTTTCTGCATTCATTTCATTATGTACCCAGTAGTCATTTATGAGCAGGTTGTTCAGTTTCCATGTAGTTGAGCGGTTTTGATTGAGTTTCTTAGTCCTGAGTTCCAGTTTGATTGCACTGTGGTCTGAGAGACAGTTTGTTACAATTTCTGTTCTTTTACATTTGCTGAGGAGTGCTTTACTTCCAATTATGTGGTCAATTTTGGAATAAGTGTGATGTGGTGCTGAGAAGAATGTATATTCTCTTGATTTGGGGTGGAGAGTTCTATAGATGTCTATTAGGTCCGCTTGGTGCAGAGATGAGTTTAATTCCTGGATATCCTTGTTAATTTTCTGTCTCATTGATCTGTCTAATGTTGACAGTGGAGTGTTGAAGTCTCCCAATATTATTTTATGGGAGTCTAAGTCTCTTTGTAAGTCTCTAAGGACTTGCTTTATGAATCTGGGTGCTCCTGTATTGGGTGCATATATATTTAGGATAGTTAGCTCTTCCTGTTGAATTGATCCCTTACCATTATGTAATGGTCTTCTTTGTCTCTTTTGATCTTTGATGGTTTAAAGTCTATTTTATCAGAGACTAGGATAGCAACCCCTGGTTTTTTTGTTCTCTATTTGCTTGGGAGATCTTCTTCCATCCCTTTATTTTGAGCCTATGTATGTCTCTGCAAGTGAGATGGGTCTACTGAATACAGCAGGCTGATGGGTCTTGACTCTTTATCCAGTTTGCCAGTCTGTGTCTTTTAATTGGAGCATTTAGTCCATTTACATTTAAGGTTAATGTTGTTATGTGTGAACTTGATCCTGCCATTATGATATTAACTGGTTATTTTGCTCATTAGTTGATGCAGTTTCTTCCTAGCCTTGATGGTCTTTACATTTTGGCATGCTTTTGCAATGGCTGGTACCGGTTGTTCCTTTCCATGTTTAGGGCTTCCTTCATGGTCTCTTGTAAGGCAGGCCTGGTGGTGACAAAAACTCTGAGTATTTGCTTATCTGTAAAGGATTTTATTTCTCCTTCACTTATGAAACTTAGTTTGGCTGGATATGAAATTCTGGGTTTAAAATTTTTTTCTTTAAGAATGTTGAATATTGGCCCCCACTCTCTTCTGGCTTGTAGAGTTTCTGCTGAGAGGTCTGCTGTCAGTCTGATGGGCTTCCCTTTGTGGGTAACCCGACCTTTCTCTCTGACTGCCCTTAAGATTTTTTCCTTCATTTCAACTTTGGTGAATCTGGCAATTATGTGTCTTGGTGTTGCTCTTCTTGAGGAGTATCTTTGTGGCATTCTCTGTGTTTCCTGAATTTGAATGTTGGCCTGCCCTACTAGGTTGGGGAAGTTCTCCTGGATGATATCCTGAAGAGTGTTTTCCAGCTTGGTTCCATTTTCCCCCTCACTTTCAGGCACCCCAATCAGACGTAGATTTGGTCTTTTTACATAATCCCATACTTCTTCCAGGCTTTGTTCATTTATTTTTCTTCTTTTGTCTTTTGGTTTCTCTTCTCGCTTCATTTCATTCATTTGATCCTCCATCGCTGATACTCTTTCTTCCAGTTGATCGAGTTGGTTACTGAAGCTTGTGGATTTGTCACGTATTTCTCGTGTCATGGTTTTCATCTCTGTCATTTCATTTATGACCTTCTCGGCATTAATTATTCTAGCTATTAATTCTTCCACTCTTTTTCAAGATTTTAGTCTCTTTGCGCTGGGTACATAATTCCTCCTTTAGCTCTGAGAGGTTTGATGGACTGAAGCCTTCTTCTCTCATCTCGTCAAAGTCATTGTCTGACCAGCTTTCATCCAATGCTGGTGATGAGCTGCGCTCCTTTTCAGGGGGAGATGCACTCTTATTTTTTGAATTTCCAGCTTTTCTGCCCTGCTTTTTCCCCATCTTTGTGGTTTTATCTGCCTCTTGTCTTTGGTGATGGTGACATACTGATGGGGTTTTAGTATAGGTGTTTTTCCTGTTTGATAGTTGTCCTTCTAATAGTCAGGACCCTCAGCTGTAGGTCTGTTGGAGTTTGCTTGAGGTCCACTCCAGACCCTGTTTGCCTGGGTATCAGCAGCAGAGGTTACAGAAGATAGAATATTGGTGAACAGCGAGTGTACCTGTCTGATTCTTACTTTGCAAGCTTCCTCTCAGGGGTGTACTCCACCGTGTGAGTTGTGGGGTGTCAGACTGCCCCTAGTGGGGGATGTCTCCCAGTTAGGCTACTCAGGGTTCAGGGACCCACTTGAGCAAGCAGTCTGTCCATTCTCAGATCTCAACCTCCGTGTTGGGAGATCCACTGCTTTCTTCAAAGCTGTCAGACAGAGTCATTTGCATCTGCACAGGTTTCTGCTGCTTTTTTTGTTGTTGTTGTTTAGCTGTGCCCTGTCCCCAGAGGTGAGTCTGCAGAGACCGGCAGGTTTCCTTGAGCTGTTGTGAGCTCCACCCTGTTCGAGCTTCCCAGCCACTTTGTTTGCCTACTTAAGCCTCAGCCATGGCGGGAGCCCCTCCCCCAGCCTCACTGCTGCCTTGCGGTTAGATCGCAGACTGCTGTGCTAGCAATGAGGGAGGCTTCATGGCCGTGGGACCCTCCCGGCCAGGTGTGGGTATAATCTCCTGGTGTGCCCATTTGCTTAAAGCGCAGTATTGGGGTGGGAGTTACCCGATTTTCCAGGTGTTGTGTGTCTCAGTTCCCCTGGCTAGGAAAAGGGATTCCCTTCCCCCTTGCGCTTCCCAGGTGAGGCGATCTAACAAACAGAAATTAGATAAACTGTGGTTGCCACATTTAGTTTGTCAGATCAATATTTTAAATAAATTTACAAAATATCCAATTCCAAATCTAATAAAGTGCAAGCATAGGTCACTTTTTCTAAAGATTAGAAAATTCAGAAACATTAGTAGAGATGTAAAAAACCCACTTCCAAAGAAATGTACAATGCTAAGAAAACAAAGTAACAAATTCTTTCATAAAACAGAATAAAAATTTAAATAAACAGATATTATTAATTACAAGATTTGTGATACATTTTCCTGTGATCTTGAATCAGAAATGAGGAGTTCTGACAAAAGACAGATTATGCAATGCAATAGACATGTCATGACATATCACATATTATTTGAAAACAGGTCAATGTTAGAAATTATTTTAGTATTTTTAAGAGAAATAATAAGATACCAAAAATAAATCAGACATGGAATATATGATCCAATATTCATAGAACAGTAATTCTGGGAGAGAAAAGAATAGCCAGAGAAGTAAAAATCAAAGTAATACAAAGAGAGATTCCTATGCGGAATCAACACAATGCTTTATAAAGAGGTAATTCAGTAAGTACTGGTGATATTAAGATGCGTACACTGAAAATATTACTTTGTTGAAGTTTTCACTTTCCAAATCTTAGATAAATTACCATTATGCAGATGGAAAAACATAATTTACCAGTGAATATAAAATACATACATTTTTTAAATGCATTGGAATTATACAGTGAACTAGATCCTGGTGTAGATTTTGCATATGGAAATTAGTTAATTCCAGAAGAAAGTTTTCAGAATATCTCTCTGGGTTATCTGTGATAGACTAGCACCCTTCAACGAAGTGGAAGTAAAGCAGGAAGGACGAATATGTGAGTAGAATAACGCAAAATAATTTAAAGTGGTTTCTGATGACTTTGTGAGGCTTCTAGGCTGGAATTTCCAGATTTTTCATTATAAATTGGTTTTAGGAAGTGATAAAATTATTTAAACTGTGTGTAGTGAATAAATTAGCTTCCTAGAACATTACAATTTTAATTTGTTTTATTTATTTTTGTTATACTTTAAGCTCTGGGGTATGTGTGCAGAACGTGCAGTTTTGTTACATAGGTAAACATGTGCCATGGTGGTTTGCTGCACCCATCAACCTGTCACCTGCCTTAGGTATTCTCCTAACGTTATCCCTCCCCAGCACCCCCTTCCCTGACAGGCCCTGGTGTGTGATGTTCCCCTCTCTATGTCCCTGTGTTCTCATTGTTCAACTCCCACTTATGAGTGAGAACATGCGGTGTTTGGTTTTCTGTTCTTACTATAGTTTGCTAAGAATGACGGTTTCCAGCTTCACCCATGTCCCTGCAAAGGACATGAACTTTAGTCACTTAATTTTAATTTATTCCATTGAGTGCTTATTCTATGCTTGATTTTAATTTTAAAAATAAACTATCTAATGTAATCATTGTAATAAAACTTAGTAGTAGGGATTACTATCTCCATCTTAAATGAGAAAACTGATATTCCAATTTTATGTTGAGGTCTTTGGTAGGTAATTCATGTAATTTGGCTAGGGCCTGTGTTTTAACAGCATTCTAACTGGTGATTTTACTGTTAATCATTGCTCCCTGATGCCATTTTCCACACTGAACCCTGACTGATGTTCCCACTGTCTTCAAGATAAAGTCTAAATACCATGATGCATTGCCTTCAAAATTTGTCCTTTCTCATACTTATTTCCTGAAATGCTCTATACCTCTCTCTTCAACAGAAACCTCAGTGTCAGATTTTGACAAATCGAGCTGTATTCTTTTGATCAGCTTTGCACTTGCAAAGAGTTTCTTCTGCTTTGAATCCCTGTCTTTTGTCTCACACCAGGCTATATTCTGTGAACCCAAAGTATCCGAGACAGGTCTCAGTCAATTTAGAAAGTTTATTTTGCCAAGATTAAGGACATGCCTGTGACACAGCCTCAAGAAGTCCTGGCAACATGTGCCCAAGGTGCTTGGGGTACACCTTGCTTTTATACATTTTAGGGAGGCAAAATATATCAATCAATACATGTAAGATATACATTGACTTGATCTGGAAGGACAGTGTGGGATAACTCGAAGTTGGGGGGTTCCAGGTAATAGGTGGATTTAAAAACGTTCTGAATGGAAATTGGTTGAAAGAGTTATTATTCGTAGAAAGAAATGTCTGGGTTATGATACAAGGTGGAGACCAAGGTTTTATCATGCAGATGAAGCCTCCAAGTAGTGAGCTTCAGAGAGAGTATATTGAGAACGTTTCTTATCACACATAAGGTCTGTGATGATGTTAATACTGCAGGGGATTAATGAGGAATATTGGAACTCCTCTTCCATCATGGCTTGAACTAGTATTTCAGGTTAACTCTGGAATGTCCTTGACTGAGAGGAGGGGTCCATTCAGATGGGTAGAGGACTTAGACGTCTGTTTTTGATTTAAAATTTCATTCAGCTTTTGGGAATATTGCAAAGGTCATTTTCTCCAAGCAGTGTTCTCTTACTCTCCTGAATTTCAAATAGATGTCACCTCCTGTGTGCTCCTATTTCCACTCTGTTCATACATATGTCACTGTCCCTTTACACTATTCTGTAGCTTTAGCTTTATTTCCCCTTTCTCCATTAATAGATCTTAAAATCCCTGAGATTAGTTCCTATAATTTAGAAATTGTTTTTAATCTCTAGTGTTTGACACATTGTTAGACATAATAAATGCTCAACTAGTATTTAGTGAATAAGTAGATTAACAAACAGAAACTTAAAAAGAAAATTTATGTAACTTGATAACTTTAGAAACAATATTTCAACAGTAATTGGAAAAGACATATTTAAGCAAATGCACATTGAAAGCATCTATAAAATATTAGCAGTTAAACAGAAAATACAAAAATATTTTACAAATGTATAAGTAAATGAATAATGTTATTACTGGAAAAACATAAGAATTAGACTTACAAGACAATAAAAAGTATAGCAAATTATATGAAGACACTTTTCCCAATTAGGTTAAGTAAAATATTTAGTTAATAATATGCAAGTATTCAACACATTAGGAATCAAGATATGTAATTTTGATCCAATTAGCAACCATTAAACAATTTCATTTGTTACAGTGATGTACATGCTGGGCAGAACTTTTCACAAACTCATAGTGGGACTATAAATAAGAATGGACTTGGTACTGATGGGACTTAGAGCATGCTACCCCAAAATATGGCACCCTGGCATACTGAGTATGTCAGTATTAAAATACTCAGTATGCCAGGGTGCCATATTTTGGGGTAACTGAAGGAATTTGAGAGAATCATAGAATCAGTAAGTTCCCTCTAAGCTTTTGCTGCCCTTCTATCCTCAAACAGGTTATAAAATTGGGAAAGAATTCTCTGATTTTCCCCTGGAACAAGCCATAAGATTTTCACATGAGAGGTACCCACCTTATACCTAGAGAAAAGGAGTGTCATTATCCTGGAAGACATAGGGACATAGAGAAGAATCTGAACAAACAGGCCTGGCTTAGTTCCCCTCAGCTATTACTATTAGATCATACCACATTTTGTCCAATCTGACTTCTCTACAACCGTCTCTTCTTCATCAAGCCTACGTGTAAAAACATATAGGTCTCCCTGTTTCTTTAGGACTTCATTTATAAGGCTTGTGTGCCAGGTAAAACTTGAATAAATTTGTATGCTTTTCTCATGTTAATCTGTTTTTGCTAGTCTTATTTTCAGGACCAGCTTGGGACCCTAACAGGGTAGAGGAAAACCCTCCTTCCCTACAGTATAAATAATATAATAATATATCTAAAGCATTGAATTTCTAACAATCTTGGACCAGTTTTACCTTAGTAATAAATTACTTTTAAAATGGCAGAATGTATTCCAAAATACATAGACAAAGATGATCATTGCAAGGTTATTTATCATAAGAAAGTTAGAAACGATTTTCATGTTTGATATTAACAGTAATTTTGAGTAAAGTGTACATATATCTGTGTAACAGAACTAGATATTATAATTAATATTATACCAATATTATAACATACATGAAAAAGTGATTTCAAAAATTATGTTCTGTGAAAGTTGCATATATTATGTAAATTAAAACACATGCAAGTAATAAGGAATATTAAAATTATGTGTACAAAATACTAAGGATTATGAATCCTAAATTTTTATTTTTTTAATATTTTTCTCTATTAAGTATATTTAATGATCAGAAAGAAAGTAAGCTTAACACCTAATAAAAAAGGATTAATTATGGAAATCAGGAAAAAGTAAATAGCATGAACGATGAAATATCTTTACATTCTAAACACTAATTCATTGAACAACTTTTATGTTTGCCTCTCAGAATATTATAAATAGAAAATCAAACTATTGAGAGACCCTGGAATTCAGGCTTTTAGTGTCCAGTAGATTATATATGTATATCTGAAAAGAAATTGTAAGAGCATTGAAATCATCAAACAACCTTACAATTCTTTCCAAATACGCATAACAGAACCACATCCAAATAATTTCTATAGTTATCTCATCTAAAAAATAATCTCTATCATGTAACTAAACACATGGACACAAACATATGGATAGAAAACACAGTGATCAAATGTAGAAACAACAAAGGTTAGTTATAACCAGCAGAGAATCACCACAAAATGGCAGATATATTCCGTCAATTAGGAAGAAAATGTTCTTCTAGGTTATATAAGGTGATCCCACTGTCTGCTCCCACAGAAGAGAATTCTGCATAGAATACTGTATTATTCTGACAACTGATTAGCATTTTGATGTACTCAAAATTTGTTCACATGAAAATGAAGTATTAAGGCAGACAGCAATTCAAAGTAACAGATGAAACTATTGCACAAGATTTTTTTCTTTATTTTTAAATAATTGGTTGTCAAAGAATATACTCAAGCTTAATTCTTCCTTCTCTGATTACCACAGAGGTAAAGTTGTAACCAAAATTATCTATCTGTCTATAGATAGATAGATAGATAGATAGATAGATAGATAGATAGATAGATAGATAGAAGTATTCCTTCTGTCAATTTAGTCTGCTAAAAATTAAAGCAAAACCCAGGAATTATCTTTCTGTTTAGTAAATAATGATAAAATATTATATCTCAAGATTACCAGAGAGTGTTGATATTTTCTTTTACATAGTAGAGACAAAAAATGAAAATATCATAAAATATATTTTGTTACTAAAAGAGAAGTATCTTGAAATTTGTAAATTATATTTCTACAAGACTTCTCCAATTTGTAACATTTCATACTCTATTAATTGCTGTTAGAATGATTATCTAAATATATAATCTATAAAAACAATTGCATTCTTAAACTTAAAATGTGATTGTTTTTTATATACCTTTCTGAAATAAAAAAAAGTTGTATTAAGATGATCAAGATGACTCTTCTTTTAAAAAATGCAACATTATAAGTAAATTACAAGTAGTTGAAATGTGTTTAAACTGTGCTTGGTCCTAATTGTGATAAGGGACTCACAGCTTACTTTCTGAATATGCATTTGCTCTTTTGGTTCACAGTGTATTTAGTAAATGACCTCTTCTAGCACAGGAAATGTTACCTTAGTGACTCATAAGTACTAATGTACAGCCAAAAATTGCCAGCCCTCACTCCCAGTGCCACTTCATTCTTATAGTACCATGCTTGCTGCTCCATTGTTGATTCAATTTTCAGAATATAAGAATAGGTAATTATTTCAACATGTTTTAGCATAGGCACAAAACAGTTCAATATCTCTTTTATAATGCAAAAGGACCGTATTTGGAAATCTGGAAGATACATTATAAATATGTTATAGGTAAAGACATTTCTATTCTATTATATTCCATGCAACAAACATTTTTGATTCAAATACATATTTTAAAATTAATTATAATGTATTTGGTCAGTATTGCTGGCTTTTTTTAACATTCATAATTTCATTGACATTTGCTCATTTAAAAAAAATACCTTGGCCGGGCGCAGTGGCTCACGTCTGTAATCCCAGCACTTTGGGAGGCCGAGGCGGGTGGATCACGAGATCAGGAGATAGAGACTATCCTGGCTAACACGGTGAAACCCCGTCTCTATTAAAAAAATACCAAAAAATTAGCCGGGCGTGGTTGTGGGAGCCTGTAGTCCCAGCTACTCAGGAGGCTGAGGCAGGAGAATGGCGAGAACCGGGGGGGGGGGGGGGGGGGGGGGCGGGGGGGGGGGGGAGCGCGCCCCGCCACCCCGCCCGGGCGACAAAGCGAGAATCCGTTTCAAAAAAAAAAAAAAAAAAAACCTCACACTGTGTAAAATATAGCAAACCAATGTCATCCCTGTGTTTCCTGTGCCCCCAGCTATCTGCAGTTTGAAAAGGAAACCACAAGAAGATAATGCAGTCTATTCTTTTAAAAAATACACATTTTATGGATTGTAAGAATTCTATTGGCACAAGTAAAGTGAATAATGTTTATTGAGACCAATGATATAAAAGCTCAGATAGAACTTGGAGCTGATGGTTTAAGATTTAAATGTTGTTGAAAATAAGAGAACCTATTTTCCTATTTTTTTCTGGAATGAACTCTGAAATAAACATTTAACACTTACATTTATAGATAGCATTATTTTTATTTATTAAAAATATGCTTTATTTTTCCAATTCGACTTTTATAATTAATTAGTTTTAATCATGTAGTTTTAGCATATCCTTTCTTTAAAAAAAGTTTAGTGTTTTTAAACTATCAAGATCTTTGAAATTGTTCTCAGCAATATCACATTTTGAAAAATGTGCTAACTTTAAGAATTTCCAGAAAATAAATACATCCTTACCAAGTGATTTACAACCAAAACAAAGTTCTCAACTTAAAAGATCATTTTAATAATTAAGTTTGCAGCCTAGGCAATACCATTCAGGACATAGGCATGGGCAAAGACTTCATGACTAAAACACAAAATGGGATCTAATTAAACTGAAGAACTTCTGCACAGCAGAAGAGACTATCATCAGAGTGAACAGGCAACCTACAGAATGGGAGAAAATGTTTGCAATCTATCCATCTGACAAAGAGCTAATATCCAGAATCTACAAGGAACTTAAACAAATTTACAAGAAGAAAAAAAAAAAAAAAACCTCTTCAAAAAATGGGAGAAGGGTATGAACAGATAATTTTCAAAAGAAAGCATTTATGCAGCCAACAAACATATGAAAAAAAGCTCATCATCACTGGTCATTAGAGAAATGCAAATCAAAACTACAAAGAGATACCACCTCACACCAGTTGGAGTGGCTATCATTAAAAAGTCAGGAAACAACAGATGATGGAGAGGATGTGGAGAAATAGAAACACTTTTACACAGTTGGTGGGAGTGTAAATTATTTCCACCATTGTGGATGATAGTGTGGCGATTCCTCAAGGATCTAGAACCAGAAATACCATTTTACCCCGCAATTCCATTACTGGGTATATACCTAAAAAACTATAAATCGTTCTACTATAAAGACACATGCACTCCAATATTTATTGCAGCACTATTCAGAAAAGCAATGACTTGGAACCAACGCAAATGTCCATCAATAACAGACTGGATAAAGAAAATACAGCACATATATGCCATGGAATACTATGCAGCCATAGAAAAAGGATGAGTTCATGTCCTTTGCAGGGACATGGATGAAGCTGGAAAGCATCATTCTCAGCAAACTATCACAAGAACAAAAAAACAAACACCGCATGTTCTCACTCATAAGTGGGAGTTGAACAATAAGGACAATATGGGCACAAGGAGAGAAACATCACACACTGGGTCCTGTTGGGGGCGTGGAGGAAAAGGGGAGGGATAGCATTAGGAGAAACACCTAATGTAGATGGTGGGTTTATGGGTGCAGCAAACCACTGTGGCACTTGTATACCTATGTAACAAACATGCATGTTCTGCACATGTATCCCAGAACTTAAAGTATAATAAAAAAAAGATTATTTTGATGGTTAATTATGCACATCTTCAATAATTCCTAAGGAATTGATGGTCATTAAAGTACTCAAAATTCATTCTCAAAATATATGTTATATATTTGTTGTTTTAAGAATCCACAATTATATAACAACAGTTTGAAATATAATCTCTGCAAAATTCAAATCCTAAGTTTTTCTGAAATGTATGTGGTGGCTTTGTTTATTTAATTAGAGATTACCATATTTTGTTGCTTTACATTCTATATATGATTTTAAGCAGTGTAGCAATATTGTTGGTGTTCCAAAAAAGAAAATGTGGTGTATGAGAAACCACAGATTTATTTATTATTCAAGATTTGAGGTAGACTACTTAAAGTACTATTAAAGTAGATTAGAAATATTGATTTTGAAAGTCTGCTAACAACTGCACCAAATGCATACGTCATGGATGTTCACCTTGTTTATGGGCGATAATCTAAGTATGCTTACTTGTAAGGGCAATAATTTGTGGTTCAATTTTAAATACCTTCTCAGTCATTAATAAGGTATTATAGATACAGAATACATGTTAGCTTAAAGTAGTCAATAATATGGTCAACTATTGTTAGTAAAGAAAATAAGTTCAATAAATCACATTGCTGCTTAATAGAGTTATTTTCTCTAGAGGCATAGCTTTATAAATAAGGAATCTAGCAATCAAAGTAAATGTCCTTGGAAAAATATCATGTGTTTCATAGTATCTGAATAGTTTTTTTTTTTTTAATTTATTTGAATTTTTTGACCTACCTAGAATACATGTAATTATATTAAAATATATAATGTAAGCCACTACTTAAATGTGTTAATATCCATCTGGCTAATTATCTAAATCAATTGCAATTATAGATCTTATCTATACCAATTTGTATATTCTGTCAATAAGTTTCTTTTACAATATATATGATTTTATAAATATTATCTGTAGCTTCTCCCCTCCTCACCACAAAAAACAACATCACAGGTTGAATTTTGAGAAAGAAAGTTACTAAAAATACATAAAAAAGCAAACCTCAAATATATGGTGATTCTGTAGGTACAAGTTTTACCTAATTAAAGCATATTATTATAATTATTATTTATTTATTTTGAGATGGAGTCTTACTCTGTCACCTAGGCTGGAGTGTAGTGCCGTGATCTCAGCTCACTGCAGGCTCTGCCCCCTGGGTTCCAGTGATTCTTCTGCCTCAGATCCCTAGGTAGTCGGGATTATAGGCACATGTCACCATGCCCAGTTAATTTTTTTTTTTTTTTTTTTTTTTTTTTTTGTAATTTTAGTAGAGATGGGGTTTCACCATGTTGTCCAGGCTGGTCTTGAACTCCTGACCTCAGGTAATCCACCTGTCTCGGCCTCTCAAAGTGCTTGGATAATAGGCATGAGCCACCGTGCCTGGCCAAGGCATACATACTTATACATATTTAAATAAACATACATAAACATACATATTTATGTGTGTTTAAACCAAACTGAATCATATTTAAATCAAACTGACCCAAACTGAAACATTGGTTCCCTGGCATCTAAAAAATGAACTCTACTTCTTATTTGGAGCAATCAGCAGTGTAGAAATACAGGACACACAAGACCCAGATATATTCTTTTGAAGAGAATATATCAGGGAGTAACATACTGATTTGCAGGCAACAGGCTACTTAGCAGGCAAGACCTTCCATAAGTTTATGAGAAACTTTCTCACTTGCTTTGGTGACTTTTATAATTTGGGCAACATACTGACATGGATGGAAATTCTTGATCTCTTCAGTAGAAAAGAAAAATTTGCTTTTTATTCAAGTATACTGGATGAACAATTAAAAAGTTACACTTGTTGACTGCAAAGGACTCAGGAGCTAACAATTGTTTTCCCATGAGCATTATTCAGAGCCTTGGAGAAATGTGTGCACTAAAAATGCCTGTAACATGTTTTGCACATTGAAGGACTTTTTATAGACATACACTCCAGTAAAGGGAGTTTAAAAACAAAAAGATGGGGTTTGCACCAAGGCTTTTGTGGCCCTTTTAAGATACATACTTATGAAAAATAGATCAGAGATTAATCATGAGCATGAACAATTTATAAGATAATTAGAAATCTTGTAGCTTCCAGAAACATTTTTATTACTCATAAATCTACAGGGAAGTTCTACCACTTGTAATTACTCATAGAGACAATAGTTAGTGATAATAATAATAAATTATTCATATAAAAATAAAATAGATGAAAATAAAGACAAAAAACATTAGAGGAAATTGAAATTGCAGAATTTTGAATAGGAGAAAATTACTGAGTTTTGTTTTACAAGTTGAAAAATGAATTTGTCAGTTTTGCTTCATGAGTTCAAATTCTGATTTATTTTCTTAACACTTGCTTGACTTAGAGCAAGGTTTTTAAACAATAATGTGCATTTTTATTCTTCTGCCAAGTGAGATAATAATTCTTAATTTGTCATCGTGATTAAAGTATATATTTCTCATTTTATACATTTAAGGAAAATTTAAATTTGCTGTGGCAATATATTCCTAGAATTCAAGTTTCTAATAATCAGGATGAGTAAACACTGGCTGAAACAATGCTGTCAGAAGACAACACAATAAGAGAAGATTTTTGCTAAGTAGATTTTAAATACAATTGAATTATTTATTTAATATGAATACAGATAATTCATCATGGCAAAGAAGCAAAAGTTTCTTTCAGACAGTAATTTAATAAAATTGTGCTAACATCTGTTTAAAACTATCCTCGTTAGTGAAACTAAGACAATATTGGTTGATCTCTGTATTTAACCACAAAAAGCATTTTATACTTTGCCAAATACAATTATAAATAATGAGAACACCAAATTAAATAACACAGGATAAGTACATGATATTAGCAAAGTATTATAATCCCTAAGATTTGGGAGGGTTATTACATAAGCAGAAGGATTAAAATTTAATTTGGTCATTGTATTAGTCCATTCCCACACTGCTATAAAGATACTACCAGAGACTAGGTGTTTTATAAAGACAGAAGGTTTAATTGACGGTTCCACTTGGTTGGTGAGGCCTCAGGAAATTTACAATTATGGTGAAAGGCAAAGGGGAAGCAAGGCACATTAACACAGTGGCAAAATAGAAAGAAAGTGCCACACTCTAAAACAATCGAGTTTCGTGAGAACTCATTCACTGTCATGACAACCACATGGAGGAGATCACCTTCATAATAAAACTAGCTCCCACCATGTCACTCCCTCAACACGTGGGAATTAAAATTCACTATGAGATTTGGGTGGAATGCAAAGCAAAACCATATCATTCTGCCCCAGCCCCTGCCAAATCTCATGTCCTTTTTATATTTGAAAACCAATCATGTCATCCTGTATTAGTCCAATCTCACAATGCTATAAGAACATACCTGAGACTGAGTAATTTATAAAGGAAAGAGGTTTAATTGATTCACATTCCACAGGGCTGGGTGGCCTCAGGAAACTTACAATCGTGGTGGAAACAGAAGCAAACCTATCCTTTTTCACAAGGCGGCAGGAGAGAAAAGAATGAATGCTGACTGAAGGGGAAAGTCCCTTATAAAATAATCAGATCTTGTGATAACTCATTCACTATCATGCGAACAGCATGGCAGAAACTGCCCCTATAATTCAGTTATCTCTACCTTGTCCCTCCCATGGCATGTGAAGCTTTTGGGAACTATTTTACATTTAAAGATAACATCTGAGTGGGGACACAGTCAAACTGTATTATTCCACCCCGGCCCTTCCAAAATGTCATGTTCTCACAATTCAAAGACAATAGTGTCCTTCCAACAGTCCCCCAAAGTCTTAATTCATCCCAGAATTAACTCAAAAGTCTAAGTCCAAGTCCCTTTTACATAGTAGCCTGTTAAAAATGCAAATTAGTTACTTCCTAGAAACAGTGGGGGTATAGGTATTCGATAAATACACTCACTCCAAATGGGAGAAATTGGCCAAAAAGGAAGGGGCTACAGGTCCCATGGAAGCCTGAAATCCACTGGGGCAGTCAAATGTTAAAGCTCTGAAAAGATCTCCTCTGACTCAATGTCTCACAACCAGGTCACGCTGATGCAAGAGGTGGGTACCCATGCTGATGCAAAAGGTGGGTTCCCACATCCAGGTGACGCTGATGCAAGAGGTGGGTTCCCACAGCACTGACCCTGTGACTTTTCAGGGTACAGGCCCCCTCCCACCTGCCTTCTCAGGCTGGCATTGAGTGTTAGCAGCTTTTCCAGATTCATAGTGTAAGTTATCAGTGGATCTACCATTTTGGGGTCTGGAGGGCAGTGGCCCTCGTCTCATATCTCCACTAGGCAGTGCCCCAGTGGGCACTCTATGGGGGCTCCAAACCTATATTGCACTTCCACATTGCACTACCAGATGATCTACGTGAGCGCTACAACCCTGCAGCTAACTTCTGCCTGGATACCCAGGTGTTTTCATACATCCTTTGGAAATCTAGGTGGAGGTTCCCAAACCTCAATTCTTCACTCGTGTGCACCCATAGGCTCAATACGACGTGGAACTGGCCAAAGTTTGGGGCTTGTACCTCTGAAACCATTGCCTGAGCTGTATATTGGCCCATTTTAACTATGACTGGAATGCAGGGCACCAATTCCCAAGACTGCAAAAAAACAGCAAGGCCCTGGGTCTGGCCCATGAAACCATTTTTCTCTTCTAGGCCCCCAGACTGTGTTGGGAGGGGCTGCTGTGAAGATCTCTGATGTACCCTGGAGACATTATCCCCATAGTCTTGGTGACTAACATTTGCTTCTCGTTACTCATGCAAATTTCTACAGCTGACTTGAATTTCTCCTTAGAAAATGGGTTTTTATTTTGTATCACATTGTTAGGCTTCAAAGTTTCCAAACTTTTATGCTCTGGTTCCCTTTTAAACATAAATTCCAATTCCCAACCATACCTTTGTGAATACATAAACTTGAATGCTTTTAACAGTACTCAAGTCTCCTCTTGAACACTTTGCTGTTTAGAAGTTTCTTATGTGAGACAACCTAAATTATCTCTCTCAAGTTCAAAGTTTCACAGATCTCTAATGTAGGGGCAAAATGCCACTAGTCTCTATGCTGAAACTTAGAGTCACCTTTATTCTAGTTCCCAACAAGTTTCTTCTCCCCATCTGAGACCACTTCAGTATGGACTTCATTGCTCATATCACTATCAGCATTTTGATCAAAGCCATTCAACAAGTCTCTAGGAAGTTCCAAACTTTCCCACATCTTCCTGTATTTTTCTGATCCCTCCAAACTTCCAACCTATGCCTGATAACCAGTTCCAAAGTTGCTTCCACATTTTTGGGTATCTTTACAGCAGTGCCTCACTACCTGGTATCAATTTACTGTATTAGTCCTTTTCCATGATGTTATAAGAACATATCCAAGACTGGGTAATTTACTAAGGAAAGAGACTTAATTGACTCACTCTTCTACAGGGCTGGGGAGGCAGGAAACTTACAATCATGGCAGAAGGGGAAGCAAATATCTTTCTTCACAAGGTGGCAGGAGAGAGAATAATGAGAGCCAACTAAAAGGCGAAGCCCCTTGTAAAACCATCAGATTTTGTGAAAACTCACTATCATGAGAACAGCATGGTAGAAACTGCCCCATGATTCAATTAACTCCACCTGGTCCCTCCCACAACACATGGGGATTATGGGAACCAGAATTGAAGATGAGATTTGAATGGAGACACAGACAAACCACATTACTTCCTAACAGCCCCCAGAAGTCTTAACTCATTCCAGCATTAACTCAAAAATCCAAGTTCAAAGTTTCATGTGAGACAAGGAAACTCCCTTCTGCTTATAAGCCTATAAAATACAATAAAAAAGCCTGCTACTTTCAAGATACAATGGAGGTACAGGCATTGGGTAAATGTGTCCACTCCTTCTGGGATAAATTTGTGAAAACAAAGGGACCACAGGTCCCATGCAAGCCTGAAACCAGGCAGGACAGTCATTAAATCTGAATGCTCCAAAATTATCTCATCTGACACCATGTCTCACATTCATGGCATGCTGATGCAAGAGCTGGGTTCAAAAGGCCTTGGGCAGCTCTTCCCTGTGGCTCTGCAGGATACAGCCCTTGTGACTTATTTCACGGGCTGACATTGAGTGACTTCAGCTTTTCCAGGTGCATGGTGCAAGCTGTTAGTGGATCTACCATTCTGGAGTCTGGAGGATGGTGGTGCTTTTCTCACAGCTCCAGTAGGCAGTGCCACAGTTGGCATTCTGTGTGGGAGCTCCAACCTCACATTTCTCCCTCTGCATTGCGCTAGTAGAGGTTTTCCATGAGGGTTCCACCCCTGTAGCAGACTTCTGCCTAGACATCAAGTGTTTTCATACATACTCTGAAATATAGGTGGAGGCTCCAAAGCTCAACTCTTGTCTTGTTCACACCCACAGACCCAGCACCTCAGGGAAGTCACCAAGGCTTGGGGCTTGCACCCTCTGAAGCCATGGCCTAACCTGTACCTTGACCTGGTCTAAACACAGCTGGAGTTGTAGTGGCTTGGACACAAGTCACTAAGTCCTGAGGCCACACAGAACTGCAGGGGCATGGATCTGGCCCATGAAATCATTCTCCTGGGTCTCTGGGCCTGTGATGGGAGAGATTGCCCCAAAGGTTTCTGTCATGCCCTAGAGACATTTTCCCCATTCTCTTTATTATTCACATTTGGTTCCTCATTACTTATACAAATTTCTGCAGCAGGTTTAAATTCCTCCCCAGCAACTGGGTTTTTATTTTCTACCACATGGTCAGGCTGCAAATTTGTCAAATTTTTGTGCTCTGCTTCCCTTTTAAATACAAATTTCAATTTCAAGTCATCTCTTTATGAACACATATAACTATACATTTTTAGAAAAATCCAGATCACTTCTTGAATGCTTTAATCCTTAGAAATTTCTCCTGCCAGATGGACTGAATCATGTCTCTTAAGTTCAAAATTCCACAGATCTCTAGGACAAGACCAAAATGCCACTAGTCTCTTTGCTAAAACATAGTGTGAGTGATCTTTACTCGATTTTCCAACAAGTTCCTTATCTCCATCTGAAGCCACCTCAGCCTTGATGTCACTGTCCATATCACTATTGTCATTTTGGTCAAAACTATTCAATAAGTCTCTAGGAAGTTGCAAACTTTTCCTCATTTTTCTGTCTACTTTTAAGTCCTTCTAACTGTTTCAGCCTCTGTCATTTACCCAGTTCCAAAATTACTTCCATATTTTCAAATTATCTTTATAGCAGTAACACACTCAGTTGGTATCAATTATCTGTATTAGTCCATTCTCACAGCACTGTAAATACCTGAGACTGGGTAATATATGAAGAAAGGATGTACACTTGACCCACAGTTTCACATGGCTAGGGAGACCTCAGGAAACTTACAATTACAGCAGAAGGTGAAGGGGAAGCAAGGCAGATCTCACAAGGCCGCAGGAAGAGAGAGTGAATAAGGAAGTGTGACACTTTAAAACCATCAACTCTGACGAGAACTCACTCACTATCATTAAAACAGCAGGGAGAAAATTGCCCCCATGATTCAACTGCTTCCTTTCAGGTTCCTCCCTCAACACAGGTGAATTAAAATTCAAGATGAGATTTGGTTGGAGACACAGAGCCAAAGAATATCAGCTATGAAATATTTTCATACATGGTTCAGGGTCTACTGATTTGAGACATGTTATTTAAGAACTTGTTTTAAGAGTACTGATGAGCCAATCAGACAAAAACTTGTTAAAGTGGAGCATTTTTTGGGGGGTGATAGAAGAATGTTCAAAGACAGAAAAGTATGAAAATGAAGGTTATTTAAAATAGAATAATATGCCTGAAACAGAAAAAGAATGAAAGTGGTAAGAATGAACATTGGCAAAGCAGGCAGAAATAAGATCTTGAAGGATTTTATATGATATACTAAAACATTTGAACTTCATCAAGAAGGGAATGGAAAATTTTAAGGAGAAATAAGACAGTAATTTTTTACGCAACCTGAATTCACTTTTGGACACGGATATGGTTTGGCTCCGTGTTCCCACCCAAATCTCATGTCAAATTGTAATCTCCACGTGTTGAAGGAGGGACCTGGTGGGAGGTGATTGGATCATGGGGGTGGATTTCCCCCATGATAGTGAGTGAATTCTTATGGTATCTGATGGTTTAAAAGTGTGGCACTTCCCCAAAAATTCTCTCTCTCTTGACCTGCCATGGTAAAGACATGCTTGCTGCCCTTTCACCTTCCGCCATGATTGTAAGTTTCCTGAGGCCTCCCAGTCGTGCTTCCTGTTAAGCCTGAGGAACTGTGAGTCAATTAAACCTCTGTTCTTCATAAATTACCCAGTATCAGGTAGTTATTTATAACAGCATGAGAACAGACTAATACAGACCCGTATACAGAAAATCTATATACAGCTAATCAATAAACAGTTTGAGCAGTCTGTAATGTGTTGGGTGCAATTGAAGACATGATATTGGAAAAAAGTTACTCAAGAAAAGATTCCAGAGTAAGAACAGAAAAACAAACGTGAAACCCTGAAGAACTACAGTACTGAAATGCACAGAGGAGGAGAATGTGAAGGTAAATGAGAACAGATATTCAAAATGGTACAGGAAAAACCAAGAGATAATACTGAAAAAGAGGTTGATGAATTACGTCAGATGCTGAAGAGAGGTAAGTTAAGCAAGAAATAAGAAAAAGTCACTTCTAGGAAAAAAAAAAAAAAAAAAATGCCAAAGTACAATGTTGACCTGATGTAAATGACGAGTTGATGGGTGCTGACGAGTTGATGGGTGCAGCACACCAACATGGCACAAGTATACATATGTAACAAACTTGCACGTTATGCACATGTACCCTAGAACTTAAAGTATAATAATAATAAAAATAAATAAATAAATAAAGCAATAGGCTGGGCACGGTAGCTCATTCCTGTAATCCCAGCAATTTGGGAGGCCGAGGCAGGCGGATCACGAGGTCAGAAGATTGAGACCATCCTGGCTAACACGGTGAAACCCCGTCTCTACTAAAAATACAAAAAATTAGCCGGACGTGGTGGCCAGCGCCTGTAGTCCTAGCTATTCGGGAGACTGAGGCAGGAGAATGACGTGAACCCGGGAGACAGAGCTTGCAGTGAGCCGAGATTGCGCCACTGCACTCCAGCCTGGGTGACAGAGACTCTGTATCAAAAAAATATATACACACACACACACACACACACACATATATATACACACACACATATATACACACATACACACACACACACACACACACACATATATATATATACACCAATAATTACATATACATAGGGTACTGGTATGTACTGAAAGTTTGTGTCCCTCCAAAATTTCTGTGTTGAATCCTAAATCCCCAAGATGATGGAATTTGTTGGTGAGTGCGTGGGAAGTGATTGGGTCACCAGGGTAGAGCCCTCATGAATGTTATTATTGTCATTACAGAGACACAGAAGAGGATGTTTTTTTCTCTCTACTCCCCTGTAAGGATAGGAATCGAGGGTCGTCTGCAGACCAGGAAGAGTACTCTGCCCAGATGTAATCTGCTGGCAACTTGATCATTCACTTCCCAGTCTCCTTAACTGTAAGAGCAAAAACAATTCTCTTGTTTCAGTCACCCAGTGTATGGTATTCCATTATATCAGCCTAAACTAAAACTGCTGCAATTCCCATTTCTTAAT
>NC_045435.1:123224700-123243531 GCF_002776525.5 Piliocolobus tephrosceles | reverse complement strand
ATATGTGTGTGTGTGTGTGTGTGTGTGTGTGTGTGTGTTCATATACACACACACACACACACATATAGCTGTATAAACAAACTCAATGAACTGGAAAGAAATACCACAGTATATTAATATCTATATGCAGACTATTTTATTTTTTGAAATTATATACATTTCCCAAAACATTATTTTAGAAGGGAAAACAATTCATTAAATTTTCTACTTAAGGCGGCTGTATGTAAAATTGGAAAGAGCATTTAGTTCAGAATCAAACTTGCTTAAGCCCCAATACCAACTCTTCTGCTTATTAATATTCTAGTGTTTAAAGCCAATTGCAAAAGTATAGCAAATTATAGAACAGTTATATCTTTTTCATGAAATAGAAATTTCACCTTATCATGTTAATACAAATTTTGATATGTAGATTTTAAAAATCATTTTCTTTATTTTGTTCCATTGCATCATTGTGTAATTTTGAGCAAATAACAATTTAAAACTAAGGGTTAAATGAGCTTAATAAAATATTAGAGAGCGATAAATCAGCATCTCAATTAGTTTCTTACAATGTATGTTAACAAAAATGTACTGTGTATCATAATCATGTTCTCTTAAAGCAGAGTCGATATTTTGACTGTACTAAGAAGTCATTAGAGAAAATTATTAAAAAGTTATAGAAAATTACAGAAAAAATTATAATTAAATAATAGAAAAATGTAATAGATTTCTATAATTCAAAGTATTTAAAATTTAGAAAATTTATATTTATAAATTATATAAAATTATAGAAATGCAGAATTGTCCCAAATACAGACATTTTAATAAAATTATAGGAAATATAATTATAAAAATTACAGAAAAAAATTTAAATTATTAAAAAAATTGTTGGGGATGGCATTGGCTTAAATAATTATATTTACAAATGAATAAAAATGAAGCTGAGGCCGGGCGCGGTGGCTCAAGCCTGTAATCCCAGCACTTTGGGAGGCCGAGACGGGCGGATCACAAGGTCAGGAGATCGAGACCATCCTGGCTAACACGGTGAAACCCCGTCTCTATTAAAAATACAAAAACTAGCCAGGCGAGGTGGCGGGCGCCTGTAGTCTCAGCTACTCTGGAGGCTGAGGCAGGAGAACGGCATGAACCCGGGAGGCAGAGCTTGCAGTGAGCTGAGATCCGGCCACTGTACTCCAGTCCGGGCGACAGAGCGAGACTCCGCCTCAAAAAAAAAAAAAAAAAAAAAAAAAAAAAAAAAAAAAAAATGAAGCTGAGGTCTTAACCCTTCAGAAAATTGTGATATGTTCAGTTTTTGGTCCTGAGAATAAAGTTGTGAGTAGCACAGCATAGCCAATAGCAGGAAATCTAAAGGAAATCTGCTGCCGAGTGCCACAACAGGCATAATTAAAGGAGAAAAGATAATGAACAAGTAAGCAATTTCAATAAGAGGCAAAAATATTGAGAAAAATATTTTGAAGAAGTATTTTCAATAAGAGGCAAAAATAAAGAGATGGCTATTGGTTTAAAGTTCTTTGAAACCCACTTCACAACCAAGCCTCCTCTTTTCTTCCTTCCTCCCAACTTCTTGTCTTCTTCCCTTTTCATTCTCCCTTCTCTTTTCTCTATATGTATCTATCAATCATCTGCCTAATTTGCTTTTTTTTTTTTTTTTTTTTTTTTTTCAAGACAGAGTCTCCCTCTGTTGCTTAGGCTGGACTGGAGTGTCACAGTCTTGCCTCACTACATCATTTGCCTCCAAAGTTAAAGTGATTCTCATGCCTCAACCTTCCAACTAGCTGATATTACAGGCATGCACCACCAGGCCTGACTATTTTTTGTATTTTTAGTAGAGGTTGGGTTTCACCATGTTGGCCAGTCTGGTCTTGAACTCCTAGACTCAAGTGATCAACCCATGGCCTCTCAAAGTGCTGGGTTTATAGTCATGAGGCCATGTCCAGCCGTTGCCTAATTTCTGTCTATCTGTTCCTCAACTTTTGGACTACGTTTCTGTGTCAAAAAATTACTTCCAGAAGTATCTTTGTTAACAACATTGGTATTTCCTCATGTTCTTACATACACATATTTCTGGGTGAATAGTCACAAAATTAAGACCTTGAGCAGCCCTAGCCTGAGTTACTGAGGTTGCATATGTGCTATTTAGGCTAATAACTACAAATGGAAGCCTGGATCTGTCTCAGCCTTTCCATTGCTTGCTGCTTAAGACAGTAATGCTTATAAATTGCCTAACACTTAGGAATGTTGTGACTTTATATTTCAGAGGTATATTCAGAATTTATTTTGAATTCTGAATCCCAATTTGAAGAGTTTGATTTTTGATATGGGAGAAAAGATGTTGTGCCAAAACACAGAAATGCTGCATCTTTCTTATTATATTATATCTGAAGATGGAAATGTCTTCCTTGTGGAATACTTGCACAAATATACAAGAGAGAGATAAACAACCTCAAAACCCATCACCCATAATCATATTATAGTTCAATGAAAGATGTAGAGATGAACAAAGAAATTGACAAAGAGTCAATAAATTTCAAAATCTAGGGAAAAAACAGAAACCAAAAAGTGTTGACAATTAAGTAATATTGTAGATTCAGAAATCCTGTGTAAGCTTAAATTCACTAAAGACTTTCCATCTAAAGGTACTCTGGGAGATGTACTTCTATGCAATGCCTTTTCTTTTGCCAAGTTTTGAAAGCATTATTTAGCTCTCTAATTAATTTACTTTAGAAAGGAATGCAACCAATTTATGTTATAATTTGCACACATTTTTCAAGAACATACCTACTACAGAGAAATGGTCAACACGGCAATTGCTTAAAATGCACATTTTTCAGAAAAGTGTATACACACATACATACATATATATAAATATATATACACATACATACACACACACACACTTGCTGACTACAAAATAAAATTGGTTCTTTGATTTACTTTAACTTTTCATGAAAGTATTAATAAAAAAAATTGATTATTTAGTTTGTGGTTTTTTGGGGGGTGGCAGGTGGGGATGGAGTCTCGCTCTGTTGCCCAGGCTGGAGTGCAGTGGTGCAATCTCGGCTCACTGCAAGCTCCCCCTCTTGGGTTCACGTAATTCTCCTGCCTCAGCCTCCCGAGTAGCTGGGACTACAGGCGCCCACCACCATGCCCAGCTAATTTTTTGTATTTTTAGTAGAGACGGGGTTTCACCGTGTTAGCCAGGATGGTTTCCATCTCCTGACCTCGTGATCCGTTCGCCTCGGCCTCCCAAAGTGCTGGGATTACAGGCTTGAGCCACTGAGCCTGGCAAATTGATTATTTGGAAAAACAGTTCTGCTTTTTCAACACACATAGAAAATATGATTTAACTTGCATCCTGCTATGAATTTGTGGAAAATATAATAATGCAAAGCATATTGAATAAAGCTTTAGAATTCTGGAAAAAGTAAATTATATATTTTATTTCCACTTCATCATTTAGAGAAGATGTTGATTGAAAATACACAATCTATATAGCCTTTCTGATACAGTTAAGTTTCTAAAATACATTCCAGTTCCTTGAAACCAGCTAAATGTGTACAGGTACTTATCAAGTTAGGCAACCCATTTAATTGCAGGAATTATTTTTGTTGTTCCTGCAATCAGTGTGCAATCAGCTAGGAGTGCTAAATATAACTTTATTGCCCTCAGTCTTTTAAGTTTCTCATTTTGGGTTTTCTTAGGTCTAACGTAGAATCAGAAAATAACATCTTTGCTAAGAAGGCACATTTAAATTAATATAATTTTAAAATATTTGTATTTCAAACATTGATTTCCTTTAATAGTTTGAAACCCAAATTCATCATTTCTTGGGATATGTTTTCACATTATGACTTATATAATGAATTTATTTTATGTTAATGATAAAGACGAAAGCAAGTACTTGAATCAAAAGCAAAATAATACCTACCATTTGAGTGCTTAGAGTGAAGAGGCTTTGCATTTATTATCCTTTCACCTAAGAGTCATAAATGGTGGCACAATTATTCTAACTCTGTGGAGGACCAGTGATATGAGAATAACTAATTATACCTAAGGTCACAGAAATGGAAGAAATAATTCTGGGTTTGGATATCAGGTTTATTTAGTTCGAACGCTGTACTAAAAAATCACAGAAATTTATTACATATCCTTTATTTTCTTTAGACAGAAAGTAATAAGTTCATAACTGTGAAGAGCATTGGTGAAACATTTTCCTTACATGAAATAAATAAATTAAATAACTATAGAAAGACTTCAATGAAAATCAGCACTTTTGAAATCAACTCTACATTTGTGCTCGTGATTGTCAAGTGGGTGATTACAAATAAGTAACCGATTTAGATTTCTTGATATTAGGAACTCTGCTATACTTATTGGAAGATAAAATCACAAGGAAGTACAGAATTTGTCTGGCATCCTTTTGTGACAAAACCTTCCTGTACTTGTTTATGAAAACAGGACAAAGGATTTATTTCCAGCAGATTGGCTTGATATATATAATTATACAATCTAAGCTAGGGAAAGTTTGATTCTTCATGTTTTAGGAATGGATTCTACACATCAACAAAGGATACAAAACTGTATTAAAGGCCCACTAAATGCATACGATTTGAAAGCTACAAATGCTGATTATATGCAAATACTGGACAGTGTTCATTTCACCAGGACTTCTACTTGGATTTAGGTATGACATCCACTTTAAAATATTATATTATAAAAATAATATGTAGTTTATGGGTTTTGCTAATCTAAACAATACTGATTAAGCATCTCAATAAGCCTTTTCTATTTTTGTAAACTTTGCTATCCAGTTTTCCTTTTGGACCATTAGAAAAACATGTTTCCTTAAGGAGCTTTCAAAAATATTTAAAATGTAATATTAATAATTGATACCAAGTATTTTGTATGATATAAAATAGTTATACATATAATACTTTGTCATTGCAAAAAAGCAAATATCTTAACAATGTCTATTTTCCCATGATAAGGGAAATCTAGAATTTACTTCTAAAATTTGATGATGTGGTGATTAATTTAGAGATGATGTGATTTTTTTCTTCATTTGCACCAAAGCAGCTGACAATACTTCAAAAGAAGCTGTGGGAAAACCAAATGGAAATATCAACGACAAAGTAGCAAACGTAATATATATGCAATCTATACAGAAATCAGAAAAGCTAACAGAATATACATGTAATTGAATATACATGTAATTGAATAATTCATTAAACTGTTGAATACACTTCAAGTCAGTTAATATTAATTTAATTTTTAAAATCTAATTTTAACCTAAAGTCATCAAATATAACTTATTGTAAATTCTAGGTAATTCATTCTTTCAATGATTCAAATATATTAATATCTTCAAATTAAATCAATCAGACCAAAATAAAAAATAAAAATGTTTTTAAAATAAACAAAAACCCTGAGAAATATGGTACCATGTAAGCAGACTGATTCTATAACTCATTGCCATTTCTTAGAGAAAAGGAGAAAGAAGCAACTTGAAAAGCATATTTGAAAATGTTCACACACAACAAAACCCCTCCCCAATCTCACTAGATGGCTTGACATACAAGTTCAAGAAATACACATAATCTCCTTGAGATACTGTATAAGATGACCACACCCAAGGTGCATAGCCATCGGATTCACCAAGGTTAATGTTAAAAAAAAACAAATCTTAAATACAGCTAGAGAGAAAGGTTGGGTCACTTTAAAGGAAATCTCATCAGAATAGCAGTGGATCTCTCAGCAGAAACCTTACAAGCAAGAAGAAATTGAGGGCCTATTTTCAACATTTTCAAAGAAAAGAAATTCTAACCAAGAATTGTATATTTTGCCAAACAAAGCTTAATAAGTGAAGGAGAAACAAAATCCTTCTCCAACAAGCAAACACAAAAACTAAGGGAATTTATTACCATCAGACCAGATTTACAAGAAATCCTCAAGGGAGTGCTAAACATGGAAATGAAAGGTCAATACCTACTAATGTGTCTGGAATTGGTGGGTTCTTGGTCTCACTGACTTCAAGAATGAAGCCGCAGACCCTCGCAGTGAGTGTTGCAGTTCTTAAAGATGGTATGTCCGGAGTTTGTTTCTTCTGATGTTCGGACATGTCAGGAGTTTCTTCCTTCTGATGGGTTTGTGGTCTCGCTGACTTCAGGAGTGAAGCTGCAGGCTTTCTTGCTGAGTGTTACAGCTCTTAAAGGCAACACATCTGGAGTTCTTTGTTCCTCTTATCTAGAGTTGTTCATCCCTCCTGGTGGGTTCGTGGTCTCTGCTGGCTTCAGGAGTGAAGCTGCAGAACTTGGCAGTGAGTGTTACAGCTCATAAAGGCGGTGCAGACCCAAAGAGTGAGCAGCAGCAAGATTTATTGTGAAGAGCAAAAGAACAAAACTTCCACAGCATGGAAGGGGATCCAAGTGGGTTGCCCCATGTTGAGGCAGCGGAGGCCTGACAAGACCTCGAAGGTGGGGCAGGCAAGTCGGCAGTGCTGGGGGACTCAGCACACCTTCCGCAGTTGCTGGCCTGGATACTAAGCCCCTCACTGCCTGGGGCCAGTGGCACTGGCTAGCCACTCTGAATGTAGGGCTTGAATACTCACAGGGCCTCAGCCGCCTCCCCACAGGGCAGGGCTTGGGATCTGCACCCCTCTGTGCCTGAGCTCCCATTCCTGCTGCAGGTGGGCTCCTGAATGACTCAAACTTCCCTGATAGGTGCCCTCCCCTCTTCCATGGCCTGGGATCTCATCAACCGCGATGGGCTGAGGAGTGCAGGCACGTGGCATGGGACTGGCAGGCAGCTCCACCCGTGGCCCTGGCGTGGGATCCACTAGGTGAAACCAACTGGGCTTCTGAGTCAGGTAGGGACTTGGAGAACTTTTATGTCTAGCTAAAGGATTGTAAATGCACCAATCAGCACTCTGTGTCTAGCTCAAGGTTTGTAAATGCACCAATCAGCACGCTGTCAAAATGGACCAATCAGCTTTCTGTAAAATGGGCCTATCAGCCCTCTGTAAAATGGGCCAATCAGCTCTCGGTAAAATGGACCAATCAGCAGGATGTGAGTGGGGTCAGATAAGGGAATAAAAGCAGGCTGCCAGAGCCAGCAGCAGCAACCTGCTGAGGCCCCCTTGCACAGTGTGGAAGCTTTGTTCTTTTGATCTTAGCAATTAATCTTTTTGCTGCTCACTCTTTGGGTCTGTGCCACCTTTATGAGCTGTGACACTCACTGAGAAAGTCTGTAGCTTCACTCCTGAAGCCCGTAAGACCACAAACCCAATGGGAGAGAGGAACAACTCTGGGTGGGAGGAAGGAAGAACGCCAGACACGTCACCTTTAAGAGCTGTAACACTCAGCACAAAAGTCTGCAGCATCACTCTTGAAGTCAGTGAGACCGCAAGCCCACCAGAAGGAAGAAACTTCTGACACGTCCGAACAGCAGAAGGAACAGACTACAGATACAGCATCTTTAAGAACTGTAACACTCACCACAAGGGTCCACGGCTTCATTCTTGAAGTCAGTGAGACCAAGAACCCACCAATTCTGGACACATTTCGGTGACCCAGATGGGACTATCGCCTATCGCCAAGTGGAGAGACTATCACCAAACAGTAAGACCATCACCAATCACCAAGCAGTGAGATTATCACCTATCGTCAAGTGGTGAGTACCATCGGACCCCTTCCACTTGCTATTCTGTCCTAGTTTTTCTTCAAATTTGGGGCTAAATACCAGGCACCTGTTGCCAGTTAAAAGTGACTAGTGTAGCCAGTGGACTAAAGACACGGGTGTCAGGATTTCTGGGAAACGGATCTGTAACAATCCCCAACTTTCACAGTTGGGAGCATTAGTTTGCCTGGAACCAGCTTCCGCTTTTCCTGTACTTCTGGGCTGAGCCGAGGGCCGACAGAGAGGAAAGCCATTGAGCTCTGGGGTCCCCAAAACAAGTTGGTTGACCCTGCAGCCCTGAGTGAAACTCTCAAAGGGATGTCACCCAAGCAAGACTAACCCATCTATCTTAAGTATCCTGACCTTTGCATCCTGGGTCCTATAATGCCTGTCAGACAAACTTCCTCTTGCCTGTCTTCTCTGAGGCTAGTCCCACTTCTAAAAACCGCTCCCTGTCTCTGGTGTTTTTCTAGTTTCTCCTATAAGAATGATTTCTAGTATAAACTTCAGGACTCTATTACCTTCTTTAGACACCCAGGCTAACCAATCAGAAACACATACTTTTGGCCCAAAGCCCCATAGGGGGTACTCTCTGGAATTTTAGGATCCTTCCTCAGACAAGCAGGCCTAATAAAAGCTATTCCTGAAGCTAGGATATGGGGGGCATCATGAATTGTATCCTTCCTATTCATATAAGTGAGGACAAAAGGTGTCACTTGTCTAACTCTGGAGATCCCTTACCTCCCTCAGGGTAGGGCCCTCCACTTCATTTTGGGGGCATAACAACATCTTTATGCGACAGGAGTAAAGTCCCAATACTGACAGGAGAATGCTTAGGACTCTAACAGGTTTTTGAGAATGTGTCAGTAAGGACCACTAAATCCAACTTTTCTCGGTCCTCCTTGTGGTCTAGGAGGACAGGCAAGGGTGTAGGTTTTCAAGAATGCGTTGGTAAGGGCCACTAAATCTGAATTTCCCTGGTCCTCCTTGTGGTCTGAGAGGAAAACTAGCATTTCTGCTGCTGCTTCGGTGAGTGCAACTATTCCGATCAGCAGGGTCCAAAGACTATTGCGGGTTCTTGGACAGGGGGAGAAACAAACAAAGCAAAACTGCAGGCCGTTTTGCCTTTCAGGTGGGAAACAGGCATCAAGAGACTCACCCTTGAAATGCATCCTAAGCCATTGGGACCAATTTGACCGACAAACCCTGAAAACAAGGTGGCTATTTTTTTCTGCGCTATGGCTTGATCCCAATATTCTCTCTCTGACGAGGAAAAATTGCCACCTGAGGGAAATATAAATTGCAATACTATCCTGCAGCTTGACCGTTTCTGTAAGAGGGAAGGCAAATGGAGTGAAATACCTTATGTCTAAGGTTTCTTTTCACTGAAGGACCATACACAACAATGCAAAGCTTGCAATTTACATCCCACAGGAGGACCTCTTACTTTACCCTCATATCCTAGCCTCCCTATAGCTCCCCTTCCTATTAATGATAATCCTCCTCTAATCTTCCCTGCCCAGAAGTAAATAAGAAATCTTCAAAGGACCACAAACCCCCTAGGCTATCGGTTATGTCCCCTTCAAACTGTAGGGGGAGGGGAATTTGGCCCAACCCAGGTATGTGTCTCCTTTTCCCTCTCTGATTTAAAGCAGATCAAGGAAGACCTTACGAAGTTTTCAGATTATCCTGGTAGGTACAGAGATGTCCTACAGGGTCTAGGGCAAACCTTTGATCTCACTTGGAGAGATGTCATGCTATTGTTAGATCAAACCCTGGCCTTTAATGAAAATAATGCAGCTTTGGCTGCAGCCCAAGAGTTTGGAGATACCTGGTATCTTAGTCAAGTAAATGATAGAATGACAGCCAAAGAAAGGGACAAATTCCCTACCAGTCACTAAGCCATCCCCAGTATGGATCTCCAATGGGACCTAGAGTCAGATCATGGAGGCTGGAGTCATAAAAATCTGTTAAGCTGTGTTCTAGAAGGAGTAAGGAGAATTAGGAAAAAGTCCATGAATTATTCAATGATGTCCACCATAATTCAGGGAAAGGAAGAAAATCCTTCTGCCTTCCTGGAGCGGCTACGGGAGGCCTTAAGAGAATATACTCCCCTGTCACCCAAATCACTCGAGGGTCAATTGATTCAAAAAGATAAGTTTATTACCCATTCAGTCGCAGATATCAGGAGAATGCTTCAAAAGCAATCCTGGGCCCTGAACAAAATTTGGAGGCATTACTAAACATGGCAACCTCAGTGTTCTATAATAGAGACCAAGAGGAACAGGCTCAAAAGGAAAAGTGAGATCAGAGAAAGGCTACAGCCTTAGTCATGGCTCTCAGGCAATAAACAAAACAAAACAAAACTTGAGTGGTTCAGAGAGGACAGAAAGGCCAATCAACCAGTAGGGCTTGTTATCAGTGTAGTTTACTAGGACACTTTAAAAAAGATTGTCCAACGAGAAACAAGTCGCATCCACATCCATGTCCATTGTGCTGAGGTAATCACTGGAAGTTGTGCTGCCCCAGAGGACAAAGATTTTCTGGGTCAGTAGCCCCCAACCAGATGACCCAACAACAGGACTGAGGGTGCCGGGGGCAAGCGCCAGCTCATGTCATTACGCTCACTGAGCCCCAGGTACGTTTAACCAGTGAGGGCCAGGAAATTGACTTCCTCCTGGACACTGGCGCAGCCTTCTCAGTATTAATCTACTGTCCTGAACGACTGTCCTCAAGATCCATTACCATCCGAGGAATCCCGGGAAAACCTATAACCAGGTATTTCTTCCACCTCCTCAGTTGGAATTGGGAGACTTTGCTCTTTTCACATGCCTTTCTTGTCATGCCTGAAAGTCCCACACCCTTATTAGGGAGGATATATTAGCCCAAACTGGAGCTATTGTCTACATGAATATGGGAAACAAGTTACCCACTTATCGTCCCCTATTTGAGGAGGGAATCAACCTTGAAGTCTGGGCATTGGAAAAACAATTTGGAAGGGTAAAAAATGCCCACCCAGTCCAAATAAGGCTAAAAGATCCCTCCACTTTTCCTTATCAAAAGCAACATTCCTTAAGGCCTGAAGCTCATAAAGGATTACAGGATATCGTTAAACATTTAAAAGCTCAAGCCTTAGTAAAGAATGCAGCAGTCCCTGAAGCACCCCAATTCTAGGAGTACAAAAACCAAATGGTCAGTGGAGACTAGTGCAAGATCTTAGAGTCATCACTAAGGTAGTAATTCATCTATATCCAGTTGTACCCAACCCCTATACCCTGCTCTCTCAAATACCAGAGGAAGCAGAATGGTTCACACTTCTGGACTTCAAGGATACCCTCTTCTGTATTCTCTTGCACTCTGATTCCCAGTTTCTCTTTGCCTTTGAGGATCCCACAGACCACACATCCCAACTTACATGGATGGTCTTGCCCCAAGGGTTTAGGTCTTGCCCCAAGGGTTTAGGCCCAAGATCTAGGCCACTTCTCAAGTCCAGACACACTGGTCCTTCAGTATGTGGATGATTTACTTTTGGCTACCAGTTTGGAAGCCTCATGCCTGCAGGCTAAACTAGATCTCTTGAACTTTCTAATTAATCAAGGGTACAAGGTATCTAGATTGAAGGCCCAGCTTTGCGTACAGCAGGTCAAATATCTAGGCCTAATCTTAGCTGGAGGGACCAGGGCCCTCAGCAAGGAACAAATACAGCCTACACTGGCTTATCCTCACCATAAAACATGAAAGCAGTTGCAGGTGTTCCTTGGAATCACCATCTTTTGCTGACTAGGGATCCCTGGATACAGAAAGATAGCCAAGAGCCTCTATACTCTAATCAAGGAGACCCAGAGAGCCAATACTTTTCTAGTAGAATGGGAACCAGAGGCAGAAACAGCCTTCAAAACCTTAAAGCTGGCCCTAGGATAAGCTCCAGCTTTAAGCCTTCTGACAGGACAAAACTTCTCTTTATATGTCACGGAGAGAGCAGGGATAGCTCTTGGAGTCCTTACTCAGATTCGTGGGACAACCCTACAGCCAGTGGCATACCTAACTAGGGAAATTGATATAATGGCAAAAGGCTGGCCTCATTGTTTATGGGTAGTTGTGGCAGTAGCTCTCTTAGTGTCAGAGGCTATCAAGATAATACAAGGAAAGGATCTCACTGTCTGGACTACTCATGATGTAAATGGCATACTAGGTGCCAAAGGAAGTTTATGGCTATCAGACTACTGCCTACTAAGATACCAGGCACCACTCCTTGAGGGACCAGTGCATCAAATATGTATGTGCATCACCCTCAACCCTGCCACTTTTCTCCCAGAGGATGGGGAACCAATCGAGCATAACTGCCAACAATTTATAGTCCAGACTTATACCACCTCAGATGATCGCTTAGAAGTCCCCTTAGCTAATCCTTACTGTAACCTATATATCGATGGAAGTTCATTTGTGGAGAATGGGATACAAAGGGCAGGTTATGCCATAGTTAGTGATGTAACCATACTTGAAAATAAGCCTCTTTCCCCAGGGACCAGCACCCAGTTAGCAGAACTAGTGGCACTTACCTGAGCCTTAGAACAGGGAAAGGGAAAAATAATAAATGTGTATACAGAAAGCAAATGTGTATACAGATAGATACAGATTATAGAATCCTACATGCCCATCCAGCAATATGGAAAGAAAGGGATTTCCTAACCTCTGGGGGAACCCCCATTAAATACCACAAGGAAATTATGGAGTTACTGCATACAGTGTGAAACCCAAGGAGGTGGCAGTCTTACACTGCTGAAGCCATCAAAAAGGGTAAGGAGAGGGGAGAACAGCAGCATAAGCAGCTGGCAGAAGCAGCAGAAAGGAAAGAGAGAAACGGACAAAAAGTCAGAGAGAGGAAGAAACAGAGAAGCAACGAGAAGGAGACAGAGAGAGGAAAAGACAGAGACAAAAAGGGAGTCAGAAAGAGAGACAAAGAAGTCACAGAGAAAGAGAGATGGAAGTAGTAATGAAAAACAGTGTTCCCTATTCCTTTAAAAGTCAGGGTAAATTTAAAACCTTTAATTGATAATTGAAGTTCTCCAGTGAGCCTCTAACACTCCCATACCACCTTGTTGTCAGTGTAAACAAGGGCGTAGCCCGAAAGCACTGAGGTCACTGACAACTCATAGCCTTCCTATCAAAAATCCTTTACCCAGCCAGTTCCTAACAGGGGATCTAATTCATAATCAATTACCATGCAAAGGTCTGACCAGACTTAGGAGGAACTTCCTTCAGAACAGGAAAATAGATGGTTCCTCCTGGGCGATTAAGGAAAAATACACAATAGGTATTTAGTAAGTGATAAGGAAACTCTTAAAGAAGCAGAGTCAGGAAAATTGCCTAATAATTGGTCTGCTCAAATGTGTGTTATTGGCACTCAACCAAATCTTAAAGTGCTTACTGATTCAGGAAGGAGCCATCTATACCAATTTTAAGTTAATACGGACTAAACGAGGTCTTATTAATAGCAAAGAATAATTGAAATCCCAAACTTACAAGGTTTTCAACAAAAGTAAATTTTACTAAAGTTAACAGTATAACATGCATTATCCAACTACCACACACTCTCAAAGGATTTCTCAGACAATTGGCAAGAATTATCAAAATCTATTCTTTCTTTGCAATCCCAAATAGACTCTTTGGCAGCAGTGAGTCTCCAAAACCGCTGAGGCCTAGACCTCCTCACTGCTGAGAAAGGAGGACTCTGCACCTCCTTAGTGTAAGAGTATTGTTTTTACACTAACCAATCAGGGATAGCAGGAGATGCTACACAGCATTTACAGGAAAAGGCTTCTGAAATCAAACAACATCTTTCAAACTCTAATACCAACCTCTGAGTTGGGTAACATGGCTTCTCCCCTTTCTAGGTCCCATGGCAGCCATCTTACAGTTACTTGCCTTTGGACTGTGTATTTTTAACCTCCTTGTTAAATTTGTTTCCTCTAGAATCAAGGACATCAAGCTACAGATGGTCTTACAAATGGAACCTCAAATGAGTTCAACTAATAATTTCTACCAAGGTCCCCTGGACCGACCTGCTGGCACTTTCACTGGCCCAGAGTGCTCCCCTCTGGAGGACACTACAACTGCAGGGCCCCTTCATTGCCCCTATCCAGCTGGAAGTAGCTAGAGTGGTCATTGGCCAAATTCCCAACAGCAGTTGGGGTGTCCTGTTAAGAGGGGGAGTTGAGAGGTAACAATGTACTAGCAGCCCTTGCTCACTCTCAGTGCCTCCTTAGCCTCAGCATCCACTCTGGCTGTACTTGAGGAGCCCTTCAGCCCACCTTTGAACTGTGGGAGCCGCTCTCTGGGCTGGCTGAGGCCAGAGCTGGCTCCGTCTGCTTGCGGGGTAGTGTAGACGGGAGGCATGGGCAGAAACCGGATATGCGCATGGTGCTCATGGGCCAGCGTGAGTTCTGGGTGGTCACAGGCTTGGTTGGCCCCGCACTCAGAGTGGCTGACTGACACCTCCGGCCCAGGGCAGTGAAGGGCTTAGCACCTGAGCCAGCAGCTGCAGAGGGTGGACTGAGTCCCCCAGCACTGTTGGCCCACCTGCACCATGATCAAATTCTCCCTGGGCCTCAGCTGCCTCCCTACGGGGCAGGGTTCGGGGGCTGCAGCTTGCCAAGCCTGAGTCCCCAACCCTGGGTGGGCTCCCACATGACCTGAGCCTCCCCAATGGGCACCGCCCCCTGCTCTGAGGTGCCTGATCCCATCAACTGCCCAAGGGCATGGAGTGGTGGGCAGCTCCACCCACGACCCTGGCATGGGATCCACTAGGTGAAGCCAACTGGGCTCCTGAGTTGGGTGGGGACTTGGAAAACTTTTATGGCTAGCTAAATGATTGTAAGTGCACAAATCAGCACTCTGTGTCTAGCTCAAGGTTTGTAAATGCACCAGTCAGCACTCTCTGTCTAGCTCAAGGTTTGTAAATGTACCAGTGTTCTGTGTCTAGCTAATCTACTGGGGACTTGGAGAACTTTTGTGTCTAGCTAAAGGATTGTAAATGCACCAGTCAGCACTGTGTTTAGCTCAAGGTTTGTAAACGTGCCAATCAGCATACAGTCAAAACGGACCAATCAGCTCTCTGTAAAATGGGCCAATCAGCTCTCTGTAAAATGGACCAACGAGCATGATGTGGGTGGGGTCAGATAAGGGAATAAAAGCAGGCTGCTTGAGCCAGCAGCAGCAATCCCTTGGGTCCCCTTCCACACCGTGGAAGCTTTGTTCTTTTGCTCTTTGCAATAAATCTTGCTGCTGCTCATTCTTTGGGTCCACTCCACCTTTATAAGCTGTAATACTCACTGCGAAGGTCTGAAGCTTCACTCCTGAAGCCAGCAAGACCATGAACCCACCGGGAGGGACGAACATCTCTCGACAGGAGGAAAGAAGAGCTCCAGATGTGCCACCGTTAAGAGCTGTAACACTCAGTGCAAAGGTCTACAGCTTCACTCCTAAAGTCAGCGAGACCACAAACCCACTAGAAGGAAGAAACTCCTTCTGGACATGTCCAGACACCAGAAGGAACAAACTCCAGAAACACCATCTTTAAGAACTACAGCATTCACAGCGAGTGTTTGCGGCTTCATTCTTGGAGTCATTGAAACCAAGAACCCACCAATTCTGGACACACTGCCACAAAAAATACATGTAAGCATATAGCCCACAGATAACATAAAGCAATTACACAATCAAGTCTATAAAACAACCAGCTACCAACATGATGACAGGATCAGAGTTTTACATATCAATACTAAACTTGAATTTAAATATTCTAAATGTCACATTTAGAAGGCATAGAGAGGCCAGCAGGATAAAGACAACTTTCTGTTCTCTTCAAGAGATGTACCCTAGAACTTAAAGTATAATAATAATAAAAAAAAGAAAGAAAAAAAAAAAAAAGAGAGAGAGAGATCTTGTGCTGAGAGCCTGGCAGACTTAGTTACCTAATGCAATGAAGAATTCAGATTTCCCCCACTCTCCAGGCTGCACGAGCTTCTGTGCCACGTAGAAGGTCATGTAATTGTGATTTGAAAAAGACAGGCCTGGAACCCATGCACAGTTTTAAAGTTATGCTTGGAGTCAAAGGGAGAGAAGGGAGGCAAGGGAAATAAAGACATCCTTAAAAACTAGTGAAAAAAAAAAAAAAAAAAAAAAAAAAAAAAAGAAACTCACCTGTAATATAACAACAAAAAAAAAAAAAAAAAAAAAAAAAAAAAAAAATGAAAAAGAACTACTATGCAAATGGAATTTTTACTAATTGTTGTTGAGATGAGGATTCATTGATCTTACACTAGATATAACAGACTTCAAACCAACAACAATCAGAAAAAACCAAAAAAGAAATTATATAATGATAAAGGGTTCAATTCAAAATGAAGACTTATATATCATAAATATAATTTCACCCAACATTGCAGCATCCAGATTCATAAAACAAGTTCTTTTAAACCTATGACTGTATTTAGACTGCCACATAATGGGAGTAAGGAAGTTAAAATTCCACTAACAAGATGAAACAGATAAGCTAAAACTAGGGAAGATATTATGTGTTTGAACTCAACACTTGATCAATTAGATCTAATAAAGTTCTACAGAACACCCAACAATCATAGAATATACATTCTTCTCCTCTACATATGGAACATAGTCTAAGATCAACCACATGCTCAACCACAAAGCCAGTCTCAATAAATTCAAAAAAATCAAAATTATACCAAGCACAATTTGGACCACAGTGCAAGTGCAAGACAAATAGAAACTGATATCGGGAAGATCTAGCAAAAAAAAAAAAAAAAAAAAAAAAAAAAAAAGGAAGTTAGAGAACTTATTCCATGTTCCTGAATAATTATTGGGTGAAAAACAAAATTAAGGGAGAAATGAAAAAAAAAAATGAAATTAATAAAATTAGAGACATAACTTTCCAAATCTTTGGTATGCAGGTAAAGAAATGTTAAGTGGAAAGCTTATAGTGCTAAACACCTTTATCAAGAAGCTACAAAGATCTCAGATTAACAATTAAACATAATACCAGGAGGAACTTGATTAAAACAACAAATTACAAAGGTAGCAGGAAAAAAGGAAGGAAGGAAGCAGAGAAGGAAAGAAGGAAGGAAGGAAGGGAGGAAGGGAGGGAGGGAGGGGAACGAAGGAAAGAAAGGGAAAGGAAAGGAAAGGAAGAAAGGAATTGAAAAGAAGAGAAAGAAACTAAAATCAGAGAAGAACTGAAAAAAAAATTACATATAAAAATCCAAACAAACAAAATATCAATGAAGGAAATAGTTATTTGAAAGAATACACAAGATTGATTGAACTCCAGCTAGATTATCAAAGGATAAACAATAAGATTCAAATAAATGCAATCAGAAATGACAAAGGTGACATTTCAACTGATACCACAGAAATGTAAGAGATCCTCACAGATTTATGAACACCTCTGTGCACACAAATCAGAACAACAAACTCCTGGAAACACACAACATCTCAAGATTGAAGGAAAAAGAAGGTGAAAACCTGTACAGATCAATAAAAAGTTCCAAAATCAAATCAGTAATTAAAACCCAAAGAAAAACAAAAAGCAATAAAAACCTACCAACCAACAAAAACAAAAAACCCTGAACCAGATGGATTCATGGCAGAATTCTACTGGATGTGAAAAGAACTGATATCAATCCTACCAAAAATGTTTCAAAAAACTTGATGATGAGGGTCTCCTCCCTAACTCATTCTGCAAAGTGAAAAAAGAAACGATCAACAGCGTACACTGACAACTAGCAGACAGGAGAAAATATTTGCAAACTGTGCATCCTTCAAAGGTCTAGTATCTAAAATGAATAAGGTACTTAAACAAATTAACAAGCAAAAAACAAATAATTCTATTCAAAAGTGTGCAAAGAACATGTAAAGACACTTCTTAAAAGAACTACCAATGGCCAACAAACATATATGATAAAATACTCATCATAACTAATCTTCAGAGAAACACAAATGAAAACTAGAATAAGATACAATTTCACATCAGAATGGGAATTGTTAAAAAATCGAAAGTAACAGATGCTGACAAGGAAAAGAATGCTTATATGCTGTTGAAATACAAATATTGCATGTACTCAGTTACAAATGGGAAGTAAACCTTGAGTGCACAGGGATGTAGAGATGGAAACAATAGACACTAAGGAGGAGGGTAAGAGAGAAGGAGGCACAGACTGTGGAACTAACTATTGAGTGGTATTCTCATTAACTGAGTGACAGGATTATCCATACTCCAAATCTACGCATTACACAATATATCAATGTTAAAAACATGCATATTTATCCCCTGAAACCAAAATAAAAGTCAAAAAAATAATTAGAAGTTAATGTCAATAAAGACGAATAGCTCAGTTTTAACAAAGCAGAGGGACAGTCATGTAACTTTGAGAAACAAATAAATCTAATGTTTGTAAAGGTGGTATTAACAGTCAAATCACTATTTGATTCACAGTTCTGACACATGCAACAACTGAATGGACCCTAAAGAATAATTAACTATCTCCAATAAACCATATTATATAAGGTATACTCCTTCATGTAAAAACCATCTTTCCCCCAATTGTGCCAAATCCAAATAACTTTATGTGAGAGAAAAAACAAACATGACAGAATAATAGAAATATTGCATGAAACTAAAGAGCTTCAGTTTAAAATAAAGCTCACAGTCCTTTAGAAACGTTTTTACAGGGTGTGACATTTTGGAATCAGCACTTTACCTAAGTGTTCTCAATAAGTCTGCAAAAGCTCTTGAAATGTTTTACTGTGTGTTTCCAATACCCCTAACAATGAATGCAATGTGTTCTTCTTAAAGCAAATTATAATCCAGCATGTAATTTCTAAATGTGTGTGTGACCATATACAATTGTGAATAAGAAGTTATGTGCTGAATATTGGTGAACAAACATACATCCTGATTTGATGTAAATCATTAATAGAGTTGTGTGTGTGTGTGTGTGTGTGTGTCTGTGTGTGAGTGTGCGTGTGTGTGGAGGCTTCATATAAACCACTATATATTATACAAATGGTTTACTTCATCTTATAATAGAGTCTGGTTAATTGCTAGAAGAAAATAAAATGTGATTTTTTTTCTTTTCTTTT
>NC_045435.1:123222672-123224300 GCF_002776525.5 Piliocolobus tephrosceles | reverse complement strand
TGCAATCCCTCCCCCCTCCCCCCTCCCCATGATAGGCCCCATTGTGTGATGTTCCCCTTCCCGAGTCCAAGTGAGCTCATTGTTCAGTTCCCACCTATGAGTGAGAACATGCGGTGTTTGGTTTTCTCTTCTTGTGATAGTTTGCTGAGAATGATGGCTTTTCTTTTCTTTCCTTTTCTTTTCTTTTTTTTTTTTTTTTTTTTGAGAAAGGGTCTTAACTTGTTGGCTCATGGCAGTCTCAGCCTCCTGGCTCCATCAATCCTCCCACCTCTTCCTCCCGAGTAGCTGAGCTACAGTCATGTGCCACCACATCTGAACATGTTTTTAAAAAAATGATTTTTGTAGAGACAGAGTCTCCTTGTACTGCCAAGGTTGGTCTCAAACTCCTGGGCTTAAGCAATTCTCCTGCCTGCCTCCAAAAGTTCTGGGATTACAAGTGTGAGCCACCATACCCAACTGTCTTTCTATATAAAGTTATGCAAGGTATAATTTAACTTACACTGAAATGTACAGTTTACTAATGTTAGAATAACTTTATACAGTTTTGCGTTTTAAATTATTCTTAAAATATTTTGATTTGTCACTTTTATTTCACTGATCATATATGAAAAGTGATTTAAGAGCTTTGTCAATATAAATTTATTCAATTTTCATAAACTTTCTATGAAGTAGTTATCATTATCTGAAGTAATATATGAATAAACAGGCATGGAGAGAAAGGTTAAGTAACTTGTTCAGTGTTATACTGGTTGTTAACAGCTGAGATAAGATATGAATAAAGAAAGTGTCATTCAAGAATTTGCCCTCTGGCAAGTGAATTCATAAGTTTGTTTATTCTCAATCCACTATAGTCATAAAAGTGACCCATAAATGAAATACTAAGGGAAGTGGAAAGGAGAGTGTATAATTGAAATATAATTTTCAAGTGTTTGCAGAAGATAGAAAATAGATGTGATTGGGGAAGAAATTATCAACTCTAGGTAAACACAGTAAATAAGTATTTTCTTTCATGAGAAAACAGAAACAACGCTATTTTTTTTTTTTAATAAAAGCTAAAAGTAGGTGGAAGATCCATAAAGGAAAAATAAAGAAATGTAATTTAAAAAGAAATAGGATGCTCATCAGCTATAGCACTTGATTTCCCAGCCTGCCAATCTCATCCCCACTAATCCACTGACTGAGCAGGAAATGCTACCCATCAAAACACACACTTTCTACAGGACCCTTGGAGTATGTATGCACCGAAGATGTCTGTCAAGCATGCAACCTTACACAACTTACAATGAGTGTTATTAATTTTTGATCCTGTATATTGAAGTTAGTCATGACAGGGGCAGATGGCTTTAAGGTAAGAGAATCTGAGGGTTTTTATTGTTTGCTAAAGTGGCATTAAAGGTTTCAAGAATAAAAAGGCAACATTATTTTTCAGAACTTTTGACATATTCATATACTAGGAAAAAAGAAAAATTATTCTGTTGAAGAAAGCATTGCATATAAACAAATAAAAAAGGATGCTTTAGTCATTCAATTACCTGTTAATCCTAAAAAACGCTACTTTTCAAGTTCTACATTAAAAGTATAAAATAAATAAATAAATAAATAAATAAATAAATAAATAAATAAATAAA
>NC_045435.1:123092360-123222662 GCF_002776525.5 Piliocolobus tephrosceles | reverse complement strand
AAATAAATAAATAAATAAATAAATAAATAAATAAATAAATAAATAAATCATATTCACCTTAGAATTTTAGACCCAATAACATTTCAAGGATGAGTACAAAAAGAGATATCTTGATATATGCAATCTCAAAAAGTTTTCCCACTTAGTTATAATCACAGAGATGGGTTTGGGGAGAATTCAAGATATAATATAATATTCTACTGACAAAATTGGAAAGTAGAGAGTACAATTAACTTAAAAAATAAATTCAGAAATAAATGAGAAGAGGATTTACTAGACTGAATACTTGAAATATTTTTATTTTAACAACAAATTTGAGTTGTTTAAGGATAGTTTTTAAATGTAACTCCATAATGTACTACAATAAATAATATTTACATAAGCACAAACAGTAAAACCTAGTTCTTTAAAAATACTTGTATAATCAAAACATAGAGGACTTACACAATACTCTCATTGCAGCCTTAAATTTGTTATTAACAATACCGTTGACAAAGGTGTCAAGAAGGTAATGGGAATGTTATGTGTTCTAATTTTCTGATATTTCATGGTAGATGATAAATTATAACATGTATAAATTTGCTAAATAAAAAAAGAGCTGATTATTCAAATCTTGTAACCACTGAAATACAAAATGATAATATAGATAAGAAATCATATGGTAAGATAGGAAATAGAAGCAGAATAGTTTAAGTGTGCAAGATTCCTCTTTATTCATATTGTGGAGACCACAGATGTTGCCTAAGTATGACAAAGATTAATTGTTGTAAAATAATAAGAGGTTAGGCTACCCTACTTGACAGACTACACAAAGACGCCATGAAGAAAGGAAGAGGTCCAGAGACTACATGAAAGAGAAGAGAATAAATTAGTTAACAAAGAAAACTCAGAATCCAGAAATATGACCCCAGTTAAGTCATTCCAGCTAGTCTCCATTGGTTAGAGCCATCCTAGATCAGAAAATAAAGACAAGAATGAATAAACCATCTTGGATATTCCAACCTTAGCAGATACCATGTCAAGCAGAGAGAGAAGTTATCATATAGAATTGTGAGAGATCATTTTTTTAACCTACCAAATCTGGAGGAGTTTGCTAGGTAGTAATTGGTACCCAACGTGGCTGCTACTAAAACAAAAGCCTATAAACATTGGCTTTAGGATTGCTTAGTGAAAATGTCCAGTGGTTCCTTGAGAAAACTACCAGTTAAGACCTGTAGAACAGAGATGAGATGTGTTATCCAGTAAAAGAATATTTGGCAACACTTGGGACTGAAATGTGGAAAATAATACACACACACACACACACACACATACACACACACACACCCCTCTAAAGTTGTGGAATTGGCCAAGGACATTGTCAAGCAGGATACTGAAAGTTCAATATAATAAGAGGAAAGATAATATATAAATAGAAAGAGATTAAGTATAGAAGGAACTGTTTAGTTTTTAATCATACCTAAAAGAAACATTTTCAACACAGGATTTGCAAAGCTGGGAAATACAAATATCTGTAATTGCAAACTTTTCTAAAGAACAAAAGATTATCAAAACAAATACAAACTTGGGGCAAGGCACATTACTAGGTGATATAAGCAAAACAGCTTTATGGTCAAGATTATATGTGTGGTGTAAATGAAAGACCCTTTTTGAAGGGAATGCTTCATAGATTTTTCTAAGCTAGTAGCAGTACCTCTAAGACTCTTAAAGCCTTGCCTTGTAAACCCTGTAAGAGAAAGGAGACCTCTACAATCTCAAAGATTTTGTCCACAGCATCCTGACTCATGAGTAGAGATAGAGAAGGGCCTGTCTGGAAGAGATTTGGACTGTGGCTTTTTTTTTTTTTTTCTCATGTAAAACTGTACATTGATATACAGGAACCCATAATGTTTCTAAGGAAATTACATTAGCATGGACTAAAAATATCAGTAACTTATAAAACCAAAAAAGAGGCCTTTGAACTCTCAACTTCCAAAGGGCAGTAATCTTGATTTCTGAGAAATCTCAGAAAGCTACTCAAACATAACAATAAATTATTTCTAATGGGAAAGAAATGATTATTCAGAGGATGTAGCCAAAATACCAGAAGAATGGACATAAGAGACACCTAGAATTATTTCTAGGAAGCAGGAGAAAGCCTTAATCCAGAAACTGGAGATATATTTCAAACTCTGTTTCTAGATCTTCAATAGTCCAGTGACTGACATGTCCATTCATTTTCACCCTTTATGATTGGACTTCTTTTCAAGTCCTTGCCTAAAAATTATATATTCAAGAAGAAGAGTATGTCCACATAAATTGTATTTTAATTCATAGGTCTTCAAGTAATGAGAAGCCTCATCTGTATCTGACCATAATTTATATAACAAGACCTAGGAATTTTAGTTTGAGCTTCATGTCATAAAATCCTGAGATCTTTGAAGTTTTGGAAAGGGTGAATATATTTTGCATATAAGATAAATAAAAATACTTCGTGACCAATAGTTACAATGTGTTTGAGTTAAAAATGTCATTATTGCATTGTCATTTTACTCATTTAGACATGGTGTTTATTCATTCACACTTTTGACCGGTATGCCTGGACTCTGCCTTTGACAAATCAAATATTTCAATTCCAGGTCTAGCCTGTAATAGCATAAAACATTGCAACTTTCTTGTGAAACTTGAGCTTCTGTGGAAAATACGTGGCTACTGTATTGGTCCATTTTCTGTTGCTGTAACAGAATACTACAAGCTGGACAATTTATAAAGAAAATAAGTTTATTTAGCTCACAGTTCTGGAGTCTAGAGAATACAAGAGCATGGCACTGGAGCATTCCTGCTGCATTATGACATGGAAGGAGATATCACATTGCAAGACAAAGCAAGTGTGCTAGATCAGATCCCTTTTTCTCTTCATATAAAGCCACCAATCCCATTATAAGGTTCCACATTGGTGATTATAGACAATCCTAATTAGCTCCTAAGGGTGCCATGTCCAAACAGCATATGAATTTGGTGATTAAGTTTTTAACACATGAAATTCAGGGAGACACATTCAAACCATAGCAGCTAAGCTGTTAGAGAAACTATGTGAAGATACTTCCTGGAAATAAAAAGATCTGTATACTATATGGATAAAACTAAGTAATTCAGCCACTAGTGAGAACTAAAAATCAAAATATGATCCTAACTGAGTCATCTTATCCAGCCCCCAGCAAGTAGAGCCACCCTAGCTAAAGTGCCATATATATGATTGAAGACATCATATTGGACTTTCAGCCCTAGCAGATATTATACAGCAGAGAAGAGCTCTCTTCTACGTGGCATTTTATATATACTTTGACTTTTTTATGCTAATGTGCTTTACTTTATTTTTGATAAAAATGAAATAAACTTACCTGTGTTTGTACAGAGATATGCCAATAACAAAGTGAAGATAATTAACAAAAGTAGACTAAAATGTGTTGTTCCTTTTCCTCCACTCAAAATACGGGAAAAAATAAAAAATAAAAAAAAACAAGTAGAAGGAAACAGGGTGCTAACCAGTAAAGTCTGGTCTTGTAATATGCACTTACAGACTTCTTAGCCTACTGAAATAAAAATTATAATTAGGGAATTTATTTTACTCAACAGGCAGAAAATATGACAAATAATAATATTAACTGTTAATATACTGCAGAAAAACTGGTGGTCATTATTTAAATGGGCGTATAGTTTGACTGAGTAATTTCCACTTCAGTGTATCTGATGTTGTTATTCACTATTCACAAATATTCTGTTTCTCCCCTTTAAATGCGTATGGCAAAATTTATTTTCATCACCCCTTTTAATGATAGACATTACCAAATAAATTTCACTTATAAGTGAAGTTTCAAGAGCTTGGGTATAATGTATTACATTATTTGTTTCTCAGATCAATTTCCATCATTGTCTCAGATGGTGACTTTTGCAATACCTGACTGAATACTGAAGTTATTTATGAGAATAAGAAGCAATGCTTCATGCTGACCAAAGAGTGTGAGCTACAAAGGAATCCTTAGGGTTTACCTAGGGAATTTCAAATTTCTTTCTTACTGTAACATAACCTAATCAAACCTGACTTAGGAATTCTTGTTTCATAAATAATTAAAATTTGAGAATAGACATACAATTCTTTATTTCTGTTTATAATTAACAGGAAAAAAATAATTGAAATGTCCTCCCATTGGAAAACATTAAAGCCCAATATGTTATATAAGTGTCTAGTACATATGAAACTATTAAATTACAGCTTAGAATATAATGTACTGAGATTTAGAAGATGATGTGCATACATTAAATTATGTGTAAAGTATATAAATACTTAAAACAAACAAAAAAAAAACTAGTTGTTATATGTACCCAGACATATGTATTTAAAACCAGAAAGCAAGGTTTGTAAGAAATGTAATTTTAGGAAGAAATAAAAGACATATTTATCTCAATTATTGATCATTGAACCTACTGTTTGTATTGATCCCATGTAATTAAAATAAAAAAGTAGATGCATTAGCACATATCAAAACCTACCATTTTAAATTAATCAATACATACATAAAAATTACACAGGTTTATGTTATGTAGTTTCAAAGAGAGAAAGAATTGGAAAGCATTTAATAGAAGTACATCTAGAATAATCAAACAAATGTAATGCTGGAGGTAGGAAAAGGATGTTTGCATTTAAGGTGCAAAGTGAACAATAAATACACAGTAACATTTAGAAATTATTGTATAGTCTATATTGAGTGGGATACAATGTCTGTAAGGATGAAATTCAAAAACTGGTGTAACACTGTAAAAGATTTATAATGAAAACTTTATTCTAAGTTGATGAAGGATTTTACATAATCAGAGCTATTTTCAGAAAATCTGTTAATACTGTTGAAGGTTAATCAAAATAAAGAAATACAAAAGGTAAAAAGGCATACTATGAGATTAATTATAATGGTTCTGCTGAAAGTTAAAGAGATTTAAACCATCGGTGTGTCTATGCAAATGCACTCTATCCAAAGAATATCAAAGATACCAATCCCAGATAAAAATTTGTTTGATCTAGAATTTTTTCAGAAGAGAAGCTAAGATTCATAGGAGAAATCAAAAATGCTGCTTTATACTAATTGTAGTTTACATTCAAACATTAAGCTATCTTAACAATTCTGAAACAGATTTATTTTTATTTCTATTATGATGAGAAAATATCTTACTAGTGACATATCAGAAATATGATATGACTATATCAAACTTTAGGAATACTACAGAAAAAAAAACTGTTTGGGTTGTAGCAGAAAGAATTAATGGCTACCTCTATTATTCTTCTTCTAAATCAAAGGCAATTTCATTCCTCTATATGAAAATGGTATCAGCAGAATATGGTCTCTTCTTGAACCACTAACTATGTTTTAAAATATTTTTGAATGGACTCATCTACTTGTATTAAACTATATACTTAGATTTGGCTGTGGTATTTTCTCCACTAGTATTTTAACTCACATCGGAGATATTGCACAGAACTATCAATATTTCTTTGATTTAATCTGTCAGCTTTACATTTATGAAATGGATCACAAATTCAATTCCATCTCATTCCATATTTTTTTTCTTAGGTATTCATTCATATTCAATTATTCTGCTATATGTGTCTTTCTAATAACTTTTGTTTTTTGAGATGGAGTTTTGCTTCACTCCTATTGCCCAGGATGGAGTGCAATGGCATGATTTTTGCTTATGGCAACCTCTGCCTCCCAGGTTCAAGTGATTCTCCAGCCTCAGTCTCCTGGGTAGGCAGAATTACAGGTCTGTGCTAACACATGTGGCTAATTTTGTATTTTTTAGTAAAGATGGGGTTTCTCTATGTTGGTCAGGCTGGTCTCGAACTCCCAACCTCAGGTGATCTGTCCACCTCGGCTTCCCAAAATGCTGGGATTACAGGTGTCAGCAACCGTGCCCTGCCCTACTAATAACTTCTATAGAAGTGTTCCATCCTTCAAATTCTTCGCTGGTTAAAAAAAATAAGACAGTGCTGTTCTATTGAGCATTTCAAATGTATCCACAGTATGCATGTTACTTGATTCATATTCAAAAGCTCATATTTTCAAAAATGAAAGAAAAAATGTGTTCTAGTAAAATAATATATTTTACATAACTCTTTCCAGCTAAAAGGCATATTCTGTGTTACAAGTACAATCTTTAGTTAAAATCTAGTTGCATATTTCTTCATAGCATTGTGAAAGCAGTATTAACTTATTTTGCATGTGCTTCTAGTACTATGAAAGGAGGTGTGGGCATTAGACACTATTTGCTCACACACATACAAAAAGAAAGTAACATTACTTTTTGTCTCTTCATGCAATAAATTCTTAACTGTGTCTCTCACTGGTGTAAGAATGGTGACGGAGAATAAAGTAATTTTAACATAGGTTTTGGTTTGCAAAACTCTCTGGGCCTTCCCAAATATTCTGCAATTAAGATCTCTACACAGTACTTCATTCAGCAAATTAAAAAGTGACCTACATAAAAAATGCATTGGGGACAAATCAACCATCAAATCATTAAGCTAAACTTCCTTGTCATTCAATAAGTAGGAAGTAAAGAAATCAGAATGTATCTGCAGAGTAAAAGATGACTTTTATGAATTTCTATTTCACCACTAGATATTAGTGATTTAATTTTAATTCTCAGAAACAATATTTTGGCTTTTTTTTTTTTTTTTTTGATAGTGTCTCTGTCACTCAGGCTGTGTTCCAGTTGTGTGAATATGGTTCATTGCATCCTTCAGCCTCCCAGGCTCAAGTGATCCCCCTACCTCAGCTTTCCAAGTAGCTGAGACAACAGATATACATCAGCACAACAGACTAAATGTTTTTTAAACTTTTGGTAGAGATGAAGAATCATCATGTTTCTCAGGCTCATCTCGAACTCTTGAGCTCAACTGATCCCCCCGACTTTGATCTCTCAAGGTGCTAGGATTACAGGCATGAGCCACCACACCTGGCATGTTGTTATTTTATTTTTGATTGGAAAAATTCTTGGAATCTAGGATACATTATTGAATGAGTCACTGTGACTTATTTGACAGTTGGGTCATACATTATATCATCTGATTATAACCTTTCTCTAGTAATATTAATAATTCATTATTTTTTGTATAGGTTTTAAATAAAATGGTTAACAGTAAAAATTTTCTTAAGTAAAAGTATTTCTTATTTTTTTGTAAGAACACTTTCATTGTCTCAAATATATGATCAATGTTTTCAAAATAATACTGAGCCCCCAATTTTCTATGGTTAAAATATTCAAAGGCCAATTATTTGTTGTTTAGTAATTGGTTAAAGGTCATTTTCTAAAAGAGATGAGAAATCACTGCTAAATTTGCTGCAAAACAATAAAACAGAGGTTTTGTTTTTGATATTTGAAATCTTAGGCACTTAGGTGAAAATAAACACATGTAACACTATTTTGTAAAATAATTATTTAAACCATTTTACTCTGTATTAAATTTGATAAACTAACACTTGATAAATAATTAAACAAATGAAAAATGATATCACTAAAGTGGCAGAGGAGAAGCAATGTGACTTCACTCCTCTCCATAGAAAACCAGAAACAAATATCCAGCACTGAGATTATCATCAGCTGTGATGGTTAATAATGAGTGTCAAATTGATTAGATTGAAGGATACAAAGTATTGTTCCTGGGTGTGTCTGTGAGGGTGTTACCAAAGGAGATTAACATATGAATCAGTGGGCTGGGAAAGGCAGACCCACCATTAATCTGGGTAGGAATAATCTCATCAGCTGCCAGCTTGGCTTGAATATAAACAGGCAGAAAAATGTAAAAAGAGAGATTGTTCTAGCCTCCCAGCCTACATCCTCCTCCCATTATCTGCCTTCAAACATTGGACTCTAAGTTCTTCAGTTTTTGGAACTGAGACTGGCTCTGCTTGCTCCTCAGCCTGCAGATGGCTTATTGTGGGACCTTGTGATCATGTGAGTTAATACTTAATAAACTTCTCTTCATATATATATGTGTGTGTGTGTGTGTATATATATATATGTGTATGTGTGTGTGTGTGTGTGTGTGTGTTCAATTAGGTCTGTCCCTCTAGAAAGCCCTGGCTATCACACCAGCAATATCGTAGAAGTTAAATTTGAGGCTGAGACAATCCCTATGGCCAAAGAGAAGTAAAAAAAAAAAAAAAAAAAAAAAAAAAAAAAAAAAAAAAAAAAAAAACTCTGAGCAGACAGTAAGAAAGTAAGACTTTTTAATGCATAAAGTTCCTCCAACAATATACCAGGCACCACATGTGGAAAAGTTCCATCAGATTCATGGTGTCCACACTGGAAAAAATAACATAAAGCCAGACAGTCAGCTTTCCCACCATGTTGTGTTTTCTTGCCAGAAAATCATTCCTGCCTCAACCCATGGGAAGCATCACAAGTGCCTGTAGGAGAAAAAACTACCGGGAGGCAGAGTGAGAGACAAAGAGAGGAGGTGAGCTAGCAATCCCAGCCTGCAAAGTTCTGCTCTTTATCTCAGCCAAAGAAGATGCCAAATCCGAGTAGCTATTTATTAGCACCACATTGTAGAAGGCATACTCCATGAATCTTTTGAACACAAACTTTTAGACATGATTGCCACACAGTTTGGGTATCCTCTTTGGGACCGTCACATCCAATATAAGCAGTGCTCCAAACCTATGCAAAAGCTGAGACAAATTCCATGTTAATACACTAGAAATAAGGCAGCAATCTAGAATAAAGTGTACTCAACAGGCACATTACAAAGAACCTCCAAGCAAACATACCCTGGAAAGACCAAAACAAGGCTGGAATAATCTTTAAATGCAAAACCATACGTGTATGTTCACCAGAAACAACAGCAAGCAGGGAAACATGATCTCTCCAAACAGGCAAAGCAAGGAGCCAATGACTGGTCCTAATAAGATGAGGATGCTTAAACTTGAAAAATATAGCAAACAGCAGTTCTGAGGAAACTCACTGAAGTTCAAGATAACACAGCAAGAAATACAGAAGCTTATCAAAAAACGTATAAGAGATTGAAATAATTTTTAAAAAGAATTTTTAAATTTTTAAGATTTTATTTTAAAGTTATAAAATTAAAACAAACAAACAAAAAAAAAATTCTGGAACTCAGAAATACATTTCCAAACTGAAAAATGTATGAGATGCTCTCAAGAGCAGAAAGGATCAGGCCAAACAATAATCAGCTCAACAACAGTTTATTTAAAAATACACAGTCCAGGAAAATAGAATAAAATAAATAAAAAGTGTTGAGGAACACCTATGAAATCTAGAAGATAACTTCACAAAGTCAATATAAGAGTCATTGGCATTTAAGAGAGAGTTGAAAAAGAGTAAGAAGTACAAAGCTTATTAAAAGAAATACTAACAAAAAGCTTTTTGAAAATACAGAAAGATAGAAATATCCAAGAAAAGGAAGGTCAGAAATCACTAAGCAGATACAATCCACATAAGACTGCTACTCCCAGTTGTATAATAATCAAGCTCTCAAAGATCAAGGACAAAAATAAGATCCTAAAATCAACAAGAGAAAAGAGGAAAACAACGTTAAAGGACTGCTGATGCTTCTGGCAACAGACTTCTCAGTAGAAACAATATAGGCCAGGATAAATTAAATATATTCAAAGTGATAAAGAAAAGTGACTTCTAAATGAGAATACAGTACAAAAATAAATAAATAAATAAAAAGCTGTCTTTTAAACATGATAAACAAAAATTTTCCCAAACTCCCCCAAAAAATAAAATTCTGAGGAAATTTATCACCACTAGACTAGACTCATCTTACAAGAAATGCTAAAGGGATTTCTTCAATCTGAAAAACAACAACAACAACAACAATAACAATGAAAACTAATATGCAAGAAACAAAAAATGTACTAGTAAAAGTTAAGACACAGACAACTTCAGAATAATCTATAACATTACATGTGGTATACAATCCCCTAACATATCTAGTATGAAGACTAAAAGCAAATAAAAACAATAATAAATATATCAACTTGTTAAGAGATAGGCAATATCAAAATCTTAAAAAAAAAAATAAAGACAACAAAACATCAAAATGTGTGCTTTTAGTAAGACTCGTAGTTAAAACAAAGGTAAAAACTATAACAGATACACAAATAAATAAGAGCAATAACTTAAAACATACCATCAGAGAAAATCACTTAACCAAAAACAAAAGAGATGAGTTACAAAACAACCAGAAAACAAGCAACAAAATGAGAGTAGTAAGTTTTTACATATCAATAATAACATTAAATGGAAATGGCCTAAATTCTCCAACTAGAAGATAGACATTTAAAAAAAAAAAACAATGACACAGTTATATTTTGCCTGTAATGAACTCACTTCACTTGTACAGATACACATAGACTAAAACTTAAGAGGTAAAAAATGATATTACATGCAAATACACCCAAATATTCAAAACAAACATCAATAGATCTAAAGGAAAAGATATACTGCAATAAAATAAAGGTAGGGAATTTCAACACAACCCACTTTCAGTAGTAGAAAGCTCATCTAGATAGAAATTCAGCAATAAATATTGTAGTTAAGCCACACTCTACACCAAATGGATGTAACTAAGATTTATAGAACCTTTAATTAAACTGCTACAGAATACAAAAATACTTTCCATAAGCACATGGAACATTCTTCAGGATAGACTGTAAGACCACACAACAAATTTCAATTAATTCAAAGAACTCAAAATAATATGAAGTAATTTATCTAACAACAATGGGATGAAATCAACAATCAATAGTAAGAGAAACTTTAGAAACTATACAAACACATGCAAATTAAACAACATGCACCTGAATAATAAATGGGTCAATTAAGAAATTAAGAGAGAAACTTAAAAATATCTTGAAACAAATGAAAATGGAAATACAACATACTAAAAATCGATGGGATACCACAAAAGGAGTACTAATAGGGAAATTTATAGCAATAAATGCCTCTATCATAAAAGTAGAAAATTTTCAAATAAACAACTTAATGGTGCACCTCAAAGAACTATAAAAGCAAGAACAAAACAATGCTAAAATTAATTGAAGGAAAGAAATAATAAAGATCAGAGTAAACATATATAAAATCAATACTAAAATTATTAAAAGATCATTAAAACAAAGTTTATTGCTTGAAAGATAAACAAAATGAAGAAACCTTTGAATGAAAGAGAAGACACAAATTAATAAAATCAGAAAAGTAAAAACACAAATTATCAGAGTTAATAAATTATCAGACTTAATAAAAGACACAAATTAAAATTAGAAGACACAAATTAATAAAAACTTAAGAATAAAAGAGAAGACACAAATTAATAAAATCAGTAAGGTAAAAAGAGACATAGCAACTGATACCCCAGAAATACAAAGAAAATAAAATCACAGATACTATTATGAACAAATGTATTCAACAAATTGTGAAATCTTGAAGAAATGGGTAAAGTTTTAGACACATAAAACATACCAAGATAAAACCATGGAGAAATAGAAAACCCAAACAGAACAATGGGTTACAAAATAGAAGCAGTAATAAAAGTTTCCTAACAACAACATGAAAAAAACCAGAACTTTATGGCTTCAATGCTGAATTCTATCAAACATTTAAAAAGAACTAATACGAATTCTACTCAAACTCTTCAAAAACATTAAAAGACCATTTAACAAGGTTGAGATTCACCCAAAGGAATCAATGATGATTTAACATATGCAAATCAATAAATGTAATACATCACATTAACAGAATCAAGGGACCAAACTACATGATTTCAATAGATGCTATAAAAGCATTTAATAGAATTAAACATGTCTTCATGATTAAAAGGGCTGTAATACAGAAGGAACATACCTCAAAATGATAAACGCAAAATACCTGCAGCTACCATCTTACTGAATGGAGAAAAAATTAAAGCATTTCCTCTTATATCTTAAAAAGGAAAAAGAAAAATGAAATGAATTCCCACTTTTACCACTTTAATTCAACATAATCTTGGAATTCCTGGCCAGGACAGTTAGGCAAGTGAAAGAAATAAAGGACATTCAAATTGTAAAGAAAAAATTAAGATTATTCCTGTTTACTCATAACACTATACTATATTTGGGAAAACCTAGACTTCACCAAAAATCTCTTAGAACTGATAAATGAATTTTGTAAATTTTACTATACAAAATCAAAATACAAAAGCTAGTAACATTTGTGCATGCTATCTGTGAATAATCTGAAAAAAATTTAAAACACAATCACATTTACAATATCTAAAAAAATATAATCTATGAATAAATTTAAACAAATAAGCAAAATATTTGTACAAGGAAACTATAAAATACTGATAAGATTAATTGAAACACACACATATACACACACACAAAAGATAGCCCATGCTAATGAACTGGAAAGTTAATACTATTAAAGTCTCTATTCTATCGAAAGCAATCTACAGAGTCAATGAAATCTCTATCAAAATACCAGTGACTTTTTTTATAGAAATAGAAAAAACAATCCAAAAATTTCTATGGAACTTTAAAGGATTCCAAGTGGCCAAGGTAATAATGTGCAAAAAGAACAAAGCTTGAGGTATTGCATTACCTGACTTCAAAATATGTTACAAAGCCATACTAACCAAAACAGCATGGTACTTGCATAAAAATAGACAAATAGATCAACAGAACAAAATGGAAACTCCAGAAATAAATCTACATATACATATTCAACTCATTTTCAACAAAAGTATCAAACATACTGATTGAAAGGACAGTTTCATCAATAAATGGTGCCGGGGAAACCAGACATTAATTTTCAGAAGAATGAAGCTAGACCCTATTTCTTACTTTACACAAAAATCAAATCAAAATGGATTACAGACTTAAATATTGGACCTGCAAATATGAAACTACTATAAGAAAATACTGGGAAAATGCTTCAGGACACTGGAGTGGGTGAATATTTTTTGAGTAAATTATATGCAACAAATGTAAAAATAGACAAATAGGATTAAGTTAAAAAGTTTCTGCATAGCCAAAAACAAAAACAAAAACCAACAAAAAAACTGCAGAATGAAGAGTCATCCTACATAATGAGTGCACATACTTACAGACTATTCATCAAATGAAAGATTAATAACCAGAGTATATAAAAATCTCCAACAACATATAGAAAAAAAAAAATCCAATTAAAATGGGCAAAATATCTTGACCTTTTCCAAAAGAAGACATAAAAATGACCAGAGCATGCAAGAAAAAATGTCCATCACTAACATCAGGGAAATAGAAATAAAAACTACAGTGAATATTACCTCACCTCAGTTAGAATGGCTATTACCAAACAAACAAAACAACAACAGCATAAAAAAAAAAAAAAAAAAAAAAACATAATAGATGCTGGAGAGGATGGGGAGAAAGTGGAACTCTTGTATACTATCAATAGAAATGTAAGCTAATACAGCCATTTTGGAAAACAGTATAAAATTTCCCCCATAAAACTAAAAATAGAACTATGATGTTGTGTAGCAATTCTACTGCTGAGTATATACCCAAAGAAAAGAAATCAGTGTACCAATGGAATGTTTACACTCCCATGTTTATTGTTGCAATATTCACAATAGCCATGCTATGGAATCAACCTAAGTGTCTGCTGAGTCTGTCCCACAGACTCAGCCAAGCGATGTATGAAAGAACTATGCTGACACAGGTATTTTTCCTTACAGCATGGTTAGGGTCCCACAATGGTTTTGCACTGCCAACAAGAGTGCCGCACCCATAACTGAGTCTCTCTCGCATTTATTTAGTACAGATTCGATGACAAAGGCTTGAAGTAAACACAATTTGTGAGTAATAAACATTTTCGACCCCCCAAATAGAGCACAGGAATGATCAAAGTTGGTTTCTGGAGACAGGAGTAAACAAATTTATCTAGATAAGTTCCTTTACATTCCCTTGTTATCTGACCTTTGCCCTTAGCCTCCAGATAAGAGAATTTGACTGCCTTCAGTCACAATTATCTCCCAAAGCTTTTGGCAAACCTCCTGGCCTCCCAATAAGGTTTGCATCTTTCCCTATAACTTTTTCTTATAACCCTGACCAATCTCCTAATCGTTCCCTTATTTCCCACCACCCTGACCAATCTCCTAATCGTTCCCTTTTCTTTTTGCATCAGATCTTATTGATTGAAGAATACAGATGTGTGTAGCAACAGGTTTGTCAGCCACTGCAGTTATAACTCATGTTCTGGCTTTGCATCCTAGAATTACTAAATAACATAAGACAAACATGAGTATAACCAGTAACATTCTTTTTCAATCAAGGAATGACCCCCAGGGTCTATCCAGGAGAGACATCCTCCCACATTCTTCCATATGGTTGTTTGTTGGGCATTAGATCTATTTAGGGATTCTACAATTTTAAGTTGCTTTATGTCTGTGATTAAGGTTCCCTAAAGGTGCTGTTTCACCTCATCCCAACTACATATTGATTGATTCCAAGGTAGAGAGGTGACATAGATATGCTTATGTTCCTGGTCACAGTTTAATTGCTGTTGGAATGCCAGTGCGCCTTGCTGCTCCCCTACATATCGTAAGGCAGCCTCAAGGACTTGTAGACATGCAATAATTTTGTATCTATACCCTGCTGTAAGAGAAGTTCACTAGACACATCTCTAGTAAAGTTATCTACAAAGGTAACTGTTTGTACTGATTCAGTAATAGAGGCCCAGGAACACTAGCAGTTGCTATGATGACTATGGCTGAGACTATTAAGGCTATCAGTATACCTGTGAATCTTTTGTGTCTGACCTGGAACAGGGAACATTCTAAGGTGCAAGAGCAGAGGAGCCTTGCCAATCGCATGTCAAATTGACTGATAGGAATGCCTCAGTTTGTCTCCTTAATACCATGACACTAGCAATCCTTAAATTAGATATATTGTAACTAGGGATACATGAGGTGAACCAAGCTTGTCCTTGCACTCAGGTCACAAATGTGGAGTTGTGGGGTGTAATTGGAAATATTGGTTCCCATAAGGAAAACATATGGATGGGTAGTGCAAATCAGGCACTGACCTATGTGATTATGAATAATGGTTATAGTATAGTTGTTACTGGCTGGAATTATGATATGTCCCATGCCAGGTGTTGAGGGAGGTGCTAAGATGTCCCAGGTGCCATAAAGTGTCTCGGGGTAGCATGGACACCACTTGGGGTGTGGGATATCCCATTCCCCCATCAGCCCAAATTACAGGGAATGGGGCATGGCTATGAAACTGTGATTGATGTCACAATGGATGTAGACATGAGTATGGTTGCCCTGTAAATGGCAGTGAGGTCTCCAATCTAAGATATTATAATTGCCTAACTGGAGGCTATGAGCTTGTCCCTCATGACAGACCTTCCAGCCAAAGTGGAATCCATTACTTTCCCTGCTACACTCTTTAGCACAAGAAGGAATGTTGGGGAAAGTGGTATTGGTTATGTTGACCGGTTTGAGGCTACCTGCAATCAAGAATGTTAAGGGCTTTCCTTTCGAATGATGTTGCCACAATTTTGTTTAGGCAGGTACACATAAGGGTTAGAATTCTTATAACTTATACACAGTAGGAGGATAGTGGAGTGATATATAATGCTAACTGACACCTTAGTCGAATGTGTGCCATTAATGAGGAACCCCACTGGGGGTAAGTCAATCCTTCCTAGCCAAGCAGTTACATTATTATAGGCTGGGAAGGGGATGTCTGCTCAAGTAACTGGGCAAAAGAAAGGCAGATCTAACAGATGAGCCCAATAGAGTGTAGCAGGTATGTGTTGCAGGCAAAACCACAGCATCAAAAGGATCAATACCCTATGTGAGTTGCAATGTACAACAGAGAGCATAGCAAGGAACAAATTATCTGGAGTGAATGGTGTCTGTGTCCGGAGCAGAATGCTCTCAGTCTCCTGAGTTGTCTTCTTCAACATCCCCCAGGTAATGTCCGGGACTTATGTTGTCCGAGGAAGATGCATCGTTCAGGGCTTTGGGTCCTCCAGGGTAATTTCCTACATTTCTGGTACCGGGTTGGCTCCTAGTCATGCCATGGTATGGTTTGATGCATCATGCTGGAATCCAGAGAAGACCTAAGGGGGTGTGAACACAAGCATATCCTCTTTCCCATGTTAGCAATTCATTCGGACCTCACCATACATTATTATTTACATCTTTTCACAAAACTGTGGGTTTTATGTCTTGAAAGATTTTAGCAAAGTGCTTTTCCTATAACCGATTGAAATTTATTATTTAAATTTAAGAAATTAATAGGAAATAAGGCTTGTGCTAGTAGTATTGCAGGGTCCTTACTCATATTCTCCCCTTTTTGGTTTCTGAGCATATTTTTAAGAGTGGAACAGACATGTTCTACAATGGCCTGTCCTTGGTGGTTATCTGGGATGCCTGTGGAATGTTGGATGTTCCACATGTGACAAAATTGTTGAAATTGTGAGCTGGCATAAGCCAGACCATTATCAGTTTTAATTTTTGTGGGCCGCCACATAAACGCAAAAGAGAAGATGTTTAATAACATATCAGTTGGACTCTCCAGAAAGAACATGTGCGCTAATTAGGTGAGAATTGGCATCAATGGATACAGGTACATATCTCAGTTTTCCAAATTCACAGACATGTGTAACATCTGTTTGCCATAACTGATTAGGTTCTAGTCCTTTAGGGTTTAACAGCTGTTGAAGGAGGGGACGTGTCTGTGAGCTGGCAATCTGGATATTGCAGATAATTTGTTAAGCTAGTCTTTGGGTACATTTAAATTGTTAAGTTTCTCCAATTTTGGTGGAAAAAAATGATGCAATTGGGTTGCTTGGTAAAGCGGTGACATCATAACTTGCAGGTCTGCTTGATGATTGCCATAAGCCAATAGGACAGACAATGAACTGTGGGCTTGAATATATGTAATAAAAATGAATGTGTACATTGACCCAGAAATTGCTGAAGTTGAAGAAAAAGTGCACACAGGATGGACTCGAGAGTAGACTTAATGAGGGCTGTTTCAAGGTTCTGCAATAAATAAACAGAGTAAGCATAGTCAGTAACAATATTGATAGGTTGAGTGGGAAAGGTCTCTAGGGCCAATATTAAGACTCCAACCTCAGCTCTCTGAGTACTAGTAAATCCAGAATGAGTGAGGGAATTATGTATTCTCTACCAAATAGCCTCTTTTCCATTTTTACCAGAGCTCTCAGTAAAAAGCATTAAAGCATTAGGTATGGGAGAGTGAACTAGTTTTGTAGGCACACCTATAGCAGTATGAGATAAGAACTGAAGTACTTTGTCAGCAGGACGGGTATGCTCTATATGGTCTGCATAATTAGAGGGTGCTTTCTGAAGGTCTAGAGATAGGGGCAGTACTGCTTTGAATTGCTTTTTACTCAAAGGAATTCTTAGGACCTCAGGGTCATAACCCAGCAACTGATTGCATCATCTGCAGACTGATTGCCTCGTCTGCAGATGACTTTACTAACTAGCTGAATATAAGGATATAGTGTTTTAGTCCTGGTATGTGAGAAAAGTACGCATTCTAGAAAGTGCAGTCCTGGGGCCATCTGTCCTATTAATCCCATTGGGGAATGTTTAGTAGGAAAAACAAATAATTGGACTGAATATTGTGGGTCTGTGCCATTTAGTTGTCTCTGAGACACAGCATGCTCTATTTTCTCAATTTCTTTTTTTTTTTTTTTTTTTTTTTTTTTTCTGCAGGAGTTAAAAACCTGGGAGAGTCTAGGGTTGTATTGCACTTTAGGATAGAAAACTGTTTTTGCAGACTATCAGTAGTTATGCCCAGGATGGAGCAAAGCCAATTAATATCACCCAGTAATTTTTGATAATCATGATAATCATTTAAGGTGTATAAGTTGCTAGTATTTAATTAAAACTTTTGAGGTCTTACTGACCGGGAAGTTAGAATGTATCCAAGATATTTCCAAGGAGAGGACAATTGTACTTTTTCAGGTACTATGGTTAAACCTCTTAACTGTGTATTCTTTATGACAGAGGCATATAAACTTAAAAGTATTGGCTCCGTTGGGGTTGCTAGTAAAATATCATCCATAAAATGAATAATCTTGCAATTAGGAAATTCTTTTCTACTAGGGAGCAAAGCCTGATTTACATGAGACTGACACATGGTAGAAGAGTTCAGTATTCCTTGAGGAAGCACTTTCCAATGAAATTGGTGAGCTGACCTTTCATTATTGATAGCTGGTATTGTGAAGGCAAACTTCTCTCTGTGCTGTTCTGCAAGGGGAATAGTATAAAAGCAGTCTCTTAAGTCAAAAATGACTATAGGCCAATCTTGTGGAATCACCATGGGGAAGGGAGCTCCTGTTGGAGGGGCCCCATAGGTTGCAAATTAGCATTGATAACCTGTAATTTCCTGTGATTGTTGGGAGAAACAGCTGAAAGTATCTAGCATAAAATGAAGGTTCATCTGCACAAATCTTCCTCTTTTCAAGTGTAAGTGGAGCATCACTATGTTCAACTAATAGGAAAATTATAGTGTTCCTCAAAACTATGTTCTCATTACTGGATATTTTTCTCGTCATAGTTGAAAAGAATTGAGGGTCATCAGTGTCTTACAGAGAAAAAATTTTCTCCTCTCCGTATTCTTCCTCCTCCTGCTCCTCCTCCTCCTGATTCTACTCTTGCTGCTATACTTCTCCCTATTCTGCATCAGCATCACCATATTTTGACCATATACGAGTTGACATGCAGTTGATTGACTTACATATACAGCTAAGAAAAATTTCATTCATTTATGTTAAATACTGGGACCTACCAATTCCAAAGAAATATAACTGGTATTTTTCATCCTAACTCACTGAATGAAATTGTATTAAGAGGCTAATATCAGTGTAAAATGATCAGATGACAGTGCAAAATGATCAAATGAAATATTAGACGCTTTATTCTAAGGCTAGATTTATAGAGTTATTGAAATCTTCTTTCTATTCTTACTAAGTCCAAATGATACTCCATATGGTGCTATGGAATAATCATTATACACTTAATGATAGATTTAAACCCAAATTTGCATGATAAGCCATGATGGAGAGAGAAAGGAGGAGGCAAGTCATGTAGGTTGGGGTCTACAAGGTGATGACAAATTAGAAGAGAGGAAAAACAGAAAATGTAAGAAAGGGTGTCTAGGGGTAATGGCTGCTACTTTCAGTGTAGAAAAGCCACATACTGAAGTCCCATATCTGTTGACAAAGCTAGACAAAAAACTTGAATTGATTAGAAAAGTAAGTCTGAAAATTCCAATGTGTTTTAATATTGATGGAGTGGAATAAAATACATAAACCTAAAAACAAGGACCTTGGAAACTTGAGGATGCTAATTAGCTAAAAGTAAGATCATCTTGAGGGTGGAAAAATGGAATAATGCATTTTATTCAACCTCTTTTTAATCCACACAATCTATGAATTAGTGATTATCATTCTTACTATTCAAATTAGAGAGTCTATCCTGAGAAAGTTCCATGACCTTACCTAAAGGACCATAGCTGATAAATTTCAGGGCTCTGATGTGAAATCAAGCCTTAACAGCAAAGGCCAAGCATTTAATCACTAAGCTTCTTTTCCTTTAAGGTTCAAATTATGAGATCTGTGTGATTGCAGTAACTGTAGAAAAATCAGCCTAAGTTTTTAATTCTATTTATTGTCCTAAAGGTTTTTGGTGGAAAAGTTGTTGGTTTTTCTAAGAGTATCTAGTTTGGAAATACAATATAAAATTTGGTGATTCTTTTATGTAATATAAATCATTGAATATAAATTTTGTAAATTCTAACTGTTGGTATTTTGTTTGTTATTTCTTGGGAATATACTCCCTCATTTATACTTTTTTCTATACAAATATATATATTTTCTATACAAAAATATATATATATATTTGTATAGAAATTGACATTATATATATATATGTGTCAATTTATGGAAGCTTTACATGAACTTTTCTATTTGATTAATATCAAATAGATCTATTTGATATTGAGGATTTTCAAAATATTAGAAATAATAGAGACATAGATTGAAATCTCATCTCCATTCTTATTCTTACTAGTCTCCTTCCCTCCCCGTTTTCTTCCTTCCTTGCTTCCATCTCCCATCCCCATACCTCCCTCTCTTCCTCCCTCTCTCTTTCTCTCCCTCCCCCCTACTCCACCACCTCCTTTGCTTCTATCTCTCTGATTTAAAACTTCTTCTTTTTCCCTCTGGGTCAAGTTAAAGAAAGGATTTGGTGGTGCCAATCGATTCTGAAACATTCTCTTTTTTTTTAAGTGTCTGTGTTTCTAGTGACTGAGTATATGCATACATTTTCTTTTGTAGAGCCTGCATATCAAATGCCTTCTTAAAAAATTAAAGTACATACTTGAAATAAAGCAATTATTTTCATTCATCCCAGAGAAAAAAAGAGGTATACAAATAACTTTTTCTCTATTTTCTAGTAGCCTGCCACAGATGAAGTTTACACTAATTAGAAATCGTCTGGAGGCATAAGAGCAGATTGAGCCTTCGGCTGGAAGTACTTCCTGACAGGTGGTTCACCACAAAGCAACATTACAATTACCTAACACACTGTTTGATTTGTGTAAACCTCATTACTACTCACATTATTTAATGAACTATGAGCATTCCTTCACCTCCCTGCAGATTGCAGTGCTCCATTTCCATTTCAATTCAGAAATGAAGATTGCAGGGCTTAAAACCATTTGTTTTTTAAGAGCATATATTGCCTTGAATTCAAAATTCTGAATTTGAATAGCTTTAGAACATCTGCCTAAAACTTATCAATAAAACATGCAGATTAAATTGTATTCATAATGCTAATAATATTAAGATTTTACCATTTAGTTTATTTTTCCCCCATGAATAAAAAAGAAAAACTATTTTTTTCCAGTGTGTGAGGATGTGTGTGTTCAGTGTGTGTTCCCATGTGTAGTGAGGTGGAAAATTGAAGCAATTATCCAGATAATTCAAGCCTCAAACCACAAAATTGCCTCAATTCTTAAGTTCTCTTTGTATGTCTCTGCATATTCTTCAAGTCCATTTAAACAAAACTAAAATACTGTATTTTCTTTTCTGAAAAAGTCTAAATGTTTTTCTATCTGTTTTAGCCTAAAACTTCATGTTTTAATATCTCATGCATTTATGTTCTTAAAAGAGAACAAAAGTTTATTCACAATTTTCCAGAGAAGTGATTCTAACAGATCCTAGATATTAGTCACAATCTATTTTGATAGATAATTTTATCTATTTCAGATAAAATAATATAACATTCTGTAATTTATGCTATTAAAATTATTTTTCTAGGTGACCTAGTATGTGCCTACCTTGTGTTAGTTCTGTGGAGAATAAAAAGAAGTCCAAGGCAATCCACATTTTGAAAGTATATGTAAATATGCACAGAAGACAAAACCGTTAATAGAAACAAACATGTATTAAATGATAAATAATTCTCTACGTGTTTACTGGTTACTGAAAGGAGAGAAAGGAGGCTTTTTCTATTGCAGGTTTAATTGCCACTCAAATGACTGAGTTACTTGTCTTTGGTCTTCACCCTGTAAGTTACTTAGCTGATGGTCAACTAGAACATTACTTCAAGTCCTCTTACATTCTTATAATGAACAGACTAATGAATTATTTATTGTTTGGAGCTAAAGTTTGATGTTTTCAAATTGAAAAAAAACTGACCTCATTTTGCATTCCAGATATTTATCACTAATTATCAACTTTCAGAAGCTTCTATTCCTGTCAATCGTTTACTTAATGTCCTGTTTCCTCCTAAAGACACTTTCTATTATTTTCTTCCAGTGCTCACTCACCAAAGGTCATTCAGTAAAGATGTGACTGAGCCCAGCTCTGAGTGACTTCAAAGCCTGACCTTTTTTTACTGTCTAGCTGTCCAGATCCATTAACAGTACTCATTAGCATTTACAATGACCTAACTATGCTGCAGTTGCCAATTACCTCTCAAATTTGTGACTTAACAACATGGAAGTTTCTCGTTCATAGTACCATTCCAATCTCAGTCGCTAGAGCTATCTTCTCAATGTAGACACTCAGGAACCTAGACAAATGAAAGCTTACTCTTAGCATGTGCTTTCATTATTGCAAGAGCTGAATAAATGAAATATGATGAATCATGCAATCACTCTGTGGCAGATTAAAGATAGTTGAAATCTTTTTCTTATTACTTTAATTAAAAGATGGAGTTTAGCGCCCTTCCTTTGAATTTGGGTTGGCTTTAGTCACTTACCTGATAAACAGAATATTGCAAAACTGAACATGTATGAGTTCCAAGTCCAGATCAGAAGATGTCCTAAAGCTTGATGTCTTAGAACCATCCCTCAGGAACCTCTGATACACCATATAAGAATTCCAGCTATTGTGATAATTCTATGCTGTAAAGGTCATCTATAGGAGCTTTGAGTAACAGCTTTGCCATGTATTACATTTGAGCCCTTCAACCATCTCTGCCAAGTAGCCAGATATGTAAATGAAGCCATGTTACACCCTCCAACCATACCTATTGCCAGCTAAAATCTACTGAAGGATTTCCCACCCGATCTCTGTTTGAATTCTTGACCTGCAAATTGGGAATTATAATAAAAGCTTTAAGGCTGATACATTTTGGGGTAGTTTATTACAGGAATACCTAAGCAGAACAAAGTCTTGAAGCCTTCACTAAGTGACATATGTTCATTCCCTCTCATGATTAACTAGCCAAAAAAAAAAAAAAAAAAAAAAATGCCCATTGGGCCAAGAAGTGCTAAATCAAGGACTGTATCACCCATGACTGTAACAAATAACACCTTCTTTTTTTGGGGGGGATGGGGGAGTGGAAAGTAACCACTTCCTGTCCTGAATCATTTAGAAATTACTGAGTTGGCAGTTATTGTGTGCTTCTGTTGAAGTATTTTCTATTATCTTGAATTGTTAGTCAAATATGTTCTTTTAATATTTTAATGATTTGTCATAGAATGTGTTCTCAGCCTTGAAACATAAATATGTCATAAAATAGTGAAAAAGAAGCAAGAACTCATAAATAGTGTAGGCATTTGAGGTTAGTCAAGAAGACAGAAATGATCACTGTAGATAAGTGTAATAATGAGTACAATTAGAATAAAAATTAAGAATTAGATACAACAGAAGAAAAATGTTACAGAGACAGTAGAGAGAGTAGGGTGGTATGGTAGCACTAAATAAAAATAGACAGGAAAACCAGAGGGTTTTGTGTATATTTGGTAATATTTATTTCAAAAATATTAGAGCATAGTGAATGTAGATTTGGGGACAGATTTATTTTCAGTGAGTTAGAAAATAATAGAACTTGAGAGAACTAATAGAATAGGCTTTATAATTCATATGTTCTAGACAATAGTAGCCATACTGGTAATTAAAAAAAATCAATCTGAAAGACATTTCAAAATGCCAGGTGTCCATGATGCTTGTAAGATTTGTAAATGAATCCATGTTACCCAGAAAAATAAAGCCCACTATGGAACTTTTAAAAAATAAATCTTGTCTATATAGTGTCAAATATTTCTTATGTTTCACAATATCTAATTTCTCTGGAAAGTAGAGTCATATCTGATATTTCTTAATACTTAGCACAATACTGGACAAATAATATATTCACATTATAATCTTAAAAACAATAAAATGTTTCCACAAATGTTACTCTAACCACTGTGCATGTCCTTTAAAATAACATTGGCATATAGTCATATCTATATATAATTAGGGCCAGTGTTTCTGTGTGTCATTTTGAATAATCCAACACCAAAAGTAGTGTATAGGGAATGTATTTTAAAATATATTTTCAAATATAATATAATTTTTTTGAAATATGCACAATGTAACCAAGAAAGCAGATGGAGCTCTTAGTGAGTTGATGAAAACTAAATTGAAAAAATTATTTTTTAAAGATACAAAATATCCGTCAGGAAAGGGTAACTGAAGTTATAATAATAAATATTCATATTTTATGTTACAAAGAAGGAATCTATACAAATGTCACATTAATAATCTGAGAAAAAGTGGTGGGAAAATATAAGCAATTTGTAAAGCTTTTTTTTTTTTTTTTTTTTCAGAATGGGATGTTTCAAGACTAGCCTAGCTAACATAGTGAAACCTACTCAAAATACAAAATTAGCCAGGCATGGTGGCAGATGCCTGTAATCCCATCCACTCAGGAGGCTGAGGCAGGAGAATCACTAGAACCCGTGAGGTGGAAGTTGCAGTGAGCAGAGATAGCTCCACTACACTCCAGCCTGGGTGATAAGAGTGAGACTCCATCTCAAAAAAAAAAAAAAAAAAAAAAAAAAAAAAAAAAAAAAAAAAAAAAAAAAAAAATATCAAAATTAAAAGAAGATAAATTGAGCAATGAATGGGTGTGAATCGGGCAGCCTCCTGAGCCGCCATAGTCTCTGAGACTCCAGCAGAGTCACGAGGTGGAAGAAGATTTATGGACTGAAAAAGGAAAGTGACATACAGAAAACAGAAGTCAGGTAAAGAAACAGCTGGATTGGTTACAGATAAATGTTTGCCTTATTTGTATGAAAACCATTTGCTACATTTGATTGGCCAAAACTTGGTGACTGGCACAAGTATAAGCTACAGTCTGTTTAGACCTCCACTTGTTACAGTTCAGGATGTACAAAAAACTTTTAGGATGAACTTAAAATATTTAAGAAGGCGGCTTTAAACTAAACTCGATTTAAAAATTCCCCACTTTTGCTCATCTTGTCAATTTTGAGAGAGTGACAAAAACTTTAGTCATTGATGTCCATATCACCATCATAAGTACTTATTTGGTCTTGACACCCATTGGCAAACAATAGAACACTGTGTTTTGCAAATTGAGAATAAGGACTTTAAGTTATTTGTATTATTATTATTTTAAGGGTTACAGTAAAGTGTCCCTCCTTATACTGGAATGTCTTGTTTATAAGAGAAAAAACAAAATCTGGTCTGTTTTAGGATCTATGTTTCCTTAAAGTCTTAGTTTGATTATGTCACATTTAGTACGAGTGACTCCATTTCGGTTTGATGTGGTCTGTTGGGACCTCAACCCTAAAACAGATTTTAACATACACAGAAAGATCACAATATCTAGAAAGCAAATTATTAGTTGTATCAACAGACATAAGTGGTACAAAATCCTAATAAAGGGGAGAAAAGACTATTACATGGAATTAAAGACTTTAAAATGGAATGATTTATTTTGAAAGAAAGTAAATAATTTAATCTGAAATACAAATGCACAAATTCTTATTACTTAAGTAAGAATCCTAGTAACTAGATAAAAACAGCAAAGTCTGTCAAATTCAACTAGATTATTAGGTTTATGAGTGGAAAACTTTTATTTTGCTCTTCATTGTTGTGGTATCATACATGATTGTCCTATAGTATTTGGCAAACAATTACTTGTCAAATAAATTTCATCTAAAAATTGAAAGATGCTTTCTAGCTAATATAAGCCTTGTTTTTACGGAGAAAACAATATTGCTAGAACTTCTAGTAAATTTTCTTTAAGGCAAAAATGTAATTTTTTACACAATTTGAGTCTGCTAAATATTTTCTGATATAGATTGCCATTATCAGCGATTAACCAGTGGATTCATTTTATGAATCATTAAGTCAGCCAATGTTCCAGTCACAGTGGAATGGGAGACTAATGAAATTTTGAGGCCAAAAGGGAATTGATCATTTTAAAAGGAGAAGCAGATAGATGATAGAGAAGCAGAAAACATGGATAACACTGAAATTTAGTGAAAGAAGTAAAAGATGAGTTAAATAATAATTTAACATATCAGGGGACATTAATTATGGCTAACTATATGAATGAGAATCATTAAGCAAAATTAAGTCCAAAATCAAGTAATTAGTAAGTATGATACGGCTAGTTTAATTCCTAGGGTTCTTTGATCTAATAGATGAATTGCAGGGGCTCAGGGAACATGATGTGGTATGTTCAGTGTATTTTGTTGGTATATGAGATTTGCAAACTAATAGGAGACTCGAAGAGGTTAGGAAACATAGTTATAGATCAATTTTCAAGGATAATAACTTTTTTCAGAGATTATTTTAAAAATTACAATGACTGGTGTCCACAATTATAAAATTACAGTCCTGTTAAAATTCAATTTCAACAAAAATAAAGTATCAAAAATAGATCGGTTATACTAAGATATACTAAGATGTTAACTAGTTCTATAAATTATTGTATATTTAAAATATCTCATATATTTTACATCCTTTCCATTATTGTTTTAATATAATGATATAGATTCCCCATCATCCTACACATCTGGTTTTAAAATATTGGAGTAACACCGGAAAATAAATATCTGGGCAATGTAGCAGTGCTATTGTGTCATAAGCTATGTTAAGGACTAACGGGTATTTTGCATTGTATTATAATACATACATATGCATATATGTAAATTAGTTCTGTCACTGTGGAAAATAGCTAGAAGATTTCTCAAAGAACTAAAAACAAAACTATCATTTGACCCAACAATCCTATTACTGTGTATCTATCCAAAGGAAAATAAATCATTCAAAAAAGACATAAGCACTTATATGCTTATCACAGCACTGTTCACAATAGCAAAGAGATGGAATCAACCCAGGTGCCCATCAGCAGTGGATGGGATAAAGAAAAATAAAAGTGTGGTGAATATACAGTATGGAATACTACACAGCCATAAAAAAAGAATGAAATTGACCAGGTGTAGTGGCTCACGCCTGTAATTCCAGCACTTTGGGAGGCCAAGGTGGGTGAATCATCTGAGGTCAGGAGTTCAAGACCAACCTGGCCAACATGGTGAAACCTTGTCTCTAGTAAAAATACACAAATTAGCTGGGCATGGTGGTGGAGGCCTGTAATCCCAGCTACTCAGCAGACTGAGGTCAGAGAATAACTTGAACCTGGGAGGTGGAGGTTGTAGTGAGCCAAGAATGCACCACTGTACTCCAGCCTAGGCAACAAGAGCAAAACTCCGTCTCAATTAAAATAAAATAAAATAAAATAAAATGAAATAAAATAAAATAAAAAAGTAAAATAAAATAAAATAAAATAAAATGAAATTATGTCCTTTGTAGCGACATGGATGCAAGTTGGAGGCTGAATTGACACAGAAATAGAAAACTAAATGCCGTATGTTCTCATTTAAAAATGATAGCTAAACATTCTGTATTACAGACAATTACAGAAACAAAAGTGGGAAAAATAAACACTAGGGATTCCAAAAGGGGGATAGAGAGTGGGGGAAAAGGGTTGAAAAACTACCAATCTGGCTACTTGGGTGATGGGGTCCTTAGAAACCCAAACCTCAACATCACACAATATACACATATAACGAACCTGTAAATGTATCCTCTGAGTCTATTTTTTTTAATTCATTTTCACTTTTAAAAGATGTTTTTACTGACTAGAAAATTAGAGGTTTGCGCAGACTTCCTGACACTGCTGTAAAGATGTCTTACGTTGCCTCCTGGCTTCCAGTGTTTCTGTTTAGTGATCAGTGATCTATCATATTTTTGGCCCTTTGTATGTCTTTTTGTTCCAGCATCTTTTGAGCTTTTTCCCTAGATTGCTAACAGGTTGACTATTATGTGCCTAGGTGTGACTTTTATTGAGTTTGGGTTTTGCTAATTTCTTGAATCTGAGTGTTGATACACTTCATCCGTTTTAAAAATTCTCAACCATTCTCTCTTCAAATATTGTTTTTGCCAAATCATTTTTCTTGTCTTATTCCAAATCAAACACAAGTTAAATCATTTGGTGTAACCCACATATCTCTTATGGTCTATTCTTTTCATTTATTAAAATACTTTTGTGTTTTATTTTTTTATTGCCCTGTTTTAGAGCTTACTAATCTTACATTTGTTGTTAAATCAATCCACTGAATTCTTAATTTTACATTTTTTCAGTCTGAAATGTTCATTTTCTTATTTTTAAAATAGATTTCTATTGTCTTTTGTAAGTCTATACCCTGGTGTCTACTTTTGTCCTAAATGTTTCCTCTACTTTCTTTAATACATTTATCATAGTTATTTCAAATATATTATCTGTTGATTTCAGTAACTGGACTATCCGTATGTTCTACAATCATTATCTGCTTTTGCTTTTGGTTGTTAGGTATTGTTTTTCTTTTTTCATATGCCATATCATTTAAAAATTATTACATGTTGAAAATAGTGAAAAAAAATTCCAGAAGATCTAATCTTTCACCAGACATAATGTCTTTTTAATCTTATTATCTAAAGCAATCAGAAACTGTGTTGGATTAGGCTATATTGCACTTTTAGTGAAAGTCAGCCCATCTCAATTTTACCCTTATTGTTAAGGCATTACTCTCCCAGCGAAATGAGTCACTATCTCTCTATCCCTAAAATGTCATGACAGATATAGCTCTGTTCTTCAGAGGTTACAAACCAAGATCTCCTTCTGTTCCAAGAAGTTCAAAATCTCACATATATCTCAAGGGAAAGAAAATTGTTGTGCTTGAGACAAATACTCTCCCAAACAAGTCTTACTTTCCTAAGCCCTATTAAGATGTGAGAGATCTACTGTACTTTTACAAACTTTCAATCTAGTTCCCCAGTCTCCTGAACAACATCAGAGCTCAACAAATGTTCAATGAAAAAACGTGACTATGATGAGTTAGTTCCTTTCTTTCTGGTTTCCAATTGTTCCCATCAGGCTCACATGACCATTAAGTTCTGTGTTAATGATTCATCTCTTCTTCTCCTAACACGTATTTTCTGTCTGAAAAATTCCAATGTTTAGCCTATGCTAAGAATTAATGAACACCCAGAGAAGTACATTAACTTATTTTAGAAAAGTTCTATTGTCTGGAACATTTAGTCATCTAATCCTCATAGCATACACAGCTCTCTGATATCATTAAAATAGAATTTTATAACTGATATGAAAAAGTTCTGTTGTCTGGAACATTTACTTATCTAATCCTCATAGCATTCACAGGTCTCTGATATCATTAAAAGAGAATTTTATAATTGATTTTTTTTTTTTTTTTTTTAATGGCTGAACCATATGAAACTGCCATTTTTAGGGTCAAAAACAAATTGTCATAGGAGCTTGAGCTAGCCATGACCTATTGTATCTTATTTATAAGCAGAATCATGACACAAAAGGATTTTTAACATATTTTTAGTGAATTAAGCAGTTCACCAATACTTAAATTTGAAATCCAATAAAATGATTTATGCATTTATAACAAAATAGTTAATACATACCTATTATTATTGTAAGACCCAATGTTACATATTGAGTATGCAATAATTGGCAAAACTGATTCAGTTCCTACCCTGATGAACTTAAGTGTTTAATCAAGGAAGCAAACATTAATCACACATTTATATTAATACATAATCATAAATTGTATTTTGAGAATAAATTCTGATATCTATAAAAGTATTTATAAAATGAATCTGGTATAGTCTGAGGAGATTAGAGAAGGCTTCTAAAAAGTGTTTTTAAACTGCAGCGCTCAAGAATGCATTAAGTAAAATGAAACTATATTTTAACATGTGAGCAAATGCAGATTAAAAGAAAAATATAACTACCCAAAATTAGAGTACCTTCGTGTAAAATGATTTATAGTTTCTATAATAAAATAAGACACATAGGATTAAAGAACATCTGAGTGTCATTTATTCTAGCATTAGTAAGCTAGAGTATGTTCTCATAGAATTTTCCATCTAAGCTCACACAGGAAAGCTAAGTTCTTATTAATCATGAAACAATAAGGAAATCTTATGTTTTGACAGAGGAAATTAAAATAAAAAGAACATGACAGTTATTTAAGATGTTTAAAAATAATTTAGACAAAGATAATGGATAGCTATCCAAGGGTTTTAATCACAGAGCTGCCACTATTAGCTTAGCATTTTACAGATGACTGAACTCAAAGAGGTGAAAGATTTGGAGAGGAAAAGACTATAATCAAGATGTGACTGTTCTGGGAATGAAAATGAATAATCAATATCCCAGGGAGTATTGTAAAGAGAGGCTGTTTGAGGGATTTTAGAAGACGGATATGTCAGGACCTTTCATTTGATTGACTCTAGGGCTTAGGGGAGAAGGAAGTGAGTATAGGGCGTAAGAGTAGAAAACAACAACTTGTTATATAAGAGAGATTATAATTTGATACTGATGGTGTCTATTTCTAATGAGACTGAAGTTTAAAACATGGACTATGTAACGTTGGTTGTCATCCTGCTGAAATAAATTCAGAGTTCAGAAGAATGAAATGAAATGAGTTCAGAAGAATGAAACAATTAAGAGGTTAATCTATATAAAATTAATCAAAGTGGATGTTGAAGTCTCCAACCTGGATAGGCATTGGAAAGATATAGTAGGTAAAACGACATTCAGAAAGCTTAGAGAATGTAAAGCTTATAATATCAGATGTGGGTGATAGAGATGGGAGAATGCATGAAATATTCATTAGTTAGAAGAATGACCTCAGACATGATGTTAATTTCATTTCTAGTTACTTATGTTTTATTTCTTTTAATTTTATTTTTACATGTATATGCTGCCATTTTTGTTTTGATATTAGTATAAAGAAAAAATGTGCCAGCCACGAAAGTAAATAACAAGAGCACAAGAGAGTAAATCATATGGGAAGCAGGATTCGCTTCAATGACAATATATTTACCTAAAGGGTAAAATTCAATTTATATGAATACAGCAAACTCCTTTGTAAAATAGAGAATTCAGTGCAACCATGAAAAAAAGAATATTTGTGTGTTATCTGGAGAAAGTAAATTGATGGGATTGACCAAAATGTTCCTCATTGTGCTTATAAGAGATTTTTACTAAAGAAGTCAAAAAATATGTCAGGTTTTTTGTTTGTTTGTTTGTTTGTTTGTTTGTTTGTTTTAGATGGAATCTTGCTCTGTCATTCAGGCTGGAGTGCAGTGGGGCAATCTCAACTCACTGCAACCTCCGCCTCCTAGGTTCAAGCAATTCCCTGCCTCAGCCTCTCAAGAAGCTGGGATTACAGGCACCTACCACCACACTCAGCTAATTTTTGTATTTTTTAGTATAGATGTGGTTTTACCATCTTGGCCAGACTGCTCTTGAGCTCCTGACTTCAGATGATCCATCCACCTCGGCATCCCAAAGTGTTGTGATTACAGGTGTGAGCCAAATATGTCAGTTTTAATTAAAATCTGCTACATGCAAGAAACTTGGACTTTAAAATGATGTAGAAAACAAAAGGGCAATCATGACAATATTTTAAGTCAGTCCTAACTCATGAACTAACTCATGACTGAGCATATTGGGGGAAGAGAAATTACTGGAAAGTTATTTTATCTTTTTTCAATGTTTAAATAAAAGTATACCATTATAGAAAAGATACCTTCTTTCCTGAAAGAATATTGCTGGAATTAAAAAATCAGAAAGTACTATTTGATTTGCTTACTGGGTCTTTTACAAATCATATTCAGATAAACAATCCAGGAAAACATTTTCCTGAGTATATAAGAGGCTAAGGAGACAGTGACATCTACAGCAGCAACAGTTATAAGTGATATCCATCATAAACCAAATACATCATTTCACCTTCAGCCTGGACAGCAGGAGCCTAGCTGCCACATCTATGTGTGTATGCCATCTAAATGGTGAGCAATGAATCATTCAAATCCTCTTTGATTTAATAAGAATAGAGAAACCTGCTGTAGCAAGCTCAGAAAAAAAACAAAATGATTGTCCCGTATTTGAGTGATGTATAAAATGTAGATTGTATAAAACTGTTTCCTTTGTGAGGACATGAAGAAACTTCTGCATGTAGAGATGGATTTTAGAGTATTGTGTCTCAAAACAAATCAGAACTGTGGACCCATGTATTTCTTCTCCAGCTCAATCTTCTTTAAAAAAGTCAAGGCAAAGAAAATAAGAAAAAGAAAAGATTGAAATCTCATCTGAAGTCTTTTTCTCCCCTGGCAAGTAAATCTCTATATCATTTCCTATACATGACTCATTAAGTTCCACCTCTGTGTCTTGCACATACCATTACCTTCTGTCTGCTCGCTGAATATAGCTATCTACCTCTTTCCTCAAATCAGATTATTTCTCAATTACCTTCAAGAGCTAGGCTCGCAGTCACCTTTTTCAAAGAGCATCTCTACTTTCATTGCCGGATCCAGACTACTGTCAAACAAGTATCAGCAGCTAGTATTTCTAGTGGTTGTTGAATTTATGTAAAACAGGCTGGGAAAGGCAGTTTGTATAGGACATAATTGGATCAGGCAAGACATGAAACACTTCATAAACCAGAAGTATTCAAAGTAAGAGAGGCAAAGTTCAAAGATAGAAAATATAAGACTTTACAAAGACTCCAGTTCTCTGAGTCAGAGATGGCAAAACTACCTGTGCCAGCTCCGTAAAAGGCACATGGAATTGACAAATCTCAGTATAAATTAAGGAATTATATTCTCTACTTTCAACCAATACTTCCTAAACTTGGACCATTGGTTTGTAAATAAGCTTTCACTAGTTTGCAGAGAAAATATTGTGAAAAAACACACACAATGTGAATAATTGTTTCTATGGCATTTAATTCAAGTTAAAAGACTATCCTGTGTTGGAGATTATGTCCTTCCTACATTTTTGGTAATAACAAATAATAAATGGAACTTATTTTGTTTGTTTTTATGTCTTTATTCTGCAAATTAAATATCAGAAACTATAGGTTTATTACTATCTTTTATTCTCTTGGTCTGTAAAAATCAGAAGGCTTGATTACTACTTGGTTGCCCTCTAGGTAAAATTCTTCTTTGGATAGGATAGAATTTTATAATTATGAAAAATCTCCTCCATTCCTCAAAAGACTTTAATTCTTTCTTCATTTCTTCAACAAATATTAAGTCTCACTGTATACCAGCCACTATGCTACTTACTTATGATATATGTAAAAAAAGCCAGACAAATTTCTTTTGTTAGTGGAGCTTGAATTCTACTTCAGAGATGCAGACAAGCAAATAATTTAATCAATTTATATACACATATACATAAAACATACAGTATATGCATAAAATTAAAATTCTGTACAATTATGTTATTGTCACTGTGAAGGTATTTATATTTGGATGATCATGAAAAGTCTGATATAGTAACAATTTAGCTCAGATCTGATTGACAGGTATAAGCCAGCTTTAACAAAAACCTCTTTTAAGAAGATGCAAGAGCAGCTGTCAAAAAGACTCAAAGGTACATTTTAAGTAGGATGACTGATGCCCCCTGTAGTTGTGCAGTACAGCAGGACTGTTCGTAAACAGAAAAGATGATTTGCTGAAATATGTTGATCAAGACTAAGAAAAAGAAGTAGGTAATGGCCAGAGAGATAGCAAATATGTGAACACATTTATTAGCAAAGGGATAAGCTTAGATTTATTTTAAATACTACAAAGAAACACTGAAATGTTTTAGGTAGGAAAATTACAAATTCGTATTTACATTTTCAAAAATTACTCTGGTTTGATTCTGGAAAATGGATTATAAAGAAATAGGAATGGAAGCACAGAGGCAGGTAAAGAAATTTGCATTGGTTTATAAGGGATATTTTAGACAAAGATAGTGGTAGGAAAAGAAGAGACATGGGTTTCTACAGGTCATATTTTGGAATCACAGTTCATAGAAAGTAGTGATGGTTATAGGTGAGAAGTAAAGCAAAAAACGACTCAAGGATAACTCAGATTCTTGGCTTGAGCAACTGGGTATAACAGTATCTGTTTTAAGATAGGAGCAACTTGGAAGGGAGCAAGTGTGGAGGGAAAATATCAGATGTTCTCTTTCAGCAAAGTCAAATTTGAGGATACATTATGTAAAGAGGTGGCCATATGACTCTGTAGTTCAGAAAAGGCATCAGTTTTGGAGACAAAGATTTTCTGGCCGTCACTGAAGTAAAAAAATATATTTAGCTCATGTGTAGATTACACAAGTTAATTCTCATACTAAGTGTTTGACATATTTACTTTTTAAATCTCCATTTTACTGAGAAAAAAATTGAGGTACAGTAATCTGTGCCCTGTCACAGAGATAATAAATAAGAAACAGTGTTTGTGCTCACACAGTATAATTCTAAACTCTTAAGAAGGATGTTATATTTATTAATTTATTGGCTTGCACTTATTTCATGACTATGTCATAAAATGATGGATGCCCTTAACTGATGAAGTTTAAATTCTACTTGAACATAATTGGATTGGGTTAAAAACTGTACAACCAATGTGAGCATTAAAATAGTTTAAATGTATGTACTGTGGACTGGGATTACATATTATATCCTCCATGATGTCTGTTACTGTGAAGCTGAGCTGGTGAACATCACTTTATAGCATCAGTTCTTAACTGAGACAATTTAGTCCTCCCAAAGGACATTTGTCAATAAATAGAAATATTTTTGTCTGTCTCATCTGAGAGAGACAGGGAACTGTTACTGGCCAGAGAGGCTTCTCAATATTCTAAAATGAACAAGACAGTGCTCACAATAACGAATTATCTGGTGCAAAATATCGATGCTGCTGAGATTGACAAACTCAGGTTTATAAACACGCACGTGGAAAGAAAAAAAGTTCTGTGACAATTTCTTTTTGAAAATCTAGATGGTGTCTGTGTCATGAATACAGCTTATAGTAAAGATTTGTTATTCTTTCTAGTTACCTAGAAAATGAACACCTTTTCTGTCTTTGGGAAAATCCTTACATTATGATTCCCAGAGAGACAGCTTCCAATTATTGGAGCTTAAAAATGTTGATTATTACTTTTTTTTTTTTTTTTTTTTGCAATTGGTACATGGTTTTGCGGCATACATAAAATGAAATAATAGCACCAATAAAATAATCCACCCAGTCCTTAAGTTAAAAGTTGATGAAACAAGTGAGATGGCTAAAATCTGCCTCTGGCAACAACTACAGGAAGGTAAATTTCTGGAGTGATGAGGCACAGTGATAAGGGATGATCTTGTTGGCCATTCAAGCTATTTGGGGCTTGGCAGCTGCATTATGATTTGGAAGGTGGTTCCTGGATGCACAACTTGCTGCTATGACCCATCGGAAATTATGGAAGTTGCCCAGTATTCCTTAATAAAATTGTACACAATTTTAACTAGCAAAAATGGGATTCAGTTGATTTTAAACCAAAAAAGTTTTGATGGGCTGCTTTTTAATCTTGATGTCTTTATAGCTATGTCTTGTGACTACTACTGTCTTGAAAACATACAGATCAGTGTATATATTCAGTTAGGTTTTCCTTTAATTTAATTATATACAAAAGCATAAAAATATTACTTTTTTAAATAGCAAATAAAATTTAAAAAATACTTTCTAGGGAATAAAGTGTTCTTTATGTGCCCCTACACATTTGCCCTACCTGTCTCCAGAGGCAACCACTGCGCTGAATATTTATGAAACAGACGCCCTGTGTGGGGGGGAAATATATACATATATATGCATGTGTGTATATATATATGTGTGTGCATATATATGTGTATATATGTATGTACGTATATGTATATATGTATATATATAAACATACACACACATACACTTATATGTGTGTATGTGTATAGTATATATACAAACACAATATGTATACTGATTTTTAGTGTATCTGGAAAATGTATTCATGACTTTTAAAAGTTGTTGAGAGATACAAGGCTTCCTGACTGCTGTTGATAATGAAAATGAATTTAGATATCATGGTTATATTCTATTTTCAAACACTGATATTCACTTGATTCTCAAATGTAAATTTTTTAAGCACAATTCAGAATTCATAAGATAGAATCTCTTTGATTGGTAACTGACATTTTAAACAAGTTCTGGAGATAGTTGTTATACATTCTTAAAGTTGGAAAAGCTCTATTCTCTCATCTGCCATGGTATTCAAAACAATACCACTACTCATGGAAACTTAAAAGCAATCTCAGCCGGGTGCAGTGGCTCATGCTTGTAATCCCAGCAGTCTGAGCGGCCAAGGCAGGTGAATCAGGAGGTCAGGAATTCGAGAACAGCTTGGCCAAGATGGTGAAACCCTAACTCTACTAAAAAAATAGAAAAAATTAGCCGGGTGTGGTTGCGGGCACTTGTAATCCCAGCTACTCGGGAGGCTGAGGCACAGAATTGCTTGAACCCGGGAGGTTGCAGTGAGCCCAATATCATCCCAGGCTGGGCAACAAAGGAGACTCCGTCTCCAAAAAAAAAAAAAAAAAAAAAAAAAAAAGGAATCTCAAGAGGAACAGTCTAACAGTCTTAAGATATGCTCTAGGACTTGAATTGCTGAATATTGAATTGCTGAATAGTATAAGTATATTAGGGTACTTTATCTGCCCCAAATAACCTTTGTTAGCTATATGTACTCTAAAAAGTGGCTTTTAACTTCGATGACATTTTCATTAAGAAAGACAATTTTGATACAGTGAACTTTGCCAATCATTTTCCACATGTTTTGCACATTTGGCTATTTTTAAACATTCTTCTCTATCTGATGATCTTTATTTTTTTATATTTTTTTACTGTAAGTAATTTACCTTCTTCACGTTTACGTTTTGCATATATCTGAAACTGATTTTTTAATATGCTATCATTTGGGCATCTAATTTTATCTTAGTATTATCATACATTTATTATCATTTTTGTCATTTATGTAGAATTTATTCATATTTCACCCAACATTTCTCAAAACATAGATAGTAACTGATATTATATTCTTCTGATTAATAGGTGATATAGAATTTACTAATTTTCCATTAACTTAGATCAAATCCTGTTTTTAACATTAAACCGAATTAAGGATCATATCTATTGCTTCCGTGAAACTGAACTATGATTAAACTAATGAACCTTATTTTCCACAATCTCCAAAATTCAAGTCTCTTCACAACAGTTTGTTCACAGTGTTCTCTCACTGACACACTTTGATCTAATTGGCACTTTCAGTCATTTAACTCATCTCCATTGTTCTGGTCAATATTCCTGCTTCTAATTGTTATTTTCTTCATGATCCATAAATTCCATAGTCTGCCAAATCAACTAATCAAAACTACATTCCCCACATTCTGGTGTACCATGCAAGTATCTCTTCTGGATTATTCTACCTGTCTATATTCTCTGCTCCTATAACATTCTAAACAGTATGTATTTGTGGAGGAAAATAAAAACGATGAGGTTCAGCATCATTTAAATTTGTCATTTTCAATATCTGAATTCTTAGTGCAAACTGTTTTAACCCATAACTTTTTTCCTATTATTTTTATATACTAGATGTTATCACTTAAAATAAAAATCATAAGGCTAAAATGCCTGAAGATATTATTCAGCTAAAACATTTTTTCTTAAACAAAGACTCTTAATTAGTTTCTTTATTCCTAAGAAGAAGAGGGAATTTTTTTTGCTTTTGTTTTATTATATTTTTAGTGGATGTTAGCTCTTTTATCTATATCCTGGAGCCAATCTTCTCATGTCTTTTTAGACAATATAAATATTTTTCTCTAGAGCAGTAGATTTTAAATGTCAATACACATACCTTCAGCTCTGCTGTGGAACCTACTAATGTACATTTTCAACAAGCCCATCCCCTGTGAAACTACTGTAGGCAGCCTCATAGCTTCACACCCTTTGAGGATCACAGCTCCAGTGTAGTATTTTTAATCACACATTCTCTCTCTCTCTCCTATGCCACCTTCCTCTCAGATTTCTTTAAACATGTTTAAGCTTCTTTAGCATTATAGAAAATGTTAGGGTGTGAAAAAAATGTTATGGTAGAAAAAAAAAAAAAATTGTTGTTGTTCTTGTTTCAAACATCAAAGTTACCCTACCCTCCAAAAACGTAGTCTACATTTTGTTTCTTCAATACTACCTCACATTAATTATTCACTATATTAGATCTGCCCTCACCTATCACAACTCCACTTAAACTGCTTTTGTTAGTAACTCCTAGTTATAAAATCCAAAGTCCTGTTTTTTAAATTTGCAATTTCTCTCAGCCATATTTAGTGAGGTTCTTCTCCCTTATGTTGAATTGTCTTTTGTTCTAAACAATTTCCTTAGTTGCATTTTTTTTTTTTTTTTTTTAATTTCTGTAAGTTACTGGGGAACAGGTGGCATTTGGTGCACTCATCACTGGAGCATTATACACTACACCCAATTTGTATTATTTTGTCCTTTGCCTCCTTCCCTCATGAGTCCCCAGAGTCCACTGTGTCATTCTTATACCTTTGCATCCTCATAGCATAGCTCCCACTGTTTGGCTTTATATATACATGTATGTATGTGTGTGTGTGTATATATATCTATGTGTATGTGTATATATATACATATATATATACACACACACTATGTTTGGAGATATGTGTGTGTGTGTGTGTGTGTGTATGTGTGTGTGTGAGATATATATATATATATCATAGTTTCTTTATCCACTCACTGATTGATGGACATTTGAGTTGGTACCACCTTTTTGCAATTGCAAATTGTGCTGCTATAAACATAGGTGTGCAGTATCTTTTTCATATAATGACTTTTATTTCCTCTGGGGAGATACCTAGTAGTGGGATTGCTGGATCAAATTGCAGTCCTTTTAGTTCTTTAAGATATCTCCACGCTCTTTTCCATAGTGGTTGTACTAGTTTACATTCCCACTAGCAGTGTAGAAGTGTTCCCTGTTTACGGCATCCATGCCAACATCTATTATTTTTTGATTTTTTGAACACTGCCATTCTTCCAGGAGTAAAGTGGTATCACATTGTAGTTTTGATTTGCATTTCCCTGACTGTTAGTGATGTTGAACACTTTTTCATATGTTTGCTGGCCATTTGTTTTGTATATCTTCTTTTGAGAATAGAGGACCCCCAATTAAAGTCAAATACTTACAGCCAATTGATCTTCTACAAAGCAAACAAAAACAAAGTGGGGAAAGATGACCTAGCCAACAAATGGTGCTGGAATAACTGGCAATCTACACGTAGGAGAATGAAACTAGATCCTCATCTCTCATCTTATATAAAAATCAACTCAAGATGGATTAATGGCTTGAATCTAAGACCCGAAACTATGAACATTCTAGAAGGTAACATAGGAAAAACCCTTCTAGGCATTGGCTTAGGAAAGGATTTCATGACCAAGAATCCAAAAGAAAATGCAATAAAAGCAAAGATAAATAGCTAGAACTTAATTAAACTAAAGAGCTTTTGAATGACAAAAGGAACGGTCAGCAGAGTAAACAGACAACACACAAAGTGGGAGAAAATCTTCACAATCTATACATCTGACAAAGGACTAATATCCATAATCTACAACGAACTTAAATTTACAAGAAAAAAAAAAAAAAAAAAACCCCATCAAAAAGTGGGCTAAGAACAGGAATAGACAATTTCCTTAGTTGCTTTTCTATTTACCTTTAGACATTACCTGTGTACTAACAAACCCCATGTATATACCGCCACCCAAGTGACTTTCTTCCTGAGATTCAGACAGCTTAACAGATGACTCCATCCTAATATTCAATAAACATCTAGAGCTCAGCATATTGGAAACTGAAATCATTTTCTTCCTACCTAACCAGTGCTTTTGTTTTGTTTTGTTTCTTGGTTGAATGCACCAACTTTTACCTACTTATCATAGTAATAATGTTAAGAATGAGTTCCAACTCTATTCTCTCTCATCTTCAATATTTTGAATTTTGAGAATTTGCCTTCTTAAACCCATCAAAATTCCATCTGTTCCTTCTATTTTAGCTGACAGCACTTTGGTTTAGGACACCATCATCTCTTTTGTTGGTTACTACAATATTGTAATCTCCTAACGGAAGTCCTTATCTGCAAAGTTGCTTCTTTTTTATCCATATTCAATATATGCCCATCAGTAAACATTCTAAAACAAAAAGCTGAAATTTCCATGCCTTTTTAGTATATCCAATTGCCATTTCATATCTACCAACCTCCCCTCCTGTAATTTGTATAAATGTATAGTTTATGACTCAGCTTTACATTGTCTCCTAGGAGAATCTTTTTATGTATTCCAGAATACTTCCTATATTTCAAAACTAATCCTTATCCTTTAGTACCATCTATATGACATTTCAAATCGTTCTCTAAGGTATCTAAATTATCATCATCACCACCACTCTCATTGCTACGATGAAAGTCTGTATTCATAACACCATGTTAACCAACACATACACTATGCTATTGTCCTGAAGTTAAGTTGTGAAAACTGAGGTTTGAAAGGTTAAATAATTTGACTAATACTACTAAGTTAGGATGCGGTAAAGAAAAAATTAAATTTAAACTTTGATTTTAGAATCTATCATAGTACCTTAGCCTAGAATACCATTTCTGCATTTTTCATATATAGTTTTTATTACATATAGCACATAATATTGTATTTGTTTACATAAATATTATCTATAAATTATTCATTCAGGTATGAAAATGTTTCAACAATAAAGATGAGCATATTTGTGTGTGGGTGTGTTTATCTAGCATTTGACAAAGTTTCTGACAAGTTATAGCTATATCACTTAAAACAATATAACATTGAAAATAAAAATAGAAATGATAAATGCATGAAAGGCATATATGTGAATGAAAAACAACATTAGAATAAAATCTGTATCTTCCAAATTTTACTTAGAATTTCCAGTTAATTTTACTAAGATAATTCGGAGAGTTTTCTTTTAATCTGAAAAATGTTAGTAAAATTAATAGAAAAAAGATAGTAATCTCAAAATGTTAATGAAAAATAGAATTTTGTAATAAGTATTAGAACATGCCATTACAAATCAGAATAAAGAAAATGATGACACAATACCAAGGAGAATAGATCATGAGGAAAGCAAGAAAAACAACAGAAATAACCATGATTTCTGTAATGTAATTTCCATCTTAAATTAATGAAGAAATATCTTTAAATATTTACTTTAGGTAACTAAGGTAATAATCAATGTTCTCCAAAGAAACATGACCCATAGAAAATATACAGAACTGAAAGGTATATGATGGACAGATAGATAGAATGAGATTTATTTTATGAAATTGGTTCATGTGATTTTGGAGGTGATCGTGGAGGTTAAAAAGTCCATTATCTCCCCTTATATCTCCAAGTTGGAATCCCATGAAATCTGTTTGTATAGTTCAGAGGCCTGAGAGCCGGAAAGCAAATGGTGCAGATTGCAGTCTAAAGGACTGAGAAAAAAAGACCCCTGAAGGAAGGAGACTAATAACTCAGATGAAACAGTTAGGCAGAGTGGGAATTCAACCTTCCTCCACCTTTTTGTTATATTCAGGCCTTCAATTGATTGGGTAATGCCTTACCCAATTGTTTGAGCAAACTGTGCTTTACACAGACACACCCAGAAATAATGTTTAATAGTTAAACTAGACATGTTGTGGCCCAACCAAGCAGACACATAAAACTAACCGTCCTAATAGATTTTTAATTTTTAAAAGAGTTACTAATATTCTATTATTCTCTTCTTAAATTAATTTCATTGAAATAATTGGAATTATAAGCAAAAGTTTACATTCAAAAATGGTAATTTTGGTATTACACATAATTATAAAAATAAGAAAAATTAACATTTCAACAATCTAGATACATAAAATTGTTATGTATCTTCATACAAACCATAAACCAAATTATAAAACTGAATAATTTTAAGTTTATTATTCTATTAATAAAAATACTCATTTTTATTTGTATTAATAGAATGTTTCACAGAAATTTTCTTCTAAATGTATCTGATTAAAAATATTCAGTCTAAAAACTATGATTTAAAAATTCCCTAAAATTTTACAAATACTCTAATGCAACTTACAAAAATGACAAAAGAAATTTTAAAAAATAAAAACTTTAAACACATTCAACAAATGTCACATTGCCTATGGTAATCTGTTATGATTTTCATACTGTATATTTTTCTATTTTCCAAGTGTTTCATTATATTGTTTTAACCAAAATAAATATTAATAGTTTATATTTACATTAAACCTCATAAAGTTTTCCAAATATGATATGCAAAAATAAGAATTAAATCAACTTTTATATATGCATTTTTTTAAGAGACATGGTCTCGCTATGTTGCCCAGGCTGGACTCAGAAGCTGGGGCTCAAGCCATCCTCCTGCCCCAGCCTCTGGAGTAGCTGAAACTATAGGTAGCCACCACCCCAATAAACTTTCATTTTACACATAATTGTAATTTTCAATATATTAAATGTTTTAATGGAATTCAATTATTTCATATTTACATATTTTTAAATATAATGAAAACTGCCTGAGTAATATATACCATATTTTTATAATATAATAGTGAGGCATCCTACAATGGAGTAACTAATGCTAGATGGAAAGAAAGATGAAATTTAAAATATCATGGTTTGATTCCTCATACCTGAAAAATAAAGATGAAATAATTAACACTTTTCCCAATTTAATCCAATACCTAAACACGTTTAACAACTACCAAATACATCTGTTATAGGTGACTTGAATCATGTTGTATATTGTAGCCCTGATTTGGAATCTGGTTCTTAACACTATATATATGACCACAGCATTAGAACTCAAAGGAAAATCTCAAGTAGTAACGTTTAGATAGCTATGAGGTATAAATGGAACTTCCACTGGGGATAACTGATTTACTCTTATAGCGGAAGTTTTTCTTTTTCACTCAGTCTTTTGGTGGATGACAGCACAAGGTGAGGATGAGAAATGAGCTAATTTTTAGGGGATGACAGACTTATGTTAAATTATTTTCAGTTTTCACATTAGACAAAAATACAAAAGTTGAAATTTTAAAAATTTGGAAAACAATGAATTAATTTGAATAATTTACATAGACACAAGAACAGGTTGATTTACTCTTAAAAATAAAGATAACTGAATATTTTAAATGGCTGGGGGACTTGATTGTCAACACTTTAAAATTGTCAATACTCAGATTTGAGAAGTGTCTTTGATATCTGTACAATATTCATACTTTCATATAAAACAGATGTTTGTTTCTCCAATAGTTTTTAAGTCTTTACTTCTAAAGTATTAAATACTCTTTCCTATGCAGAAAGAGTGATTCTAAAGTGTAAGATAACTTATTAAATGTCAAAGTAAGTAAAAATAACACATAATTGCTTCAGGTGTTAAAATATCAGTGTATGACAAAGTTTACCTACAGCTGAATTTTATGTCACAAAATCTTCTGAGGACATGTGTTACTATTTTTCTCATCTTTCCCAATGTTGAACTAAAATGAGTCTTTAAGGTTAATGTAATTTTAAATAATTTATAGTCCATATTACTACTTTTAAAAGAAGATGATTAGAATGTCTATATGTCTCAATTGTTTGTTCTCTTATTATTACCATAATTGATTTTATTTGAAGTCAGAAGAACAAAAAAAATTTCTGTACCTAATTATATTGCTAGAAATTGAATGTAAAAATTACAAAATGAGGGAAAGGAAAAAATAGTTATATCAACATTAAAAAAAAAAAAAAACTATAGGTGCCAGAAATATTTTTAAAAATCAACTTCTCAATATCAACTGTATTTGGGATTCACATCTCCTTTTTAATTCTAGAAAAATATTTTTATAATATTCAAAATGTTTACAGCCCTAGCATACAGCAGCTGCAATTACCATTCAAATTTTTACACTGATTATACTCATTAATTGCAACTGTGATGTAAAACAGATTTAATATTAATGCTATATTAAAATGAAATAAATTAAAACAAAACTATGTTTTACAAGTATGATATTCTTTGGCAGACTGTAGGATTTAGAGCAGCATTGGCCAATTAAAACACCACGCTAGAGCTTGAATAAATTATTAAAGTAAAAGGTTACTTTCACACTTGAGTGGTATATGTCAAAACAGGCATTTTGCCTCTTGGCCACCCTTGTAGCAAATGAAATGAAAAGCTAGACTATACAATAAAAGGTGACCATTTGTGCACTTCTATTTTAAATAATGACTTTTGAAAAGCCTTTTTGTCTCCTTGGTAGGCTGTCTAATCTCAGCTCCCTCCTCATTTCAGCAATACATATTTCACTTACTTACCCTTATATATTCATCAAGCATCTGTGTTTCTAGTACAAGAATTTTATTCATGACTAACTTTATCCTTTAAGGAATGAGCCTGCTGGAGTGTGACATACACAATGCCATGTAATTTAAACATCTAATATATTCCTATATAAAGTGTGGATCCAATAATTCTAACTTCAGACACCAAATTGTTTACAAATGAAGAAAAGCAAACCACTCTGGCATTAGATTTAGGAACTATATGCTGGGTAAAAGTAATTTGTCTGTCCTGAAAGTAATTCCTGACCTGATAGGCTGATCGGATAAAGGTTTAGCATTGAATTTGAGATGAAAAAAAAAAGTGAAGTAGAATGATTCAAGCAGACTTTTGCACTCGCTGTTACTGTTCTGGTAACATTCTAGGCTAACTTCTATTTCCATGCCCTTGCTTATTCTGTTTTGTACCTATAATGACTAGCTTTCTCATTCTCAGCATCTAGATTGCATCAACCTTTTATACCCTAGTCAAGTTACATGTCTTTGTGAAAATCTTCTCTATCACATCAGTAAATAAACAAATTTACTTCCACTAATCCTTCTAAACTGCCTTTTGTTTGTCTTATACACAGCTAATTCAGTAGTACTTAGAAAAGAGCACAAACATTGTAGAGGATAATCTGAATTTTATCTCTGCTATTTACTAACTGATATCATTATCTCACCTCAAAAAGAAATAATAATAAAATATTAGAAAATAATGAAGATAAAATATTTTAAAGCAAAAGGAAGTGTGTGGTAAATAGGAAAAGTTTTTATATTTTAAAATATATTGGTATTTTCTAATGTAGTTTTCTTTTTATGGAATCATTTTATGTTCATGTACTTTCTAATATTGTTTAGATTGTAAATCCTAAAGAGCTAGAATTGACCTATTCATATGCATAAATGTTGATTTGTACTCTGGGGATTTTTGGTACATTTATGTAATCAATGAATGAACTAATGAATCTATCTGCCTACCTATCCATTATCTATCATGATATCAGAATGGATAAAAGGCTCAGATCATCACAGAGAATGATACAAAGGAGAAATTTTTAAATAGTTAAACCTATGTTGACATGAGCTAGACTATTTATTTGTTTTTCAAATTGTATTTTAACACATAAAAAGTCCAGTAAAACAAGTATAATTTTATTTAAGAAATAAAAATATAAAGTGGACTTGGTAAACAACTATAAGAAATGATGTAAGGTGAAACAGTAATATTAAACTGCTCACGAGTTACAGCAATAAGCACAGGGTTAGAACATATTAATAGTAATTGTTTTTTGAATGATGAGAATTTAATTAAAAGAATAAACATTAGAAATAGCAGAAGTAATAGGTGTCTTAATTATTACAAATAATTAAATGCTGAAATTTATTTTTATCTCCAATAACGTCTTTACATGTTTGCTATAGTCTCCACTTTATGCAACACAATTGTTATATTTAAAGACAAGCAATTGTCTTCAGAAATCCACAGTCAAATTAAGGCCAACATATATTTATAAACCATTAATACATCAAACAAACAAACAAATAAACAAAGTGTTTTAGGAGAGGTAAAATTGCCAAGATAGATAACCTGAAAGAGAAGGCATCTGTTTCCATGAATAAACATTATCCTAGACGTTGTCTTAGGAGAGAGAATTAAAATGACAAAGACTTGGTTATTGCTGTGAAACTTATAATTTATAAACAAAATTCACAAATTAAATAACAATACTATAAGATATGCTTCCCTAATTGTAAAATAGATCTTTAAAATACTTTGATACTTCCTCTCATTCCCACATTTCCTCTTTCAAATATTCACAATCCCCTACTTAGCCTACTTGAATCAGCTAATTTTAAGTTCCATGTCTCAAATAGATTTCAATTAAGTAGGAGGATATTCATTAATTTTTACACAGTACTCGGGAGGTAATAGTGAGCGGTACTACTAGAATTGTTACTTAGGGTCTCACTTTTAATATTTTGGTTTTTACCTTTTCCAGTTTCCTAAATTATATTCTCACATCTAGTAAATAGAAGTTCTTCTATTACAGTCTCCATTTATATTGCCTCTCAGTAATTCAGTTATTTTGGAAATTGCAACTTGTCCTAAAATATTTCCCTAACTAAGTACTAGACTATGACCCATAAACCTGTGATTCATATACCCTGCTAAGAGTAAGTAAACATTCTTGATGGCACTGTCTGTTTCATTAGAATTTTTTAATGTTGGTTCTTGACTTCTGAACTCTATGATACTATTTTTATAGACACACTCAATTTCTTTCAGTTACGAATCCTAAGATTGCCTGCTGAACTACAAATCCCTGTAATCTCATATGTGGTGAATATCCTATGTGTCCTACAGATCTTTCCAAAATTCATTGACTTGTGCCCATGTTTAGTGTTTGAATCTATTTTCAATTCTTATTTCTCCAGTAGACATTCCCATCCCTACCCTTAAAATGCCTTATCTGTGTGCACTAAGACGTATCAAAACCAAATTACAGAACAAATAGTGATTGTTATATCCCAAGCCTCACTGGGCTATGGGTGTGTTTCTGTAAGATGTTTTCCAAGCTTAAAGACCTTCCAAGGAAGAGAATCATTTTAATATCTCTAAATGTCTTCAGAATGGGCAGCCAAAAGAGCTGGGTTGTCAACCTAGTCACATTATGGGTAAAATTATACTAAGAAAAAAAAAAAATCCTGGAGAATTGCTTGCAACTGTAGAAGGCAAAAATGGGTCCACGTTCTTATCCCAGAAACCTTTGAATATGTTATGTTACATGGCAAGAGAGAATTAAACTCACCAAATGGAATTAAGATTGCTAATCAGATAGTCATAAAATAAGGAGAGTATCCTGGATTATCCAAGTTGATATAATGTAATCACAATGAACCCTTTAAATGTGAAAGAAGTAGTCAAAGGGTCAGAGTCAGAATGATGTGACATGAGAAAGATTCTCAACTGTCCATTGATAGCTTACAAAATGGAGGAAGTGGTCACGCTCCAAGAAATGCAGGCAGCCACTAACAGCTGGAAAACTCAAGAAAATACATTCTCCCTTAGAAGCTCCAGAAGAAATATTGGCGTGAAAACACCTTGATTTTAGCCCGGTGACATCTGTGTCAGAATCCCTATCTCTAGACCTGAAGACAAGATATTTATTATTTTAAATCATTAAACTTGTGGTAATCTGTTACGCTAGCAATAAGAATCTAATACAGCAAAAGTTCAACATACAAAATTCCTCAAATAAGGACTTGTAATTCTTGAGCATGTGATGCTCCCTTTAATTATCAACATAGTTTGACTTAAAAATTGCACCTCATTAAAGCAGGATGAACTGTATTGGGTTAGAATAGAGATGTCAAGACCTAAAGAATCAACTTCAAGTCTTAACATGCAAAATAATTGACAATGGATCATCATATTCAAAAAGGCTTCCACGTAGTTTCTTCATGTTCGAGTCCCTTCTCTCTATTTTATCTCCAACTTCCATTCATAATCTATTCTATAAAACTTAAATGCTATTCATGAATTTGTTCATGTGCTTACAAAAAAATAGCTGAAAGCATCATAATCTGAAACGCACTCAGTTCTGACATAACTCGAGTCTGTTGGAGCAAGTTAATATTCATGGATAATTAAGTGTGGTCCACATTTTTACACTCTTTCTGAACACAAAACACCTTGAATATAGGGAATAATGGCCATGACTGTCTTTTATGTAGCCTAGTTTGTTTTATCATCCCTAATGTTATCTATGGTTACATTTCTAAAAGATTCTCTTTTTATTTTAGTTACTTGAGCAAATCAGACGGAGAAAAGGAAAACAAACTTACTCTATTGAGTTCAGTAAACACAAGCTACACATTTCCACTTATATTCTGAATGATGCCATGCCTATACCAGCACCATCTAGTGAAATCGTTATCAAACTTCACCTTGAAAAATTTATGCTTTGGCTGCTGTATGTGAGATACTAGGGATCCTCCATCAAATGAAGAGGCACTTCATTTTCGTCTTAGTCATGACCTTTGCTGACCCCTAGAAAAGAAAATTTATGTATCTTCCATATCTTGGGGAGTGTCATCTGTTACGACTATTATCTGAATTTTCTTCAGAAACATTAAAATTCAGCTGAATCTATGAAGTAGTATTGTGTGTGGTATGAATCTTAGTTGCTACAAATATCAGAATTTCTTGAATATTTGGATGCTTTGGGAGAAAATATTAAATTAAAATTCTAAAAATATCAGAATAAACAGACTTAGAACATTAAAACCTTTAAGTCATTTTATATGAAGGCATATTTATATCTTTATATAAAGATATTTTAATTTTTGTATTATTATACTTTAAGTTCTATGGTACATGTGCTTAACGTGCAGGTTTGTTACATATGTATACTTGTGCCATGTTGGTGTGCTGCACCCATCAACTCGTCAGCACTCATCAATTCGTCATTTATATCAGGTATAACTCCCAATGCAATCCTTCCCCCCTCCTCCCCTCCCCATGATAGGCCCTGATGTGTGATGTTCCCCTTCCCAAGTCCAAGTGATGTAAGTGTTCAGTTCCCACCTATGAGTGAGAACATGCGATGCTTGGTTTTCTGTTCTTGTGATAGTTTGCTAAGAATGATGGTTTCCAGCTGCATCCATGTCCCTAAAAAGGATACAAACTCATACTTTTTTATGGCTGCATAATATTCCATGGTGTATATGTGCCACATTTTCTTAATCCAGTCTGTCACTGATGGACATTTGGGTTGATTCCAAGTCTTTGCTATTGTGAATAGTGCCGCAATAAACATACGTGTGCATGTGTCTTTATAGCAGCATGATTTATAATACTTTGGGTATATACCCAGTAGTGGGATGGCTGGGTCATGTGGTACATCTAGTTCTAGATCCTTGAGGAATCGCCATACTGTTTTCCATAATGTTTGAACTAGTTTACAATCCCACCAACAGTGTAAAAGTGTTCCTATTTCTCCACATCCACTCCAGCACCTGTTGTTTACTGACTTTTTAATGATTGCCATTCTAACTGGTGTGAGATGGTATCTCATTGTGGTTTTGATTTGCATTTCTCTGATGGCCAGTGATGATGAGCATTTTTTCATGTGTCTGTTGGCTGTATGAATGTCTTCTTTTGAGAAATGTCTGTTTATGTCCTTTGCCCACTTTTTGATGGGGTTGTTTGTTTTTTTTCTTGTAAATTTGTTTGAGTTCTTTGTAGGTTCTGGATATGAGCCCTTTGTCAGATGAGTAGATTGCAAAAATTTTCTCCCATTCTGTAGGTTGCCTGTTCACTCTGATGGTAGTTTCTATTGCTGTGCAGAAGCTCTTTAGTTTAATTAGATCCCATTTGTCAATTTTGGCTTTTGCTGCCGTTGCTTTTGGTGTTTTAGACATGAAGTCCTTGCCCATGCCTATGTCCTGAATGGTACTACCTAGGTTTTCTTCCAGGGTTTTTATGGTATTAGGTCTAACATTTAAGTATCTAATCCATCTTGAATTAATTTTTGTATAAGGAGTAAGGAAAGGATCCAGTTTCAGCTTTCTACTTATGGCTAGCCAATTTTCCCAGCACCATTTATTAAATAGGGGATCCTTTCCCCATTTCTTGTTTCTCTCAGGTTTGTCAAAGATCAGATGGCTGTAGATGTGTGGTATTATTTCTGAGAACTCTGTTCTGTTCCATTGGTCTATATCTCTGTTTTGGTACCAGTACCATGCTGTTTTGGTTACTGTAGCCTTGTAGTATAGTTTGAAGTCAGGTAGCGTGACGCCTCCAGCTTTGACCTTTTGACTTAGCATTGTCTTGGTAATGCGGGCTCTTTTTTGGTTCCATACAAACTTTAAAGCAGTTTTTTCCAATTCTGTGAAGAAACTCATTGGTAGCTTGATGGGGATGGCATTGAATCTCTAAATAACCTTGGGCAGTATGCCATTTTCACGATATTGATTCTTCCTATCCATGAGCGTGGTATGTTCTTCCATTTGTTTTGTGTCCTCTTTTATTTCACTGAGCAGTGGTTTGTAGTTCTCCTTGAAGAGGTCCTTTACATCCCTTGTAAGTTGGATTCCCTAGGTATTTTATTCTCTTTGAAGCAATTGTGAATGGAAGTTCATTCATGATTTGGCTCTCTGTTTGTCTGTTACTGGTGTATAAGAAGGCTTGTGACTTTTTCACATTAATTTTGTATCCTGAGACTTTGCTGAAGTGGCTTATCAGCTTAAGGAGATTTGGGGCTGAGACAATGGGGTTTTCTAAATATACAATCATGTCATCTGCAAACAGGGACAATTTGACTTCTTCTTTTCCTAACTGGATACCCTTGATTTCTTTCTCTTGCCTGATTGCTCTAGCGAGAAATTCCAACACTATGTTGAATAGGAGTGGTGAGAGAGGGCATCCCTTTCTTGTGCCAGTTTTCAAAGGGAATTTTTCCAGTTTTTGCCCATTCAGTATGATATTGGCTGTGGGTTTGTCATAAATTGCTCTTATTATTTTGAGGTACATTCCATCAATACCGAATTTATTGAGCGTTTTTAGCATGAAGGGCTGTTGAATTTTGTCAAAAGCCTTTTCTGCATCTATTTAGATAATCATGTGGTTCTTGTCTTTGGTTCTGTTTATATGCTGCATTATGTTTACTGATTTGTGAATATTGAACCAGCCTTGCATCCCAGGGATGAAGCCCACATGATCATGGTGGATAAGCTTTTTGATGTGCTGCTGAATCCGGTTTGCCAGTGTTTTATTGAGGATTTTTGCATCGATGTTCATCGGGGATATTGGTCTAACCTTTTCTTTTTTTGTTGTGTCTCTACCAGGCTTTGGTATCAGGATGATGTTGGCCTCATAAAATGAGTTAGGGAGGATTCCCTCTTTTTCTATTGATTGGAATAGTTTCAGAAGGAATGGTATCAGCTCCTTCTTGTACCTCTGGTAGAATTCAGCTGTGAATCCATCTGGTCCTGGACTTTTTTTGGTTGGTAGGCTATTAATTATTGCCTCAATTTCAGAGCCTGCTATTGGTCTTTTCAGGGATTCAATTTCTTCCTGGTTTAGTCTTGGAAGAGTGTAAGTTTCCAGGAAATTATCCATTTCCTTTAGATTTTCTAGTTTATTTGCATAGAGGTATTTATAGTATTCTCTGATGGTAGTTTGTATTTCTGTGGGTTCAGTGGTGATATCCCCTTTATCATTTTTTATTGCGTCTATTTGATTCTTCTCTCTTTTCTTCTTTATTAGTCTAGAAGAGAGTGGGGGCCAATATTCAACATTCTTAAAGAAAAGAATTTTAAACCCAGAATTTCATATCCAGCCAAACTAAGTTTCATAAGTGAAGGAGAAATAAAATCCTTTACAGATAAGCAAATGCTTAGAGATTTTGTCAACACCAGGCCTGCCTTACAAGAGACCCTGAAGAAGCCCTAAACATGGAAGGAACAACCGGCACCAACCATTGCAAAAACCTGCCAAAATGTAAAGACCATTGAGGCTGGGAAGAAACTGCATCAACTAACGAGCAAAATAACCAGTTAATATCATAATGGCAGGATCAAGTTCACACATAACAATGTTAGCCTTAAATGTAAATGGACTAAATGCTCCAAGTAAAAGACACAGACTGGCAAACTGGATAAAGAGTCAAGACCCATCAGTCTGCTGTATTCAGGAGACCCATCTCACTTGCAGAGACATACATAGGCTCAAAATAAAGGGATGGAGGAAGATCTACCAAGCAAATGAAGAACAAAGAAAAGCAGGGGTTGCAACCCTAGTCTCTGATAAAATAGACTTTAAACCATCAAAGATCAAAAGAGACAAATAAGCCCATTATATAATGGTAAAGGGATCAGTTCAACCAGAAGAGCTAACTATCCTAAATATATATGCACCCAATACAGGAGCACCCAAATTCATAAAGCAAGTCCTTAGAGACTTACAAAGAGACTTAGACTCCCATACAATAATAATGGGAGACTTCAACACTCCACTGTCAACATTAGACAGATCAATGAGACAGAAAGTTAACAAGGATATCCAGGAATTGAACTCATCTCTGCACCAAGCGGGCCTAATAGACATATATAGAACTCTGCACCCCAAATCAACAGAATAGACATCTTCTCAGCACCACATCAAACTTACTCCAAAACTGACCACATAACTGGAAGTAAAGCACTCCTCAGCAAATGTAAAAGAACAGAAATTATAACAAACTGTCTCTCAGACCACAGTGCAATCAAACTAGAACTCAGGACTAAGAAACTCAATCAAAACCGCTCAACTACATGGAAACTGAACAACCTGCTCCTGAATGACTACTGGGTACATAACAAAATGAAGGCAGAAATAAAGATGTTCTTTGAAACCAATGAGAACAAAGATACAACATACCAGAATCTGTGGGACACATTTAAAGCAGTGTGTAGAGGGTTATTTATAGCACTAAATGCCCACAAGAGAAAGCAGGAAAGATCTAAAATTGACACTCTAACATCACAATTAAGAGAACTGGAGAAGCAAGAGCAAACACATTCAAAAGCTAGCAGAAGGCAAGAAATAACTAAGATCAGAGCAGCACTGAAGGAGATAGAGACACAAAAAACCCTCCAAAAAAATCAATGAATCCAGGAGTTGTTTTTTTTGAAAATGTTTTTAATTACTCTATTTTTAGGTTCATATTACCTGGTAAAGAGCTTTCTTCCTCACCTGAAAATATATTATTTTCTTCACAAAACTAAAAGGCATCTTTGCACTAAAACATATGAAGTATCATGCAACAACTGATATATTGACAGGCTTGGGTTAAGAAAATCTGTGCATAATATCATTGATAAAAAGACTGAAAAAATTAATACATTTAACAACCACTTCAGGTTACATATTGCTTTTATCAAATTATTTAGTTTGTGCCCCATAAATGTATTAGAGATGCTGTATTACTGTCATCTTGGTCACCTGTTTATACTTCTTTAATTACATTTTTTTCTGTGAAGCAATTCATATTTAAGTAATCAAATTGGGAAATGACTATAAACATTTTTGTTAGAAAAATAATGCATAATGTAATTAGGAGATTTTTTTAAAGACTGTGTGTTTGTGTGTGTGTGTGTGTATGCCTATGTACGAGTGAGAGAAAAAATTACAACTACTGATTTATATATAACAATTTGGTCAATATTGTAGTAAATTGGTACATTAGCAATAATCTGATTAGCATTTCAACTGATTTTAGGTCAATTTAATATTTTGAGTCAACCAAATATTTTGGCATTATCTTTTAAATAATGATTAAATTATAATAACTAACAAGTATCAATTGCTTGCTCTGTGCACACTACTGAATTAAGTACTCTCTAGGGACTATCTCATTTACTGTACAAAACAATGCCTTGTCGAAGTTATGGTAATTATCCATATTTAAAATGAAGGAAATTGAAACTTAAAAAAGTTAAACAATTCCTGTGGTGACCACATCATCCAAGGTAAGTAGAACACGGTTAGATAGAGAAGGGGAAGCTATTAGTAACATCTATCTGACTCTATAAGTATATATCAGAATTAACTTGGCAAATCAAGATATATGATTGTCTACACATATACTAAGTAGCAAAATTAAGATCAACCCTAAGGAACCTAAGTTACTTTCCAAAATATATGACTTAACTACACAGTACATCTACATAATAGAGACAGTAGAATTTTAAACAATCCATGATTGGTTTAGCATCATGAGCCAACATCCTAATCAAAATTAAATATTTTCCCTGTCAACTATTTGTCTCCCTTAACTTTTATTTACCCAATCAATGCCAAGCCAATCCGTATATCTGAAGTTGTAAGAGGTAGAGGATGTTTCACTTCTGTATTTCTGCAATGTTTTTCCTTCAGCTCTAAGTGTCATTCTCCAGTTATAAGTCTCCATTTATATGCCTTTCTAATTTGATTCTCAGATAAACATTTCCTTTCCCAAGATGTCTTTCCATATTAATCCTTGAACATTTCAAAACATGTTATTTGTATTGTTATCTTGATAATAATCCTTTACACATAATTGAAATGTTACAATGTATTTAGTAATATGCAAATACGTGACTTATCTTCGTTTTTAAAATTTTGTTTCTCTTTAGAATGAGCAAACCCTTATCCATTTGCTTTTTAGTTTACTCTGGGGCTTGAAGTTAAACATGTAGATTCTTAACACAGAAATAAAATTACATGAAAACTGTAATATTCTCAGTCTACATTGGTACTATAGATAAATCAATTTGGGCTATCAATTTATTTTTTTGTAAATATTTGATGTAATCAGATATTATACATTTTGAAATGAGTTTAGATATTTTTCTCATCCTGAGATTTTCTAATTTTAAAACTCTTTCAGGTTACCTAAGTTTGTCTAGTAAATACTTATTCCTTTTATTTATTAAGCTGTGCAAGCTAAGCTTCTTATATCAGAAACTTTGTCACATGTATTTTCATCTCATCAATGCCTTTGTAATTGAGTACTATGCAGAAAAATCACTTTGCAAAATGATCTTTCTTAAAAAGATGCATACTCAAATACTTTTACTCTGGCATTTTAAGCTGAAAGATAGTATTGGAAGCTATTTATGTATCATTATAACTATTTTTTAACACAAGAGTTTCTCCTGAATGCCACTGATGGAGAGAAACTAATTTGTTCCACATGGATGATGCTTAACGCTGGTATAAGGCAAAATGATAGCTGTCCATGTGCCGTATGTATTTACAGGAACCTTTAAATAATTGACTAACTTAAATAATCTGTCTAACTATATTTCCACAGGGCCTACATTTCTGTCAATTAAAGTCACTCCTTAAGTATATTTTCAAGAAAATGATCTTTGAAGGCATTATTTTAGAGGAGAAGAACATGAGTATAGATTTATCTTTATTGAAACTGGGCTCTAGCAAATAGAAGAATCCAGAGGTAATAAGTTAGCAAACAAGTACATTTTGATGTTAGAAGCAAGCAGAAACAAATTCTAAACTAATGAGTCTTTATCAAGAATATGAAATCCCAATGAGTTACATAGACACTCTAAACCTACCAGCAAAGGATTTTAAGTTTCCTGAATCCTATAAACTAAAAATAAAATACTAAACTTCCCCAGCTGACTAAATAGATATCTTCTTAGCTAAGGGATCGCATAGAAATCTTCAAAACAGAACTACCAGCCACAATGGATGGGAGATAAGACAGGTCTCATTATATTCCCATTCTTTCGCAGGTTAGACATAAACTGATCACCACAATGTTAAAATAGAAATCACAAGATTGACAAAACAGAAGTTTTGTGGCCACAAGATACCAAATCATACACAAGGCCTAAAGTCATGGCAGACAAAGGTTAACTTATGCACCCCTACACTTAAAGAATAAACTATGTTCTCTTACAGTTTTTTTCTTCTTAGCGGCCAAAGCAGCACTGTCCTGAGATAAGCAATATTAAAACAATTTGCAGCTCATCCACTGCCAGATGCTGACTAACTGACGTCCCCTATTCCACAAGCCATAATTACAGCTTTGGTTGGACAACAGACTGATTTCAGTAACTTTCCCAGGATAAGAAAATCACCAACCATGGACAGATTCTGGTTAGTTTACAAAGGCTGAGCACTTAAGTGCCTTCATGTCCCTGTGTCACTTTTAACATATAGGGCCTAATTGTAATACATTTAAATGTTAACTCTCCACCCAAAAGTCAACATGGTTCACGTATATGCAACATGGATGTTTATTCAGTACACATGCTTTAGGACCCCTTTCCTGAATATTCATAGCTCCTTCCGTACCCTGTTAAACAGGTATACTTGGCCAACCTGTTCAGCATGAACTCCTGTCTCATCTATCTTTCACTTGTAGTGCCTGCTTTCCATTTTGGCCGGAGGCATACTCCCAGCCTGTCAAGATTTATTTACTTATAAAAAATAAAATCTGCATTCTAAATGTATAGATATTGTGATTTTTTTTTTTTTGTCTAGTTGACAACCCTAAATAATCTCAGTGTGCATTATAATCAAAGCAATAGAGGGAAATCATTGTGTGTTTTCTGTATCTAGGGAGGATCTTTAGGCCTGGAGAAGGTCCCCCAGCTCCAGAAGGTATAGAGGCAATAAAGAGAACAGGAAGAAAAAAGATAATTTTGACTATATCACATATCCATCTAAAAGTTTTGGGTTGCATATTTCCCATGTTCACTCCAAGTACATCTACTGACTTTGGTACTTTAATTCTGAGCAACTCTGTTGAATACTAAGTAATATTTTCCTTCTCAGAGAGTTATCCAGAGCAGGGCATCCAGCCAGTTTGAAACTGTATAGGAAGTAAGTTATCAGACTTAATGCTTTATGAGAGCTTGGTTTGATTTTTAACAATACATATCCGTTAGGTAATGCAGTACTGTAAAAAGAGAATTTCATTACCTCTATATAGAAGGAGAGAGATCTATCTTCTAAGCAATGGGCCTCAGGAGGAATTTCCTATAAAGTGACTGCATTTGGACTTAATGACTAATACTCCTGGACCCTGGTGAGGAAAATATTACAGTGCTGTCACTGTGGGTCTTGATGCAAAGAAACCTGCTGGTCAAGACAAAAAGAAGAAAAACCAAAAAGTAGATGATATTGCAATAACAAGAGAAATAGACACCTGTTCAGTCTGGCTGAATTTTGATATTTTGCTTATCAAACAAGATTCTATTTCATACTTTTAAAAATAGATGTATTGAGGCTCAACAATACATTTTAAATATGTATGTGTTTGTGTATATGTGTGTGTGTATATATATATGTTAATATTTCCTTTTCCATGGATATTACATATTTATTATGTTCCCTTTCAAAAATGTTAAATCATTTGATATACTTATAAATATACATCCTTCAAACTCATATTAAAGATTTTCCTCAAATGGGCGAGGCATGGTGGCTCATGTCTGTAATCCCAGCACTTTGGGAGGCCAAAGTAGGTAGGTCACAAGTTCAGGAGATTGAGACCATCCTGGCTAACACGGTGAAACCCTGTGTGTACTGAAAGTACAAAAAATTAGCTGGGTGTGGTGGTGGGCTCCTGTAGTCCCAGCTACTTGGGAGGCTGTGGCAGGAGAATAACGTGAACCTAGGAGGCAAGCCTACAGTAAACTGAGATAGCGCCACTGAACTCCAGCCTGGGCAACGAAGCAACACTCCATCTCTCTCTCTCTTTCTCTCTCTCTCTCTCTCTCTCTCTCTCTCTCTGTCTCTTACACACACACACATACACACACACACACACACTTAAAAAAAAAACTTTTTCCCAAATGACCTTCTGTAAGAAACCTATAAGAAACCTTCTGAAATATACCTGGATACTCCTTGATTCTAATGTTCTGAAACTGAAAATTTCAGAACAAAAACATGGAAGTTCAGAAACAATTTACCGATATCTAGGTTTTTGAAGACACTCCATATACTTTTCCATAGTGGCTGCACCAACTTACATTCTCACAAACAGTGTACAAGGATTCTCCTTTATCCACACTGTTTTCAACTTCTGTTATTATTCTTATTTTTGATAAAGTCATTTTAAATTGAATGTGATGATAGCTCATTGCAGTTTTGATTTACGTTTTTCTGATGATTAGTGATTTGAGCATTATTGCACATACCTTTGGACATTTGTATCCTTTCTTTTTAGAAATGTATGCCATATGATCCAGCAATTTCATTGCTGGGTATATGTCCAAAATAAAGGAACTCAGTATATCAAAGAGGTATCTGATCTCTCATGTTTACTGCAGCAATATTCACAATAGCCAAAATATGAACTCAACCTAAGTGTCCAGTAATGGATGAATGGTTTTTAAAAGGGAGTATGAATACACAATGGAAAATTATTCAGCCATAAAAAGAATGAAATACTTTTTCATTTGTAGCAACATGGATGAAACTGGAGGTCATTATGTTATATGAAACACATCAAGCACAGAAAGACAAATATTGAATGTTCTTACTCATGTGTGAGACAAAAAAAAAAAAATGAACTCATGGAGATAGAGTGGAAACATGGTATCCAGAGAATAGGAAGAGTACTGGATCAAGTGGACCTAATAGACATCTACAGAACTTTCCACCCCAAATCAACAGAATATACATTCTTCTCAGCACCACATAGCACTTATCTAAAATTGAATAAATAATTGGAAGTAAAACACTTCCCAGCAAATGCAAAGGAACAGAAACCATAATAAACAGTTGCTCAGACCACAGTGCAATCAAATTAGAACTCAGGATTAAGAAATTCACTCAAAACCACACAACTACAAGGAAACTGTACAACCTGCTCCTGAATGACTACTGCGTAAATAACGAAACCAAGGTAGAAATAAATAAGTTCTGTGAAACCATGAGAACAAAGACAAAATGTACCAGAATCTCTGAAACACAGCTAAAGCAGTGTTAAGAGGGAAATTTACAAATCTAAATGTCAACAGGAGAGAGAAAGACGTAAAATTGACACCCTAATATCACAATTAAAAGAACTAGAGAAATAAAAGTAAGCAAATTCAAAGGTAACAGAAGACAAGAAATAACTAAGATCAGAGAAGAAATGAAGGCGATAGAGACACACAAAAAAAATCCTTCAAAAGAAAAAATCAATGAATTCAGGAACTGGTTTTCTGAAAAGATTAACAAAATAGACCTCTAGCCAGATGAATAAAGAAGAAAAGATAGAAGAATCAAATAGATACAATAAAAAGTGATAAAAGGGATATCACCACTGATCCCACAGAAATACAAACTACCATCAGAGAATACTATAAACACCTCTATTCAAATAAACTAGAAATTCTAGATGAAATGAATAAATTCCTGGACATATACACCCTCCCAACAGTAAACGAGAAAAAAGTCGAATCCCTGAATAGACCAATAACAAGTTCTGAAATTCGGGCAGTATTTGGTAGCCTAACAACGAAAAAAAGCCCAGGACCAGATGGATTCACAGCCAAATTCTACCAGAGTTACAAAGAGGAGCTAGCACCATTCCTTGTGAAAATATTCCAAACAATAGCAAAAGAGGGAATCTTCCATAACTCATTTTATGAGGTCAGAATCATCCTGATATGAAAACCTGGCAGAGACACAACAACAAGCACAAAATATCAGGGCAATATCCCTGATGAACACTGATGTGAAAATCCTCAATAAAATATTGGCAAAACGATCCAGCAGCATATCAAAATTTTATCCACCATTATCAAGTCAGCTTCTTCCCTAGGATGCAAGGTTGGTTCAACATACACAAATCAATAAACATAATCCATCACATAAACAAAACCAATGACAAAAACCACATGATTTTCTCAATAGATGCAGAAAAGGCCTTTGATAAAACTCAACACCCCTTCATGCTAAAAACGCTCAATAAACTAGGTATTGATGGAAAATATTTCAAAATAATAGGAGCTATTTATGACAAACTCACAGCCACTATCATACTAAATGGGCAAACGCTGGAAGCATTCCTTTTGAAAACTGGAGCAAGACAAGGATATCCTCTCTCACCACTCCTATTCAGCATAGTGTTGCAAGTTCTGGACAGGACAATCAGGCAAGAGAAAGAAATAAAGCGTATTCAAATAGGAAGAACGGAAGTCAAATTGTCTCTGTTTGCAGATGACATGATTGTATATTTAGAAAACCCCATTGTGTCAGCCCAAAAACATCCTTAAGCTGATGAGCAACTTCAGCAAAGTCTCAGGATACACAACCAATGTGCAAAAATCACAAGCATCGCTACACAACAGTAATGGAAAATCAAATCACAAGTGAACACCCATTCACAATTGCTACAAAGAAAATAAAATGCCTACGAATAAAACTTACAAGGGATGTGAAGGACCTCTTCAAGGAGAACTACAAACCACTGCTCAAGGAAATAAGAGAGGACACAAACAAATGGAAGAACATTCCATGCTCATGGATAGGAAGAATCAATATTGTGAAAAATTGCCATAGTGCTCAAAGTTATTTATAGATTCAATGTTATCCCCATCAAGCTACTATTGGCTTTCTCTACAGAACTAAAAACAAACAAACAAACAAAAAAACAAAACAACAACAAAAAAACTACTTTAAATTTCATATGGAACCAAAAAAGAGCCCGTATACCCAAGTTGATCCTAAACAAAAAGAACAAAGCTGGAGGCATCATGTTACCTGACTCCAAACAATACAACAAAGTTACAGTAGCTAAAACAGCATAGTAGTGCTACCAAAACAGATATATAGACCAATGGTACAGAACAGAGGCCTCAGAAATGACACCACACATCTACAACCATCTGATCTTTGACAAACCAGACAAAAACAAGCAATGGGGAAAGGATTCCCTATTTTATAAATGCTCTTGGGAAAACTGGCTAGTCATATGCAGAAAACTGAAACTGGACCCCTTCCTTAAACCTTACACAAAAATTAACTCAAGATGGATGAAAGACTTAAACACAAGACTTAAAACCATATAAAACCTAGAGGAAAACTTAGGCAATACCATTCAGGACATAGACATGGGCAAAGACTTCATGACTAAAACACCAAAAGCAATGGCAACAAAAGCCAAAATTAACAAATGGGATCTAATTAAACTAAAGAACTTCCTCACAGCAAAAGAAACTATCATCAGAGTGAGCAGGCAACCTACAGAATAGGAAAACAAAATTGTAGTCTATCCATCTGACAAAGGGCTGATATCCAGAATCTACAAGGATCTTGAAAAAAATTAAAAAAAAAAAAAAAAAAAAAAAAAAAAAAAAAACACCTTCTCCAAAGACTACATTTATGTGGCCAAAAAACATATGAAAAAAAAGTTCTTTATCACTGGTCATTAGAGAAATGCAAATCGAAACCACAATGAAATACCATCTCACGCCACTTAGAAAGGTCACCATTAAAAAGTCAGGAAACAACAGATGCTGGAGAGGATACAACAGATGCTGGAGAAATAGGGACACTTTAACACTGTTAGTGGGAGTGTAAATTAGTTCAATCATTGTGGAAGACAGTGTGGTGATTCTTCAAGGATTTAAAACCAGAAATACTATTTGACTCACCTATCCCATTACTGGGTATATATCAAAGGATTATAGATCATTCTACTATAAGTACACATGCACATGTATGCTTATTTAAGCACTGCTTACAATAGCAAGACTTGGAACCAACTCAAATGCCCATCAATGTTAGAGTGGGTTAAAAAAAATGTGGCACATATAAACCATAGAATACTATGCAGCCATAAAAATGAATGAGCGCATGTTCTTTGTGGGACATGGATGGAGCTGGAAACCATCATTCTCAGCAAACTAACATAGAAACAGATAACCAAACACCACATGTTCTCACTTATAAGTGGGAGTCGAACAAGGACAACACATGGATACAAGAAGGAGAACATCACACAGCAGGGTCTGTCAGGGGGTTGGGGATAAAGGGAGAATGAGCATTAGGAGAAATACTTAATGCATGTGGGGCTTAAAACCTAGGTAATGGGTTGATGAGTGCAGCAAATTACCATGGCACATGTATAACTATATAACAAACCTGCATGTTTTGCACATGTATCCCAGAATTTAAAGTATAATGAAAAATACATAAATAAAAATACAAGGTGGTATGGATACACAATGGAATATTATTCAGGCATAAAAAAGAATGAAATACTGACATTTTCAGCAACTGAGATGGTACTGAAGGTCATTATGTTAAGTGAAATAAACCAAGCACAGAAAGACAGATATTGCATGTTCTTACTCAAATGTAAGAAAAAAAAAATGAAATCATGGAGATAGAGTGGAATGATGGTTACCAGAGGATGGGAAGGGTAGTGGGAATGGGGCAGGGTAAAGAAGGGATATTTAACGGGTAGAAAAATACAGTTAGATAGAAGGAATAAAACCTAATGTTTTGTAGCACAATAGGGTGACTGTAGTTAATAATAATTTATTGCATATTTCAAAATAAATAAAGAATAGAACTGAAATGTTTCTAACAAAAAGAAATAATAGTTCAGGTGATAAATATCCTAATTACCCCAATTTGACAACTGTACACTGTACAGTTGTATTAAATATTACCTGTACTCTATACATATGTTCAACTATTAGGTATCCATGTAATAATTAGAAATAAAAATTCAAAAAATAAAAATAATTCTTCTACCTAAAAACACTTTTTGATAAATGTTCAAATACAAAATGGATACTATAGAATTTCTGTAAAGAAAAAAGATAATGCAAATGCTACATAGCAGCTTCTATGACATACATTTAAAAAGTGACTTGGGGGAAAGTATAAGTTTAAAGATAAACATAGCCAATAGGAGATATGCAAAAATACATATATCTATACCTCTATGTATGGAGAGCGAGAGTAAGAGATAGATTTAGGTTAAAGAATTGACTCACATGATTGTGAGCTTGATAAATCCAAAATCTGCCGTGTCAGGGAGATTGGAGAACCAAGAAATAGTTGATCTTGTAGTGTTAGTCTGAAGGTAGTCTGCCGGCAGAATTTCTCTTCATTAGGTGATGTCACTTTTTTTTTTTTCTATTAAGGGTTCAAACTCTTTGGATGAGGCCCATGGATATTATACACATCTAGAATAAACTTTGATCAAATAGTTGGAGATCACAGTGTAGGCATGTTAACATAAAACTAAATGCCACAATTCATGTCAATAAAAAATATTTAATTTCTAACAGGACAAAGAGTAACCTACTAGAAATCTCAGGAAATTATAAAATACATTTTTAAGCAAGTTAACAAAATAATAAAATTACAGGTAATTATTTTGAAATTATTATATATACAGAAACAGCTTATAATAATGTGATCCATGTTATGCTTATAAATAAAATGTTTACACATTCAGAAGCTGAGCTTTCATTATCACTTTTTAAAATGTGAAAATAATGTAATCCACAAATTATTTTATTTCACTAATGAAACATTTATTTTATATGATTGCTTGTAGAATTATCTGTTGTAAATTCAATTGGAAATCAGAATGTTTCATGTATTTATTTATTTATTTATTTATTTATTTTATTATTATTTTTTCTTTTATTATACTTTAAGTTCTAGGGTACCTGTGAATAACGTGTAGGTTTGTTACATATGTATACTTGTGCCATGTTGGTGTGCTGCACCCATCAACTCATCAGCACCCATCAATTCATCATTTATATCAGGTATAACTCCCCAATGCAATCCCTCCCCCCTCCCCCCTCCCCATGATAGGCCCCAGTGTGTGATGTTCCCCTTCCCGAGTCCAAGTGATCTCATTGTTCAGTTCCCACCTATGAGTGAGAACATGTGGTGTTTGGTTTTCTCTTCTTGTGATAGTTTGCTAAGAATGATGGTTTCCAGCTGCATCCATGTCCCTACAAAGGACACAAACTCATCCTTTTTTATGGCTGCATAATATTCCATGGTGTATATGTGCCACATTTTCTTAATCCAGTCTGTCACTGATGGACATTTGGGTTGATTCCAAGTCTTTGCTATTGTGAATAGTGCCGCAATAAACATACGTGCGCATGTGTCTTTGTAGTAGAACAATTTATAATCCTTTGGGTATATACCCAGTAGTGGGATGGCTGGGTCATATGGTACATCTAGTTCTAGATCCTTGAGGAATTGTCATACTGTTTTCCATAATGGTTGAACTAGTTTACAATCCCACCAACAGTGTAAAAGTGTTCCTATTTCTCCACATCCTCTCCAACACCTGTTGTTTCCTGATTTTTTAATGATTGCCATTCTAACTGGTGTGAGATGATATCTCATTGTGGTTTTGATTTGCATTTCTCTGATGGCCAGTGATGATGAGCATTTTTTCATGTGTCTGTTGGCTGTTTGAATGTCTTCTTTTGAGAAATGTCTGTTCATATTCTTTGCCCACTTTTTGATGGGGTTGTTTGTTTTTTTCTTGTATATTTGTTTGAGTTCTTTGTAGATTCTAGATATGAGCCCTTTGTCAGATGAGTAGATTGCAAAAATTTTCTCCCATTCTGTAGGTTGCCTGTTCACTCTGATGGTAGTTTCTTTTGCTGTGCAGAAGCTCTTTAGTTTAATTAGATCCCATTTGTCAGTTTTGGCTTTTGCTGCCGTTGCTTTTGGTGTTTTAGACATGAAGTCCTTGCCCATGCCTATGTCCTGAATGGTACTACCTAGGTTTTCTTCTAGGGTTTTTATGGTATTAGGTCTAACATTTAAGTTTCTAATCCATCTTGAATTAATCTTCGTATAAGGAATAAGGAAAGGATCCAGTTTCAGCTTTCTACTTATGGCTAGCCAATTTTCCCAGCACCATTTATTAAATAGGGAATCCTTTCCCCATTTCTTGTTTCTCTCAGATTTGTCAAAGATCAGATGGCTGTAGATGTGTGTTATAATAATGAATATATTATGCCAGATTGAAGCTGTAACACTTATTTGATGTGAAGCAAAATTTTAAGTTCTGGAGTTTATGAAATGCCAAACAATAAAAAAACTGTAAAGATTTTTATGAAGAGTTTAAAATTAATCTTCCTAATCTAACTTTTTGTTTCACTCTAAAACTTTAAAAAAGTTATAAATATGTAATGTCTGTGATATTTACATATACAAAAGATAAGATTGAAGCTTTCACTAAACATGATCCTCTACCAAATTGGTGGACAAAGAGACGGTTAGATAGCTGAAAGAAAAGAGTAACAATGTCCATAAAAAGACCAAGTTCACAAAAATGAGCTCCAAAAAAGCTTCAGTGCTGACTTTGTTTTATATGCCTGAAATTAAATCAACATGGTTGTCACAATTTATATTTTAAATATTGCATTATTGTCACCTACGCACCATGTGGTGTATCAAATGACAAGGTAAAACAGTCCATCAGCATAAGACTAAAAACTGCCACCATTAAATCAATCTCATTACAGAAGTGAGAAATAAAAATATGATTTTAGTATAGCAAACCAGATGTTCTTTCATGAGTTCATGAAATTAAGAACTATATAAACCTGCAATATAATTAAATGTATCATCAGGCCTTACAGAATCTAAGATTAGATTCGATTTAAAGAAGGGTTTCAAAAACTTTGACTAAGGATATCTTTCTCTTCTTTATTAGAGAGACAAAGTTAGTTCTGTTGATAGTTTAATAGTGAATCAGAGTAGAAATGTGCTTTACAAATAATCTAAATGAAAAACTATCCTTAGTCATATTGAAAGAAAAGTCTAAACCAGAATATGCCATTGTTGTCTTCTAAGAAGCTGCAATTAGATATTTTTTAATCTAAATTAATTGTAAAATTGATCTAAACAAGTATAATTTGTGAAAAAGTTATTGTCAGGTGGCATTTAGTTGATATCAACATATATAAATATTAATAATAAACTGAACTGTATAGAAGTTAATCTTAGGAGAAGCTTTATTATTAGCTTTATTTTCAGTAAGTTTTCTAATACTATTTATTTTCCATGACAAGGTATTGAAAAGTAACCAAAAATATAGAAAATTAAATCCTTTATTTGTCATATATAAAACCTCATCCTACCAAAAGATTAGATCTTTTATAAAAAGAGTGAAAAAAATTATTTTTTACCACCACATCTAACCATATATTTGAGTTTAAACAAGTTTTAGCCTTGTTCTTTGGGTTTATAAGAGTTGTTAATTTTAACACACCAAGATTTTATGGTGCATTCATTTGCCTGAATGTGTGTATTTGTAAAGATATAAAAAATGCATTCATAATAACGTTAGTTACAATATTTCTTCTAAATTTGTAGGTAGATGGTATGGGTAATACAGACAAAGAAAATTATATTTAAGCTGATTCAGGAAGTTTGAATTTTTATCATATTAGGATCAATTTTCAAACAAAAATCTATGAAAACTTTATTTTATAATTTTTCATTTAGTTCAATAGTAGAGATTAAATTCTTACAGCCAAAGTTGAATACAATTACATGTGTACGTAAAATAGCCTACTGCAATTTAACATACCATATTTTATTAGATGCAAGAGAACATAAAATGATATAATGGATACTTTAACGTCACTTGCTGAGAGAGAGCCTATATAAGGAGATTTAACATTCCTACATGACTTCCAAAACATTTACTGAGAAGAATAAAAAAATGAATAACTTATTTCAGCAATTTCTGCAAGTTTTGAAAGTTGTAAGGGAGTTTGCTTTTCACTTTAGTGGACTCCACTTTAATCAACTAATAATTTGAAATGCATTAATGCATTTTTGTAAAAAACACAATTAAAGCATTAAATAATAGTATCTCTAAAAGACACAGCAATTTAAGTGTATTAACCCAAACAAATATTTATAGATGTATTTTTTTAAGAAAGTATGAACACAATTTTTAGCTTATGTACCAGAAAAAAAAAAAAAAAAAAAAATAGTGTGACTACTCTGTGTTAATCTCTATCTTCCACTTACCTCACTGCAGCCTCAGCAATGTGAAGTCAATCTGCAGTTTCAGAGGGCAAGCAGTTCCTGAGATAATCTTGATGAAGATAGGCAAGATATTTGCAGTCAAGCATCCCCAGTTTTCCAGATTTATGATTTGTTTTTCTGCCTAAAGTGTATCTAGAGAAAGAAAGTTACAGACTGTTTTCTTTCAAATTTAATCTGTCAACCAATTCTGTGGACTCTAACTTCAAAATGTGTTCAGAAATTTAACATTGTTATAACTTCCATCTTATCCAAGTAAACTTCAGCTCCTGCCTCTTAGCAGGTGTTTCTGTTTTTGCCTGTAGCAACACTAGAAACTTCTCTCCACAGAGTAGCCAAAGTCATCTTCACATGTATAACTCATGATGTTCACCATATAATCCTGGCAAGAGTCGTCTTCTGCCTTTGCATTAGGAAAGAGTTTTGGAATAGATTAACAGGTTTCATAAAACCATATGTCATTTTCTCTTTAGATGTTTTATTAGGGATCTTGACTTTGGTTTCTCACTTAAATTATGAACACCTTTGAATTCTTTTGATTCTCCTCTTTTTGTATCTCATTTGATTTTTCCATGGGATTGCTTCCTTGTTTCAGTACTCTTATGTTCTGCTGAACTTTGATAGAGTTGGGGAGTGGCCCACATTCCTTGAAAAACCCTTATGGGTGAATGGATGACTCACACTGCTTAGGACTGTCTGGAGAAGGATAAATAACTTATTTCTCAAAACAGAAGTATAGTGGTTTTCCATATCACTCAGGAAAAAAAAAAAAAAAGGAGGTCCCATTAACAGTATAGGTTTTGGCCACTGCAGCTGAATAACCTCTTGCTTTCCCTGCCTTGTTTATTCCCTTCCAACACCTTGGCCTTCCTGGTATCTTTTAAACACTGCTACTGCATCAAGCCTTTTGTACTTGCAGCTGCCTTTGCCAGAAATGCTCTTCTCCAGATTTCCTCATAGCTTTCCATATAACATTCAGGCCATACTATAAAATCTGATTTTCTGTGAAGCCTTCTGAGAGATTCCATCTCACCAGTACCTCCTATCCCTCTCTTTTCTCTTGCAGTTTTGGTTTTCTTCTCAGCATCTATTAGCTATATCTAAAAGATTATCTGCACATAATGAAGCATTGAACAATGTTTAGTAAATTAATGAGTAAGATTTATATTATGTATAGGATAATATAGGATAATTCTTATCAAGCCTATTTGCCCTAGTTCCTGTTCTGCATTTCTCTCCATTCTGTGCTATAAAGCTGCCTTTAAGTATTAAGTTTGAAAAAAAAAAAAAATTGTTTTACATTTGCAGAGTATAGAGTCTCCAAAAGTATAGCCCCGGATTCCCTACAGTGGAATGACTTGTGTTACCTAGTAAATGCAGATTTTTGCTGCTTTCAGGAACTCCAAAAGTTAACTGAATCAAAACTCTAGCAGGGGTCATCTGAAACTTTCATTTTTAAAAAGTATTTGAGGAGATTTTTATGCACACTGAAGCTCAAGAACCACTGCATAATAGCTTTACTTCTGTTCTGTCATTTTTATTAAACTGATTTGTACTCTCCTCTTTCCATGAAAAACCTCTGATAACACAGGGTTATAAATAAGTAAAATTTTTGTACTTCAAGATCTTCAAACCACAATATTAAATGCATTACTGTTGTGAATCTTAGAATATTTAAAAAATAGGAGGAAGTCTCTGAATTAGTATCAGAACTGTTTTCTGCTTGTTACTGAGTTTATCATGATGATAGGATAGTGTTAGAATTGAAAGAAGACTGGAAAAATATTGTATTATTTTCATTTGTATAATCACTGTAATATATTCTTTGTGCATATCAAATTTAAAATTTCCAAAATCCCATTTTATTAAAGCTATGTCATCAATAAAGCATTCCAAGATAATTTAATGCAAGTTAATTATATTATTTATAAATTATAAATGAGTTTATATCTTCATTTACATTTCTGTAGGAATTCACTTGCCAAAGAAAATGTCAACTCAACAGTATATATTATAGTAATTATAATTATTCATATACTTTTTCACAGATTTAAATTTTTAATGTATAGTGCTTCATTTATTTGTCACCTAGTAAAAGTTTTATTAAAAATTCACCAGTTAGAATAGCAATAATTAAAAAGTCAGGAAACAACAGGTGCTGGAGAACATGTGGAGAAATAGGAACACTTTTACGCTGTTGGTGGGATTGTAAACTAGTTCAACCATTGTGGAAAACTGTATGGCCATTCCTCAAGGATCTAGAACTATAAATACCATATGACCCAGCCATCCTATTACTGGATATATACCCAAAGGGTTATAAATCATGCTGCTATAAAGACACATGCACACGTATGTTCATTGCGGCACTAGTCACAATAGCAAAGACTTGGAATCAACCCAAATGCCCATCAGTGACAGACTGGATTAAGAAAATGTGGCATATATACACCATGGAATACTATGCAGCCATAAAAAAGGATGAGTTGGTGTCCTTTGTAGGGACATGGATGCAGCTGGAAACCATCATTCTCAGCAAACATCACAAGAACAGAAAACCAAACACTGCATGCTCTCACTCATAGGTGGGAATTGAACAATGAGATCACTTGGACCCAGGAAGAGGAACATCACACACCAGGGCCTATTGTGGGGAGGGGGGAGGGGGGAGGGGGGAAGGATTGCATTGGGAGTTATACCTGATGTAAATGACGAGTTGATGGGTGCTGACGAGTTGATGGGTGCAGCACACCAACATGGCACATGTATACATATGTAACAAACCTGCATGTTGTGCACATGTACCCTAGAGCTTAAAGTATAAAAAAAATTCAAACATAGTTTTTAATATAGATGTAATAAGATTTTGTGCATGACCCTGCATAAGAGAATATATGTACATATTTACAGATATCAAAACTATATGCATATAAATATAAAAATATACATACATTTAAGCATACATATAAATGTGTATAGGTGTGTATGTGTGTGTGCGTGTGTGTGTGTGTGTTACTTTTCAATATACAAACAATGTTCTAGTTCTTTTTGAAGGGCCAGACAAAAATAAGGGAATGAGGGAATGGGTATATATACGCAGAAACACAACTAATATTCTCATACATATTTCTGAATACTTCTTTCATTTATTTTTAAGACTAATTTTAATGGACCTTATAATGGAAAAAATCAGTAAAATAATACTCTAGATAAAAAACATGAAATTAAAGGACAATCAAAATATAATTAATACATGTTCTTATAACACAAATCCATAGCAGCTTACTTAGCCATATGGTAAGCAAATATATAACACCTTAATAATAAAGAATGAGTGTGAAATATTAGGTAGCTCCTCTACAAATTTTCACGACTCTCAGTCTTCAATACTATTATTGCTAAACTTCTGCTTCATTAGACCTATATGAACTGTGTGCAATAAATAAAATGATTATTTTATCTTCTCACTGGACCTGTATAAATAGTCTGCAATAAATTTAAATGATTATTTTATCTTCTATTGACTTGTAAACTGAAACATTGTCATATTCTACTTAACAGCAAGACCCTGTTCCAGAAAAAAAAAAAAAATATACACACACACACACACACACACACACACACACACACACACACACACACAGAATTATTAAACCTAAAATTTGGATGTGAAAAAGTTCAAAATAAAATAACTATTTCATGAAAAGTATTTTTTTGAAAAATAATTGTGATATGAATTCCAAATCACACATTATCCAAAATAGTATATACCTAATGAAACAATTTTTTTAACTTTTATTTGAATATTGACAAATGATTCAAGAACACTGGTATAAGATGATCTATGAGTTAGCCCTGGCTTTGAACCTAAATAGCCAGTATCTTAAACCATCTGTGCTTCCTTTTTTAATCTGTAAAATTAGAGCCTGGATAAAATGTTGCTTAAGATCTCATCTTAACTCCTAAGAGTCTATTCCCTTAAAGCTTCCTAAAGTGACTCTAATGCAATAGACTGCTTCTTCTTTTAGCTCTCAAATATTGTCATGCTAGTATTACTTAGAATAAAAAAGCCATCAGCTACATATTAAATTATTCCATCATATATAATACCTTTTAAGCTTTATATTAATAGTGTATGACTGTTTTATCTTTTTTAGTTTTAATCTTCATTCAGCTCACCTTAGGAAATGATAATGGCAGTTAAAATGGCATTGTCCACTATTGAGACTCTAACAGTAACATTAGTTTTCAATCTTTGAATAGTTAAATGGAAGACACACATAAATGATTTGAAGTTGTTTTAAAAACACACACTGTGAAAATATACTTCTTAGATAAGGAGAGGGATGTTACCCTGAAAACAGTAAGACCACTGAAATATTTGTTCTTATGTTGACATAATTCAAAAATATTTCTAGTAGTGGTAGAAATGACCAGTATTACAGATATGAAGATTTGTGGTATTTTATTTTTTGTGTGTGAAGTTTCTAAAGTTGTTTAGGATTCAAAACTTTTAAATAATACTATTAACAGACTTAATATTTGGCAAATATAATACGAAAAATAAGATATTAAAATATTCTTTCTAGATTACAAAATGCATATTTACTTTAAAGAGAGAAAACACCCTGAAATTAATATCTGTGCTAAATAGGTTTTATTTATTTGTTTACTTACTTATTTATTTGAGATAGGGTCTTGCTCTGTGGCCCAGGCTGTTGTGATCACAGCTCACTATAGCCTCCACCTCCTGGGCTCAAGCAGGTTGCTTCCCTTAATCTCCCACATAGCTGGTACTACAAGCATGCACTGCCATAGCTTGCTAATTTTTAAATATCTTGTACAGATGGGATCTCTTGTTCAGGCTGATTTCAAACTCATGGGCTCAAGCAATCTTCCTGTCTCAGCCTCCCAAAGTGCTGAGATTACAGATGTGAGCCACTGCGGCCAGAGGTCTGCTAACCAAGGTTTAAGTTCTCTACTGAATTTTTTAATAAACATCTGTGGCCAGTTGTGATATCACTAGCACTGTGGGAATCAAAGATCCTGTTCACTAGCAGCTCTCTGTCACTGCTGGCCCAACACCTATGCTTTAAATAAACATAAGATTTAGATATAGGAATCTGTCAAATCTCATTTGTAATTTTTCTGTTTAGAGTTTAATGGCTATTCCTCTTTTATACACCTCTATATAATCAAAATGTTTCAATAGAATTCATATATTTTTATTATTTTAGTTAAAAAAAAACTACCTAGTTTTAAAATAAGTTAACTGGATGCCTTTATGTCAGTAGTTTTAGTCACAAATAGGCTAGATTTTAAAATTTATAGAAATATAATACACAAATATCACAAATATGTTGTTTCTCTATCCCCTTTCTTTTACAATGAGAATATAAAGGCACAAACAGATATGATTTCCCTGTTACTAATGTTTAAGCTAGTGCCCATAGTTGCAGAAGTATGCCAGAACCTATGTGTGATATAATTTTGATGCAATATTTTTCTGGTGACCTATATTCTTTAATTTTTTTTTTTTTTTTTTTTTTTTTTACCCCTGACACCAAAAGCTTATATGCTCCTTAAGGACTACAAAATTACAAACTTTATTTCTCCGTGGTTTTAGTAGTTGGCAGTTGGGATGGTTAATGTTATGTTTCAAGCTGATTGAGTCTTTAGACTCCCAGATATTTGGTTAAAGATTAGTTTTATATGTGTCTGTGAGGTTTTTTTCAGAAGAAAGTAGCCCTTGAATCGGTTAATTGTATAAAGCAAATGTTGCTTCCCAAGGTGAAAGGACATCATCAAATTTCTTGAGGGACTCAATTGAACAAAAAAGTGAAGAAAGGGAGAATTTACTCTCTCTGCCCGACTATAGAGCTGGGATATCAGTCCTTTCTGCCTCCCTGACTAAAAATTAAATCATTAGCTCTTCTGGTTCTCAGGCCTTAGGAATAGGGCCAACTTTGCAAAAGCTATATAACAAAAGGCCCTTGCAAAGAGATGCCAAAGCAGCAGGGCCACCCAGCCAAGCTATGAGGATGACGTTGCCACCCCAATGAGCCTGAAAGGTGGGGGTCAATGAGCCAAATAGGGTTACTCTCAAACCTTAAGATCCAGTGTAATTTGTCTTGCAAGGTTTAGGAATTGTTCAGGGACCTTTCTTCTTTTCTATTTTTCACTTTTGGAACGGAAATATCTACCCTATGCCTATCCCATTACTGAATTTTGAAAGTACACACTTGTCTGGTTTCAGAGGTTCACAACTGTAGAGGGATTCTGCCTCAGAAAGTATAGTACTGCCAGTTTGTACCCATAATCTGATACAGGTGAAAGTTCTATGAGACTTTGGACTTTAGATTTTAGAATAGAGAGCTGGTACATGTTAAGACTTCTGGGGTTGTTGGAATGAAAAGATGTGTTTGGTATGGGATAAGAACATGAATTTGGTGGGTAAGGAGAATAATGTGATGGACTTAATGATGTCCTTCTAAAATTCTTATGTGAAAGCTCTAAGCCCTAATGTGAAGATATTCGAAGATGGAGGCATTAGGAGGTAATTTGGTTTAAAAGAGTTGATGAGGATGGGACACTTATCATGGGATTAGTGCCCTTATAAGAAGACACATCAGAGAGCCTGCTTCCTCTCTGATTCTCTTTCCATAGCATGCACTGAGGAAAGGTCATCTAAGAACACATCTAAGAACACAGCAAGAGGAGGTCCTCACCATGATCTAAATTTGCTGGCACCATGTTCTTCAACATCCCAGTCTCCAGAGCTATGGAAAATGAATGGCTATTGTTTAGGCCTCACAGTTTGTCGTATCTTGTTACAGCAACCTGAACAGGTGAATACAGACTTTAGTACTGGCCATGGAGCATGTTAAGTTATCTATTCTAAAGTAAAGAATAAGTTCTTGCAATTCTTGCATCTGGCTCCTCCTATAAATAAAAAGAAGTCACAACACTTAGTGTGTCACTATGGATTTTGGATGCAACATATATCTCATTTGGGGGTGTTACATCGTCCCATCTATTAAATGACCCCCTAAAACCCTGTGGTAGCTCCAGGAAGGTTTGCAAGCTGCTTTGTCACTTGTACATTATGATCTAGAAGATCTAATGTACTTGAAGTAGCTATGGCAAGTAAGGATGCTTTTGAAGCCTTTTACCTGCCCCTGTAAATGAATTGCATAGCACATCCTTAGGATTTTTTACTAATTTCTGGCATCCTCCCCAGAAAGAGTAGATAACTACTCTCCACTTCTTGGCTTTCCACTAAGCCTAAGTAGAGACTGAATGCTTAAACATGGGCCACCAAATTAGTATGCAAATTATTTGCCAATCATGAACTGGATGTTATCTGAGCCACTAAGTCATAAAGTTGGGTATGCACAGCATCACGAAATCATCAAATGTAAGTTGTATATACGTAATTGGGCTCAGAAGGTTACCAGAGCTGGGAAGGGTAGTGAGAAGGTAGGAGAAAGTGATAATGGTTAATGGAAACAAACAATGGAAAGAAAAAAATGATATCTAGTATTTGATAACACAACAAGGTGACTATAGTCAATAATCATTTAATTGTGTATTTTAAAATAACCAAGAGTATAATGGGATACTTTGTAACACAAAGGATAAATGCTGGAGGTGATGAATACTCCATTTACTCTCATGTGATTATTATGCATTTCACGGCTGCATCAAAATCTCTCGTATACCTCAAATATATATATGCACATTATGTATCCACAAAAATTAAAAATATATATTTTTCAAAGTTCTGAAGGAACAAATAAGTCACATGAAAAAGTGGCCAAATGTTCGTAGTCTCCACTCCTCCTACATTGCCTTTTCTGTCTCATCCTGCACTATGGACACAAGAGGACATCTCAGGCCAGGAATTAAGCCTAGTTTACAGAAGATTGTAAGTGATATGTTGGCACCACCCAGAAGTGGACAGCTAAGGCAATACAGGGTCTTTCTTGGACAGTTCCAAAAGAACAGTGTTGCAGGAAAATCTGCCCAGCTGGTAGAGGCTTGAAAAGTTCACTTGGTTGTTCACCTTATTGGGAAAGAGAAGGGGCCATATGTGGAATATGTGGATTGTGACCAAAAGTTTGGCTGGATGATCAAGGACTTGGAAATAATGCAGTTCAATAAATAGTGGCAAGGTCATTTAGGGATGAGGTATGTAGACAGATCTCTTTGAAAAGGCAAAAAATGAAAATAATTTTGTCCTATATAAATGCGCACTGAAGAAGGAACTCAGCAGAGGAGAATTTTGTAATCAAGTAGAACGAATGACCTGTTAGGCATTGGTTCAGCAACATGTATTTCAATCCACAAAGACTGAGTTAGCTCCAGCCACTGCTGTGTGCTCCATCTCAGTAAAGACCAGGCACCAGTAAAGGCCAACACTGAGTCCCTAGTATGGCACCATTTCCCGGGGTGATCAGCCAACTAACTGGTGGAAGGTTGATTACACTGGACCTCTTTCATCATGGAATGCTCAGTGTTTTGTTCTTAATGGAATAGACACTTACTCTGGATATAAATTTAGCTTTTCTGCACACAACACTCCTGCCAAAACTGCCATCAATGAGGTTATAGAATGCCTTCTCCATCAACATGGTATTCAACAAAGCATTGCATCTTATCAAGGAATGATTTCAATTTTATAAACGTTTTAAGCTCATGCTCCTGGTATTTATTGGTCTTATATTCCTAACCATTCTGAAGATATGATAGAATGCTCTTTGAAGACTCAGTTACATTACTAACTTGATGATGATGCTTTGTGGGGCTAATACAAAGTTCTCCATATGACTATGTATGTTCTCAGTTAGTGTACAATACATGATGTTGATTCTCTCATAGCCATCATTCATAATCAAGATGCTGGACTGTTTCCCACTGATGTAATCTCCAAGTTCACCTCTGGGCACTAAGACTCCAAGCTTGCCCAGCACTAGGCTGGACCCAAGATCCCAGACTTCAGGCCAGCACCCATGTGTATAACCAGCACTCACAAGCCTAGCCTCCACATTTGCTCCCTCAGACTCAGGCATCAGGCCAGAACCCAAGGATTCAGGCTCCTGGCTTGCCCCGGTGCCAGGCTAGCCTTAGATCCTAGGCTGATCCCCACTGACCCAGCTTCAGGTGAACTCATTGTCTAGGCCTACTCTAACAGACCCAAGTTCCAAGCTTGTTCTAGTACATGCCAGTGCTAGGTTGACCCCTGTGGACATAGGCTCCAAAACCACTCTTACAAATCCAGGATCCAAGCCAGTCTATGTGGACGCAGCACCCATGCTTGACTCCCAGAGATCAACACTTCTGGTCTACCCCAGTGCCAAGCTAGCCCCCATAAAATTAGGCTCAAGGCCCACTCAGTTCCAGGAGAGCTACCATAGACTCGAGTTTTAAGCTGTGCTCCATGGACATGCTCTCATGAACCCAGCATGCTCTCATGAACCCAGTAGACAGTCTACCCCAGTTAATTCCATTATCAGGCCTTCCCCTACAAACCCAGGATCCAGGTTCTCTTTCCACATATCCAACTTCTAGGTCTGCCCTAGAGAATCTAAGTTACAGGCATTCCCCTGAAAAAACAGGTACCTGTCAGGCCCCTGTAAATCCACATGTCAGACAGCAGGCCAGAATTTCCAAGGGCAGCAACAGCAAGCCCAACTGCAGACTTTCCTGATAGCATATTCTAAAGCTGTGGACAGGCTAACTGGTGAAGAGCATTTACTCCTGAAACAAATATATAAAGACTCTAATAATCACCTACTTTTTCTAATGCACGAGTATCAATGCATGGATGCAAGAATCACAAATAATTATAAAAACATAATACCACTCAAGGAATAAAATAAAGCTCCAGTAACGGGCCTTAAAATGGAGATCTGTGAACTTTCCGATCAATAATTCAATATGAACATCTTAGAGAAGCTCACTGAGATACGAGACCACAGATAGACAAATGAACAATATTATGAGAACAAAACACAAGCATAATTGGCAGTCCAAAAAAGGGAGAAACCATGAAAAAGAACCAGGCAAAACATCTGGAGATAAAAAACAAAATGACAGAAATAAAATGCTCAATAGAGAGCTTCAATACCAGACTTGATGAAGCAGAAGAAAATATCAATAAGCTCAAAATCAGGCATTTAAAATGTTCTAGTCAGAGGAATAACAACAACAATAAGAATGAATAAAAGTGAATAAAATAAATGGGAGTTATGAGACATTGTCAATAGAACAAAAATATGCACAATAAGACTACTAGAATATATCAAACAAATAAATGGGGCAGAAAGCCTATTTTAAGAAAATGATGACAGAAAATACCCCAGACGTGGAGAGAAAATTGAACATCTAGATCCATAACTCAAAAATCTCCATATAGATTAAATACAAGGAGATTTTTACTGAAATACTTTATAATCAAATTTTCAAAACTCAAAGACAAGGACAGAATTTTGAAAGAAGCAAGGAAAAAGCAATTCACCATATACCAGTCGGCTATGAAGCTAAATAATTTCCCAGCAGAAACACTGCAGGCCAAGAAGAGTGTGATGATATATTCAAAGAACTGATAGATAGATAGATAGATAGATAGATAGATAGATAGATAGATAAATAAATAAATAAATAAATAAATAAATAAATACCTGTCAACTAAGATTTCTATACCTGGCAAGGATATTCCTCAAAAATGAAGGATATATAAAGATTTTCACAGAGCAAACAAAAGCAGTGGCTGTTCATCGCCACTAGACTTGTTTTACATTAGATGACAGAGTTCTTTGAGTTAAAATAAAAGGATGCTAACTAGCAACATGGAAACACACAAATATATATGAGTGACTGTAAAGGAAAAATTATCATTAGATTCAGGATATTCTAATGATGGTGCACAAATCATGCTTAACTATAGTATAAAACTTAAAATACAAAAATGTTAAAACTAACTAGAGCTTGATATTATCACTTGTTAGTGGGTTCACAATATATAAAAGTGGTAAATTGTCAAATAACAAAATGTGGAGCAAAATAAGTTAAAATTTGTAGGTTTCTATGCAGTTGAAGTTTAGTTATCAGTTTAAAATGGAATGTTATAATCATGGATGTTTTATGTAAGCTTCATGAAAATCACCAAAAACAAATACAATAGATACACAAAAACTAAAAAGAAATTAAGCAAAGTATATCACCACAAAATAATGAAAGAGCAAAGAAAAAAAGAGGAAGACAGAAAATTAGCAAAAGAGGAGTATTAGTAAGTCCTTACTTATCAGTAACTACTTTAAATACAAATGGATTAAATTATTCCATCAAAAAGCACAGAGTGGTTAATTGATCTTTTTCTTTTAATCTGAACATATATTGCCCACAAGTGACTCACTTTAGCCTTAAGGACATACAGAGGCTGAAAGTGGATAGCAGCAAATCTTCCCAAACTCTTCAAAAATCGAAGAGGAGAGGATACATCCAAGCTTATTTTACTGGGCAAACATTACCCTTATACCAAAGTAAGACAAGGACACTACAAGTAAAGAAAATGACAGACCAATTTCCTTGATGAACATAGATGCAAAATACTCAAGAAAATACTAGCAGACAAAATTCAACATCACATAAAAAGGGTCATTTATCATAATCAAAAATGGTTTATCCCTATATGCAACAATGTTCAACATTCACTAATCAAAAAGTATGATACACCACATTAACAGAGTAAAGAATAAAACCATAAGATCAAAAACAGGCAGAGCGTAATGGCTAAATAGAAACTTCCATCAGTCTTCACCCTTGGAGGAACACAAAACGGAACAACTCTCACACAAAAGAGCACCTTAGTAAGAATGAAAAATTAGGTGAGCTATCACAGCACCTACTTTTAACATCTTAAGAAAAAGGACTCTAAAAATAAAAGACAAGACAATCTTAAATCACCTACACCACCTCTCCCCAACCCGCAGGCAGTGGCCACATGGCACATGTAGAGAATCTTGCAATTGGGGGAGAGAGAGTGCATCAGAACTCAATGCTGCCCCGTCATAGCAGAAAGCAACATGGGGCAGAACTTAGCCAGCACATATGGAGAAAGTATTTAGACCAGCCGTAGACAGAGATAAATTACCTATCCAGCAGTCAGAACTGGAGTTCCAGCAAGCCCCACCTCCACAGGCTAAAATGTTCTGGGGTCCTAAATCAACATGAAAGGCAGTGGTATTCTCCCATTCTTGCATTGCTATAAAAAATACCTGAGAATGGGTAATTTACAAGAAAAGAGATTTAACTGCCTTATGATTCAGCAGAGAGCAGAGGAAATACAGTGTCAGCATCTGCTTCTCGGGAGTTCTCACAAAGTTCACAATCATGACAGAAGGCAAAAAGGGAGCAAAAATCTCACATGGTGGGAGCAGGAGTAAAGGCAGGAGAGGTGCCAACACATTTGCACAAGATCTTGAAAGAACTCACTTACTATCATGAGGATAGTGATATGGCTCCAATGAGTGGAGAACATGAGGGTTCTTGGTCCTCATGCCGGTTTAGATAAAACAACGCGGACACATGTGGACTGGTTTTAACGAGCAGAGAGTTTAATAGGCAAGAAAGAAATCAGAAGGCAGAAGGAAGAGGCTGCCCCATACAAAGACAGAAGGAGGGGGCTCCAAAGCAGAAAGAGGAGGTCCCCAAGTATGGTGCATACCAGCCACGTATATATGCAGAGCCTGGAGGAGGCAGTACCTGATTTGCATAGGACTTAGAGATGGTTAGACCAGGCATGCCATTCACTTAGCCCATGAAAAAGTTGGCTCTCTCACCCCAACCTTTTAATATGCAAATACAGGGTGCCATGATGTTCTACACATGTGGGGATATGCGGGGGTGGCCATGTTGCCAGGAATATGTGAGGAAAGGGCAAGAAGGCCATAGGAATCACCATGTTTTGGTGGATACAGTTGCTAATGGCCTGTATTCGCATATCAGAGGTTGACTGTGGGCTCTAAGAGCTGGGAATTTACAAGAAACTTTTATGAAGATTCTCTAAAAAATGAAAACTTCCCAAGGACCCCTTTTCCTCTCTTATCTGCCTAAAATAATTTCTTAATAACTCCTACAACATTAGTACCAACCCAGAAGGGATTCACCTCTCTGATCCAATTGTCTCCCACCAGGACACACCTCCAACCCTGGGGATAACATTTCAACGTAAGATTTAGAGGGGACACATATCCAAACTGTATCAGCAATCTAGGCCGCAGGGCTGCAATTCCTGGGCAAGTCCTGGTTCTGTGCTTGCTTAGCGCCAGTTGATTTAAGGAGCAGGTGACCTATTGAGATAGTAGCTGAGGAGGCCAAGGGAGTGCTCTCATCAGTGTTTCCCAAACGCCAGGCAGCACAGCTCACAGCTCCAGGAAAGACATGTTTGTTATGTTCGAGGAGAAGAGACAGGAGAATAAACAGAACTTTGCCTTGCAACTTGTTACTAACTCATCCACAGTACACTAGGGCACCAGGCAGAGTCCAAAGCACCCCGTTCCAGATCCTAGCTCTTGGATGACATTTCTAGATACATTCTGTGCCAGAAGGGAACCTACTTCCATGAAGGGAAAGACTCAGTCCTGGCAGGATTCATCACCGCTAAATAAAGAACCTTTTAGCACTGAATAATCAGTAGTGGTAGTTAGACAATACTTGCTACAGGTCTGAGGTGAGATTCAGAGCCATGCTAGCTTCAAGTGTGACCTAGCACATTCCCAGCTGTGGTGGTTGTGGGGAGAAACTCCTTCTGCTTGAGGAAAGGAGAGGGATGAGAAAAGGGGACTTTGTCTTATGTCTTGGGTACTAGCTGGGCCAGTGAGGTAGACTACCAAGCTGGCTACTGGGATCCCTAGTTCCAGGATCTGGGTATGGGGCAGAATTTATGGACCTGCCCTGGGCAGGACAGGACCCCATTGCCCTGAAAGGAGACACACAGCCCTGGCAGCACTCACCACAAGCTGACTGAAGAACCCTCGGGGCCTTGAGTGAAGATTAATGGTAGCCAGTCAGTACTTCCTGGGGGCCTGGGGCAGTAGTGACCAAAGGGAAAGACTACTCTGCTTGAGGAAAAGAGAAGGAAGAGTGGGAAGGTCTTTGTCTCACAACTTAGGTGCCAGCTCAGCCACACTTAAATAGGGCACCACAGTTAAATAGGTAGATTCCTAAGGCTCTTGACTTCAGGCCCTGGCTCCTGGATGGCATATCTGGACCCACCCAGGACCAGGGGGAACTTGCCATCCTAAAGGAAAGGAACTGAATGTGGATAGATTCACTAGCTGTTGATGGTAGATCCCCTGGGAAATAAGTGAACACATGTAGTAGCCAGGCAGTGGTCACCCTGGGTCCTGGGCAAAACCCAGTGCTGTGATGGCTTCTGGTCTCATCCAGGGCAGTTTCAGTGGTGGTAGCCAGAGGAGTGCTTGTTTCACAGCTCTTCCAGCTCCGGAAAGCTTAGCACAGAGAGAAACTCAATTTGATTGGCGGAATGTCTGGAAAAAGAAAGTATCTGCCTAGTAATCTAGGGAATGCTCCCAGGCCTCACCCAGGACCACCAAGGTGGTATCTCTATGAGTCTGCAAGAGTCACAGCATTATTAGTCTTGGGTTGTTCCTTAATGCAGATACAGCTGCAGTAACCAAAGACTTAAATCACTGCACCCAAGTCCCTTTGAATACTTGAAGGCCTTCCCAAGAAGGAAGGGTACAAAGAAGCCCAGATTTTTTAAGACTACAAAAAACTAACTCTGTAATGCCCAGACACTGAAGAACATCTACAAGCATCAACACAATAAAAAAGTACCCTCACCAAACAAAGTAAGTAAGGCACAAGTAATCAATATAGGAAAAACAGAGATATGAGACCTTTCAGAAAGAGGATTTAAAATAGCTATCTTGAAAAAACTCAAAGAAATTCAAGATAACACATAGATGGAAATCAAATTTTTTTCAGATAAATTTAACACATTATTGAAATAATTGAGAACAATCAAGCAGAAATTCTGGAGCTGAAAATTCAATTGACATACTGAAGAACACATCAGAGTCTCTTAACAGCAGAATTGATCAAGCAGAAGAAAAAATTAGTGAGGTTGAAAATAGGCTATTTGAAAATGCATCATCAGAGAAGACAAGAGAAAAAGGAATAGATAAGAATAAAACATGCCTACAAGATCCATAAAACAGCCTCAGAAGGGTAAATCTAGAATTATTGGTCTAAAATAGGTGAGGGAGAGAGAGAGAGAAAGAAGGAAACCAGGTTAGACAGTTTATTCAAGGGGAAGATAGAGAATTTCCAAAACCTAGAGAAAAAAAAAAAAAAAAAAAAAAACAATATTCAAGTACAAGAAAATTATAGAATATCAAGCAGATTGAACTCATATAAGATTGCCTCAAGATATTTAATAATCAAACTCCCAAAGATCAAGGATAAAGAATAGATCCTGAAAACAGTAAGGCAAAAGAAACAAATAACATACAAAGGAGCTCCAATACAGCTGGTAGCAGACTTCTCAGTGGCAACCTCACAGGTTAAGAGAGGATAACATGAAATATTTAAAGTGCTGAAGAAAAAAAATCTTTATCCTTGAATAGTATATCCACAAGCATATCCTTCAAACTTAAAGGGAAATAAGGACTTTCCCAGACAAACAAAAATTGAGGGATTTCATCAACACCATAGCAGTTCTGCAAGAAATGATAATGAGAGTTCTTCAATCTGAAAAAAAAAAAAAAAAAAAAAAAAAGAAGTATGCTAATAAACAATAAGAAATCATCTGAAAGTAAAAAAAAAAAAAAAAACCTAAAAACTCACTGATAACATCGAGTATACAGAAAAACAGAATAATGTAATAATGTAATTGTAGTGTGTAAACTACTCCTATCATAAGTAAAAATAAAAGATGATCTGATAAAAAATAATAACTTTTGAAGACATACACAGTACAACAAGACATAAATGGAAACAACAAAAAGGTAAAAAGCATGAAAGCATGGGATGAAGTTATTGTGGAGTTTTTATCAGTTTTCTCCTTGCTTATTTATTTGCTTGTTTATACAGTTCATATAATGTTCATCTGTATAAAAAATGATTAATCAGTTATTATTTGTAAGCCATATGGTAACCTCAAATCTGAAAACATACAACAGATACACAAAAAGTAAAAAGCTAATAGTTAAAACATACCACATGAGAGAAAACCACCTTCACTAAAATGAAGATAGGAAGAAAAGAAAGAAGACATAAAAACGAGAAAACAAATAACAAAATGGCAAGAGTAAGTTCTTACTTATCAATAATAACATTGTATGTAAACATACTAAACTCTTCAATCAAAAGATATAGAGTGATGAGTGGATAACAAAAAATGACCCAGTGATCTTTTGCCTACAAGAAAAAACACTTTTGTTATAAAGACACACATAGACTGAAAATAAAGGGCTGGAAAAAGATATTCTACACCAATGGAAAACAAAAAAGAACATTAGTGGCTATATTTATATCACACAAAATAAATTTCAAGAGAAGAACTAGAAAAGCATTATATAATGAAGGTTTTGATTCAGCAAGAGTATATAACAATTCTAAATATATATTCACTCAGCTACTGGAGCACTTGGATATATAAAGCAAATATTATTAGAGTTAAAGAGAGAGATAAACCTCAATACAATACCTAGAGACTTCAACATACCATTTTCGGCATTGGACAGATTATTCACACAGAAAACCAACAAAGAAACATTGAGTGCTGTAGGCCAAATGGATCTAATAGATATTTCAGATCATTCCATCCAGTTGCTACAGATTACACAATCTTCTCCTCTGCACATGGATCATTCTCAAGAATAGACGGTGTGTTAGGCAAAATAAACAAACAAACAAACAAACAAACTTAAACATTAAACATTTTTAAATAACTGAAATTACATGAAGTATTTTCTCTGAGCACAATAGAATAAAACTAGAAATCAACAAGGGGAATTTTGGAAACCATAAACACATGGAAATTAAATAATATTCTCCTGAATGACCAGTAGGTCAATGAAGAAATTTAGAAAAAAAATTAAAAAATTATTCAAACAAATGAAACTGAAAACACAGCATACCAAAACATATAGGATACAGTGAAAGCAGTACAAACAGGGAAATTTATAGCTATAAGTGTCTACATTAAAAAAAAAAAAACTTCAAATAAACAACCTAATCACAAAGCTTAAAAACCAAAAAAAGAGCAAACAAACCTCAACAGTAGAAGAGGAAAAAAATAATAAACAACAGAGCATAAATAAATGGATGATGAAAAACACAATACAAAATATCTATGAAATAAAATGTTGGCTTTTGGAAGAGATAAACAAAATGAACAAACCTGTAGCCAGACTAAATAAGAAAACAAAGAGAAAAGATCCGAATAAATAAAATCAGAGATGAAAAGGAGACATTACAACTAATACCAACAGAAGGTTAAAGGATCATTAGAGGCTGCCAAGAGCAGTGATATACCAATAAATTGGAAAACCTCAAAGAAATGCATAAATTTCTAGACATATAAAACCTACCAAAATTTAACCATGAAGACATCCAAAATTTTAATAGTCCAACAACAATGAGATTAAAGCTATAATAAACAGTATCTCAGCAAAGAAAAACCCAGGACACGATGACTTCACTGCTGAATTATACATAACATTTAAAGAACTAACATCAATTCCACTCAAGCTATTCCAAAAACCAGAGCAGGAAGGAATACTTCAAACTCATCCTAAGAGGCCAGTTTTACCCTCATAACCAAAACAAGAGAAAGATATGTCAAAAAAGAAAAAAAAAGAAAGAAAAGAAAACTACAGGTCAATATCTCTGATGAACATTGATGCAAAAATGCTCAAAAAAATGCTAGAAAATCAAATTTAACATATACGTAAACTCAGTTGGTCAAGCAGTGACAGGGTTTGAGAGGTCTGAGTTCAATTTTGAAAGAAGTTGTACGTATGTAAAATGCTAGCAAACATCCTCTCATGATACAAAGAAATGTTTTATGAAGAGTCACTCAATATTTAAAATTTCATTGTTGTCTTATTTTAATAAGTTACAACAGCCACCCCAACCTTCAGAAACCACCACATTGATCAATGAGCCGCCATCAACATCAAGGCAAGAACCTCCACCAGTTAAAAGATTCCAACTCACTGAAGGCACAGATGATCCTTAGCATTTTTTTAGCAATAAGTGTTTTTAAATTAAGTAATATAAACAAAGTGAAAAATATATAATGCTACGGAGCACTTCATGGACCACAGTATTGTCTGAATGTAACTTTTATATGCACTGGAAAATGCAATGTTCACATTGATTTGTGGTCTGGAACCAGATCTGTATATCGCTGAGATTTGCCCTGTATATACCCAAAGAAAATAGCATCAGTATATGGAAAGAGATGCCACCACTCCCATATTCACTGCAGCATTATTTACAATTGCCAAAATATGAAATAAAGCTAAATGTCCCTCCACAAATATATTAAAATATTATATATGTATGTGTATATATGCATATATAAAAATTGATATATATACATAATATATAACATATTTTATATAGACATACACATATTTTATATATACTATATATAAAATGGAATACCATTTAACCTTAAAAAATAGAAAATAATCCAGTCATTTGAAACAACCTATATGAATCTCAAGGACGTGTTAAGCAATTTAAGCTAGGCACAGGAAGGCAAATACCACAAGTCTCATTACATGTCAAATCTAAAAGGCAAACTCATAGAAGTAGACAACAGAAGGATGTTTGCCAGGGACTAGAAGGCAGGGATCAGTATTTGTCAAAGGATGCAAACTTTCAGTTAGGAGAAATAAGTTATGGAGACCTATTATACTGCATGATGACTTTAATATTAACATTAATGCATATTTTAAAATACGTAATTTATACTTGAAAATTTTAAATGTTCTCATTACAAAAAAGTACGTGAGGTGATGGATATGTTAGTTAGCTTGTTTTAATCAATTCACAATGTACACATCTATCAATAAATCATATTGCATACAATTAATATGTACAAGATTTATTTTTTAATTATATCTTGATAAAGCCAGGGAAAAATGAAAACAAAAACAAAATAATAACAGGAAATGACAAGAAAATTTGTGCTGGCTGGTGTTATTGATCACAACCACGAAGGGGACATTGGACTATTGTTTGAAAATGGAGGTAAGAAAGAATATGTTTGGAATACAGGAGATCCCCTGGGGAGTCTGTTAATATTACCATGCCCTGTGGTTATGGTCAAATAGAAAATTATAACAACTTATTCCAAGCAGAACTACTAATTGCCTAGACTCATCAGGAATCAAGATTTGTTTTACTTTACCAGGTAAAAATCCCAAACATATGAGGTGTTTGCTGAAGGCAAAGGAGATATAGAATGAGTAATGAAAGTAAGTAGCTGTGAATACCGCTACAACAATATGACCACCAGTTACAGAAATGAATATTGTAATTCTCATAAGCATTTCCTCTTTAGTTTTTAAATCCATACCTGTGTGTGTATACTGCAAGTATATATGTATGTGTGCGCGCGCGCACACACACACACAGTCTTCGTCCCTTACCATGTAATTTTATATGTATTGAGTTCATATTATAGACTAAGTTATGGGATATCAAGGAGAAGAATAAACAGTGCCAAAGTACTTTACCTCCTCTTCAGGGGAACAGGTTAGTGCGTTTGGAATGTTATGTGGAATAGTTATATCATGTTAGACAGAATTATTACTTTACTATCGTCTTCTTTTGGAGATTAAGGTACATATGGGCCACCAGTTGACTAGGGTTGTACTTGTGATGATTAATTTTAAGTGTCAATCTGACAGCCAGAAGACTGGGTCTTCTGCTCTCAGACTGGAACTTATCCCCTCAGTTCTTCTGATTCTCAGGCCTTTGGCCTCAGACTAGAACTATACCACTAGTTCTTCTGGGTCTCCAGCTCACAGATGGCATATCTTAAAACTGTCCACAGCCTTCATAATTGTTTGAGGCAATTTCCTTACAATAAATGTCATACATCTATATGGTGATATATTATATATATATGTGTGTGTGTGTATATATATGTAATTAGGTCTGTTTCTTTGGAAAACCTGACTAATAACAGCAGTTAGGCATACAGTAGTGCAGAAACGTTGAATAAAACACACATTTTGCTGTTGCACAGACTTGGGAGGATTCTGCCTTTGACAGTTGCTGCTATGTGATCTTAGGCAAGATGCATAACTTTTGAAGGTTTATTCCTGTTCATCAGAAAAATGGAGATAATATTACCTATCTCATAGATTTTTCTTGAGAGGATTGAATGGAACATTTTATAAATTGTAAAAATGAGAAATATATGTAAAACTCACCATAACGTGTGTGGCATATATTAAGAGTTCAATTGCTATTATTGTTAAGCTTCAAAATCTCCTTTTAACAAAAATTCTCTTTTGAAAGCTTTATCCTGCAATCTCTTTCTTCCATTTATTTTATTTATTTATTTATTTTAAATTTAGTGTCTTCGGTTTTAGATAAAATAGTTTAAGGACATAATGAGTTTCTGAAGAGCTATTTGACAATTGAACCTGCTGAAAAATATTCTGTATAAATAATGTAGCTGATCTGTTTTCTTAATATATCAAGCAATTTAGTCTGATAATGAATGATACATGCAATTCTGACATGCACACATGTGTATACACTGGCACTCTTTTACTGAAACTTTACATTGACATCAATGGTAAAAAATATTTATTCAATAAGTAAATGACCATTATGTACTAATATCTACTCTATTGCTCTAATATATTGTCTCCATTTTTGCATTCTTGAATTTACAAACGTTCAATAGATGTAATTTTCTTCACCATAAAATTGGAATATATTTTATGATAGTTCTAAAATATGCAGAGCATTTCATCAAAATAATGTGAAAGCCAGGAACATTAGGACAAGAAAAATAGGGCCACCATGCAGAGTTTATTTATATAAATAGTAGATATGATAAGAGAATATAATATTTTATTTGTCATATTTGACTTTCTAAAAAACTTTAAGCTTCATTCCCGGAGAGAATTTTCTCAAAGAAGACACTTGCCACTTCAGAAGATAAATTATAAAAAGGAAATTTCAATTGTGTAACTGAGTTCTTCCTGGGATTAAAATTGAACCTTCTTTCCCTAATGATGAGAACGTTTCCATTTCTTGAATCCTTGCTTTGAATTCATGCTGCTCTGCTATCCCCTTGAAGGTTGTTCCTAATTATAAGAGTACTAATAACAATTCCCACAAATAGAGGTTTGCTCTAGTCAAATAGAGTTTGCTTTCAGGAAAATGTTTTTTGAATTAATTCATATTAAAAAAAAAAATCTTTGTAGAAGCATTTACATGTCAGTGTTCCTTTTGGCTATAGAGAAATGTGATCAAACATTAAATTAGAGATATATTATTCATTTATGTGATAATTAAATGTGTGAATTGCTAAAATGATAAAATTTATCCTATAAATAACTGGCAATTTTCATGGAAATGAAGTGAAATGATTCAAATTTATTAATTTCTGCTTGAAGTGTAAATTTTGTCATGTAAATTGTCATGTAAAGTTTACTTAAAGATAGATTTATATTTAATGACTTTTTGAAAACTAATTCAATCTCTGAGAAATAAAAAGATGTGAGACACTTGCAAGTTAAGTTGAATATTTTTCACAGTGAGAAGCTAACACTGTGAATATGGTGTTTCTGAAAAAAATCAATATTTTACTCATGCTCTAAGTATGTACATGATTCATGCCTTAAAGCAAAATTTTTGCTTTATTTTTGATAGCAAACTATCAAGTGAGACATGCAGCTGTCACGCAATTGTAAATTGATTGGATTATAAGCTTTATTATTAATCAATTGTTATAGCCAACTTAATTGATGGAAAATTTAATTAAAGAAAAAAGAAAATATCCCACTTTAAAGTTATCTGAAATAGCATTTCTGTAGAATAGATAATGTGATAGAGCCAATGAACAAATATGACCACTTAAAAGAATAAAAATATTTAAAAAATTGAAAAATCACAATGAAACAATAGTTAAACATGTTCAATTATGATATAGGTGTTTTATGATAAAATATAATTAAATATGCATTCCACTTATAAGAGAGGTGTTTTATGACACAGATGCTCCTTATGATCTCTTCCAGGATAGACCAAATGATACCTTTAGAAATACATATTTAGATGCCTAAATGCCACTTTCTGGTTGGAGTATCTTTGTTTACAAAGTAAGTAAAATGAAAGATCAAATTTGACAAATACATTTTGAACAGAGACAGAACAAATTAATAAAAATTAAAATATATATTTTAGTAAACAACTTTAGTTAAAATAGATCATTGCTAACATCACTACAATTCCCATCATTGTGCTTATGTTCCCAGAACTGACAAAAATGCAATACATAAAATAAATTCATAAATTATAGGTAGTCAAAGACACAATATTTTATCAGTTTTTCCTTACCATACAAATAAAATATAAATATTTGAGAAATGTTCAACCCAGAACAAATGTGCAAAATACCAATGATTTTTAAATATATAGGATGTGATACATTTACAGGAATGCATTATATTAGTCTCTCAAATCTTCTAATTTTAACATTTTATGTAATATGTTTGGAAAACAGATGAGGAAAAAATCATTCAGCTCTTGAGATTTCTATATTTAAACCTTGCTCTGAAAGTATATAAATATCCTACCTACTCTAAGAAATTTCATCATTGTAGCTATTGCAAATGGTGGCTTAAAGCAAGAAAGATCAGTCAGTGAATCCAGATACAATTAAATGACCTTGTTCTTTAGGTATACAGTGCAAGGTTGACAAATAAGGGCATTAATATATTTATTTAAGCAATATGAATAACTAGACACATAAACAAATGCAGTAAGTTTTAAACATTATAGATGAAAAGTTCATGTTATATAGTGATGCATATTAGTTTTCCTTTAAATAAAAAATAAAAACATCTTTACTATCTTAATATTTATTTACCTATATTCTTTCAGATAAAAATATTTCTTTCATAAAGTAAAACATACCTACATATTGAACTATCTTTAAAACATTGATTTTTAAAGTGGATAAAGTATAAGTTGTAGTTATCTCATGTTGTTACTTGTAAGTGAATATTATTTCTTGCACATGCTATATGGTAGAAAAATATTTTCTCTCATTTGCTTTTTACATTGGGAAATCAGAAATACCAGCATAGACTTCATTAGCTTCTTCAGTGACACTATATGATTCAGTGATACTTCAGTACGTGATTGAAAAATGTTCATATGCTTTTATTTTAGAGGGCTTTTTGTATAATTATTTTGCAGTCACAACATTATTGAGGTTTTGATCACCTATATAATTGTCAGTGCTTACAAAAGACTTTATTGTCTTTGTTTGAATTCCAAACTCCGGAGTTTAATTGACTTTATTCTATGTTAAAGATCTACAAGTCTGTGTATGAAAGATTAGAGCCAGTTTAGTTTGACAATGCTGACTTTATTCTGAATTAAATTTTATTTTATTTAAAAATTTTAATTAAATTTGTTATTTTATTTAAATTTTACCTGAGTAGCTAAGCTTTTATAATAAAATATTTAAAATGTCAACCTAAATTTTTGAGGAAACATTTTCAAAATTCTTTTAGGAGACATATGAGGGGAAAAAAAAAGACTCCTATGGCTAAATAGCATTTTTGTTCACAAGTATGTGTTTTCTCTTCTGTAAGAGGATTATACTCGGTCTTTTTTTTTTTTTTTCTTTTTCTTTTTTGGAGACAGAGTCTCACTGTTGCCAAGGCTGGAGTGCAGTGGCACAATCTCGGCTCACTGCAACCTCTGTCTCCCCCGTTCAAGAGATTCTTCTGCCTCAGCCTCCCAAGTAGCTGGGACTACAGGTGTGTGTCATGACACTTGGCTAATTTTGTATTTTTATTAGAGACAGGGTTTCACCATGTTGTCCAGGCTGGTCTCAAAATCCTGAGGTCAGACAATCTGCCTGCGTTGACCTCCCAAAGTGCTGGGATTACAGGAGTGAAGGCCGTGCCCTGCCCCGGCCTTTCTTACTTTACATTTTTCTAAGCTTTCCCAAACCACTGGAAGGCTTGCCCTTTTAACTTATTTATGTATTCATTTATTTTTGGATGTGACTTTTGCCAGGTCTGAGAAGAAGTGTCATGATTGTCTGTGTCAGCTCTGTGTCTTATACTTCTGCCACCTATCACTCAAACAGCAAGTCTCAAAAGACAGTGCCTTCTCAACCTGGATTGCAGAATGAGAAGATATAGTTTGTAGCAGAATCACAAATCAGCCCACAGTCTACATGCAATGTGAATGAGAAATAAATGTTTACTTTTGTAAACCCACTGAGAGTCTACAAGTTGTTGGTTACACAGCATAACTCAATAAATGTTGACTGAGTATTGCTAATGCCCACATATCTATGTTTGCATTTCCACTGGATACTTCTGCTCCCATCACGCACTACTACATATCTTGAGAAATATTTCCCATCCAGTGGGTAGCACTGAATCTTTCAGGCACCATGATTTCTAACTCTCCTGCCATATCCCATCAGGTCATCACATTATTTCAATGAGGTTTTCTCATTTCCTTCTGTATGAGTCTGTTCTCATGCTGCTATGAAGAAACACCTGAGACTGGGAAATTTATAAATAAAAGAAGTTTAATAGACTCACAGTTCTGCATGGTTGGGGAGGTCTCAGGAAACTTACGATCATGGCTGAAGGCACCTCTTCACAGGGGCAGCTGGAGAGAGAGAATGAGTGGCAGCAGGGTCAGTGCCTGACGCTTATAAAACCATCAGATCTTTTGAGACTCACTCATTACCACGAGAACAGCACAGGGAATACCGCTCCCCTATGATTCAATTACTTCCACCTGAGCCCACCCTTGACAGGTGGAGATCATCACAATTCAAGATGAGATTTGGGTGGGGGTGCAGAGCCAAACCATATCACCTTCTAACCACGGAGTGTCTCTGCTTCCAGTTCCACTGGACACTGACTTACCTGATTGGCAGTATCATCGCTTACATATTTTATTATGTCATTCAATACTAGAATCTATTCAAATAAATCTCCAATACCACAGAGTTTATTCTATTGGTTAAATGATCTGTGAACTTTCTAGTAGAGCAAAGCTGGGTCAATTGTTTTCCAGAATTGGAGATATATATCTTTTCCCATGATAATTTACTTTTATCAACTCAATTGTAACTATTTATATTACCGCTTTCCTAACTACCTCTACTTCTGCTACAGAGAAATAATAACACATTTAAATGAGAAAACATCATTCTGTGCTTACAATTTCCCCAAATATTTGCAAGTAAGAGGCCATATAAATGATCTAAATCTGCTGATTTTAGTAGCATACAACTAATAAGTATTTTCTAAATGTTTATTAACATTTTAATGCATAGTTTTAATATATCAAACTTTATACATATAATGGTGTCTATTAAAAATTATAGAAATAATTACTATTTTTCTTCTCCATTAATAATATATTTTAAAAGAATACATTTTTAAAAATAACTAATACTTTATGTGAATTAACTTAATCCTGATTCTCATATAAGAATTCTAAGAGGAATCAAAGGGTTATATCAAATTTTGACCTTAATCGTAGTGAAATTTATGTCTGCAATGCTGAACATACAATGTCCAACCCAAAGTATAAAATATTTCATAGTTCATAATATTCTAATTTCTTTTCTTATGCATAGAATTATATGACAATCTGTATACACACAAAAAAAATCTGTGCTATGTATAATCAAATTCTGACATTTCGGTTCTAATACCTTAAATTACATTGCATTTTTCAGGTTATCTACCAAATTAGAAATGGAATTTTGAAATAAAAATAAAATGAAAGTAAATTTGGTTACAGCATATAAATAGGATAATCTTTGTTTTGTCTTAAAATAAAACCTAAGAGAACACAGAGAAAACTAGATAAAAGTAGTGATGAGCTTCAGAACTTAACTCTTTTGTTGATGCAAAATAAGTTGACAGAATTTGCTTTACCTTAAAATTATTGAGTAACCTAATAGCTATCTATCTTTCTTTTTATTGAAAAAACTATTTAAAAATTACAAAGTAGTCTGAATAAATGTTAATCCTCACACACACACACACACACACACACACACATAAATGTTTAAACCTTTACATTTCTGCATCCTGGACAGATCCAGGAAAAATGAATTAAAAAATATCTGGCATATAAAATTAAAAAGAATTTGAACATATGGTTAAAATTAGAGGAAAAAAGATTTTTCCATACATATTATTATAAGCACTAGTAACAAAGGTTTGTAAATGTGTTGCTTATTTTTGGTTTAAAATATGTTGTGTAAACAGATACTAAAAATCTTTTTGTAAAATAAGTGATAGCAGATGGAAATTGATTGTACAATATCTATTTTTTATTATTTTATTACATAACATTTTTCTTAGTAATAGCATTATATAATATTCAGTTTCCACTGTTTCATCTTCAAGAATATAAAAATAACTTATTTGTTAAGATATTTTGCAAGTAATTCCAAATCGTTTTTAAATAGAACAGCATATTATGGGTCCATAGGTAAATTCAATTTTTTGTTGTCTTGTTTGTTTGTATTAATAAATATTTCTGAACATTGTATTAAGTTTTTGATTGTTACCCATTTCATTATTTTTATTTTAAGTCATTTTATAATGCATTACAAGTTTGATATTTATCTTTTGTAATCTAATACTTTTTTTATTTTAGTAGCATGAATAAAAGCTATCTAAATTAAAACATGTGAATTATTTTTAACACAAATCAGAATTTTTCTTGTGAAATGAAACAGAAGAGAAAAATCAGCAACATAAAATAAACACAAAAATAGACAAATAAATAAATAAATAGGCCAGGCACAGCGGCTCACGCCTGTAATCCCAGCACTTTGGGAGGCCGAGGTGGGAGGATCACAAGGTCAGGAGATTGAGATCAGCCTGGCTAACACGGTGAAACCCTGTCTCTACTAAAAAAAATGCAAAAATGTAGCCGGGCATGGTGGCGGGCACCTGTAGTCCCAGCTACGCAGTACACTGAGGCAGGAGAATGGCATGAACCCGGGAGGCTGAGCTTGCAGTGAGCAGAGATGCACCACTGCACTCCAGCCTGGGCGACAGAGAGAGATTCCGTCTCAATAAATAAATAAATAAATAAATAAATAAATAAATAAATAAAAAATGTCCTACACTAAGCCTGTCCTTGTTTTAACCAGTATCTTTGGTCTTGTTACTATTAGAGGAGAAAGGAAGTAACGGTAATAGTTCCAAAGACTCAGTGCATGTTGCAGCCACTGTAGCATAACACAGTGGGAAAGAGCACAGACTTTATTAAGAATAAACTTAAATTTGAGCTCTCACTTTGAAAATTACTTGCTATGGGACCTTGGATCAGTTGCTTAATTTTTATAAGCCTTAAAGTCCTCATTAGCAAAATAGTGATGATCATATGTAACTCAACATACTGTGAGGATTAAATGAAAAGTGATATGTAAAAGAGATTAGCACTGCAAGCAGTAGTAAATGATAGCTCTTCTATTGAAATTATTATTATTACTGCTATTAGAGAAGTGACAGGTGGTCCAAAAACAGTGCTAGGTTTAGAAATGTCATCTCTTCCAAGATTCAGAATTAGTTGAGTGAAAAGGCAAGAAAGAATGTTTTGCTTTACAATATTAAATCTGCCATGACTACCTCTAATACTTCCTTTTATCTGGTGATCTCAACAGTAATGTCACCAGAACAATGGATTCCTCTCAAAACAAACCTACACGGCAGAAGATTGTGCTCTGACTTAATAGTTGACATAATTATTATTACTTTTATAAGAGTTTTGAAAACATATTCAATTATGCAAGCTATAATATATAAATATTAATATATCAAAACCCATAAATATAACAATTTTATTTTTTTATTTATATTTATTTTTGAAACTTGAATCTGACTCTGTTGCCCAGTCTTGATGGTACTGGCGAGATGGCAGCTCACTGCAACCTCTGCCTCCCAGGTTCAGGTGATTCTCCTGACTCAGCCTCCCGAGTAGCTGAGATTACAGGTGTGCATCACCATGCCCGGCTAGTTTTTTTGTATTTTTAGTATGAACGGGACTTCACCATGTTGTCAGGCTAGTCTTGACCTCCTGACTTCAAATGATCTACCCATCTCGGCCTCCCAATGTGCTGAGATCACAGGCGTGAGCCACTGCGTCCAGCCAATAATTTTTTGTTATACATGTGAAAAACATATGTTTAAAATGAAATATTTAATTTTCATTATTGTGAAATTTTAGAAGTACTATGCTAGCATATTTACCTATTAAAATAGACATAGCCACACATATTCCTATACTTTTGCTAAAGTTCTTTCTAAAAATTCCTACTGACTTTTTAAAAATATATATAATGCATGGAACTTTGTAAAATAATTGGAACCATATCAATATTTTTAACTCAATAGCTAATACTATTTGAGTTAGACTCAAATGTAATGGCTACTATTTGTTAAGTGCTTAACTTGAGCATATGTTTTTCAACAATTACTGAATTGCTATTCAATCATTTTTCAAAAACTTGGGGACAAAATATTATTATTCTCATTTTATAATTAAGGAAACTAAGATGTGTAACATTTCTACAATAAAAATGTTAAAGTAATATAGCTTTTGGAGAAATCTCTGAAGTCAGTAATTAACCCTTAGGTATATTTTTAGCTCCTAAAATGTGATTTTTTTTTTTTTTTTTTTTTTTTTTTTTTTTTTGGTTAGTGCCTTCTTATTCTATATTTCTTTTAACACCCCACATCTATTTTTGGAATGATATAAATAGTTCAGCTTATTAGAGAAAGAGCTAACATGTCAAGTCCATACTTACACACTTCCTCTCTCATTTAAGGATCTATAAAACCACACTATATAAAGTAGTAGTATTACTAGTATAAAAACCAAAAACACAGCTCCAGTCTCTCTTGTGTATTACCTATTGTCTCCTTTATTTCCCTAATAGATAATATCTGAAATAGTGGCAATCTGAAGTAAATTTACATTTTCAAGTTAAAAGTACATCTTGTCTCTTTCCATCTGCATTCCTCTTATTCCTCCTTTCCTTCTCTGTCCTTTACATTCCACATTAAACCCATTATTACAGTAATGGTTAATAATAAGTTTCAGAAATGAGTCCAATGGAGAATATAATACACCCATCCATTAGCAAATTAAAATTCAACTACCTTTAGTAAATATTTATAAAGTTGTGCATTGTTAGATATATTGAATCTACTTTAACTAGTTAATTGGGGAAGAAGGTAGAAGGGAAGGGAAGGATTACCAAGGGATGGGTTGGAAACTGGTTTTTCTTGGATGTATTTGTATGTATATGTACACAAATACATACAGCTCTCAAAAGCTAATGGATTTGGAAATGTACCTCATCTATATCTAACATATTTTAAGCAGCTTGTAGAATATGGATTGATCTGGCAACTTATCAGCCCAATAAGCCTAAGCTGTCCTTGTAAACACTGATGAAAACAGACACTCATCACCATAACAAACATATTGCTACCTTGCCAGACATTCATTTTGCGGTCAATAAGAAAATTAAGCATGGTAGTCTGAGAAGCTTTCAGGACTTAGTAAGAAAGATCTTTTAAAACAGGTTTCCAAGAGGACTGTATTGGAACTGGGATGACATTAACAACTTATTGTATGACTCAGTCTCCATAACACCATCAGGGATGATTATTCATTGTGCACATTTACCATTCAATGGCAAATAAATACAAAGAAGTGTATGAACATAAATATTCAAATTATCAAATGATACTGTGACTGATAGGTGTTAGAAAACAAGAGAACAAAGTGGTTGTTTTGAGGTAGGAGGCTGAACTTAACTCCAGAGGCAGGGTTCAGAAACTGGACCAGATTGAGGACTAGCTAAAACAGGACCCAGTTGGAAGCAACCTTCCAATCACCCACCAATGTGCCATGGCAATGCACCATTGCCTTGAAAACACCTGGGAGTTACTGCCCATGTCTATGGCAATGATCTGATGACTCCAAAATTTCTACATAAGCCACCCTTTAATCTGCACTGTAGTAAAAATGGGTATAAATGTGGCTAAAATACTGTCCTAAGCTGATACTCTCTGCCTAGGGTGTAGCCCTGCTCTGCAGGAGCAGTCATAGAACTGTTCACACCTCCAGAGCTATAACATTGCCTCTTCAATAAAGCTGTTTTCTTCTACCTCTGACTTTCCCTTGAATTCTTTCCTAGTCAAAGTCAAGAACAATTGCAAGTTAAGCGCCACTTTTGGGCTCACCTGGCCTGCATCAACTTTAGATTTTTTTTAATCTGACCAATTTCAAAGTTCTGTGCCTTTCATTCTGAGTAATTTGTACAGTCTGTCCTCTAAGACAGGGGTCGCCAACTTCTGGGCCATGGACTGGACTGGTCCATGGCCTGTTAAAAACCAGGAGCATGGCAGGAAGTGAGCAGCAGGCCAGGAGCATTACCACATGAGCTCCGCCTCCTGTTAGATCACTGGAGGCATTAGATTCTCAGAGGAGTGTGAACCCTATTGTGAACCGCTCATGCGAGGGATAGACATTGCACTCCTTATGAGAATCTAATGCCTGATAATCTGAGGTGGAACAGTGTCATGCCAAAACCATCCCCCAATACTCCACAGTCTGTGGAAAAATTGTCTTCCACAAAACCAGTCCTTGGTTCCATAAAGGTTGGGGACCACTGCTCTAAGATATGACTTTAAGCAAAACTACTTATAGTAAATTTATGGCATATTTGTGTTACTAATTATATGAGTAATACATACATTTTTGGCAATTATAAAAACACAAGGGAAAATATGATCTTTAATGCCAATATCCAAACTAAATAACTGGTAGTAAGTTTAGGGGTTCCCCATTCCTAGTTAAATGTATATGTGGGATTGCATACAAGAGGATATATGGATCAGAAAGCTATTTGCTGTCTGAAATGGAATATTAAATCTCTTCCTCATTCACTGCTAGCACTGATGTTTATGTACTGTGAATGAATAAAAAAGTATCGACTATGAACATAGGTTAAATTAAAAAGAATATTCAGATGTTTGGGAATGGAATCCCTTCCCTCTATGGCACTTTTGACTAAGTTTTTGTCCCTATATTCAAAATAATGAGAGATACAAATTAGTAGCTACTTTTCAAGAAAATATGTGATGAGATACTCAGTGAATAAATGAACTTCTGGAAATGAAGAAACATTTCAATATAGACAGATTCTACGCAAATTGTAGCACAGTTCAAGAGAAGGATATTACTCCTTTTGCAGGCGAAAAATTTCTAAAGTTGTGGGAATAATAGAAGTTTGGGAAGACTCTAGAGAGATTATTTTGATATAGATATTGGCATGGCTATGGCGCAATTGTTATGCACTGTTTTCAAACGGTAGCAAATGTAGAAAAGAGAGAATGAGAGAGATACTTCTATGTAAAATATTTTAGACTTCAAAAAATAGCCCCCAGATATAAACCCAAACTTAATTGAAGGACATGGGACTGAAAATATTACATTTACATATGCATAGTTAGCATGGATGTATTTCATAACTGTAGGTTGATTAAGGCAGAGCATATGAGTAATATAGCTAGATGATGATGATGATGATGATGATGATGATGATGACGATGTTGATGATTGATGATAGATGTTAGACAGATAAATTTTACTTAATTTTATTTTTCCTTGTGTCTGTTGTTTTTTCTTTAAATATTTGACTTATTTTACATAAACTCATATTCAGTTTTTTCAGTAGTTTCTTTTACTTGTCAACAACTTCTAAACAGAATACTGCTTCACACATTATTTATGGTGTGTTTTTGTGAGCCAGAGGCCGCATTACTTAAATTACAAAAATATTAAAATATATATATAATATTTTTATTCTTATTAGATTAGTTTTAAGTGTGATTGGACCACTTATACTGAATGAAATTTCATGTAGGTTAACAAAGACCAATTCTTAATGTGGAGTTAAAATTTATTTAGTAGATTATCATTTGATGTATATTTGTGAGAGTACTATTGTGTCATATAATTTACCTTTTATTGTCAATGTAGAAACTAATTTTTCAAAATATTTATCTTCTTTTCTATGAAAAGATATGAAGGTAAAATATATATCTTGGTGCTAGGCAGAATAATGGATTCCCAAAACGTCTACATGCTAATAATCAAAAATCTGTGAATACAGTAGATGATATAGCAAAGTAAAATTAAGTATAAAGATAAAAAAATGGAATTAGGTTGATATTCAACTGATTATGAGATGCGGAGACTATCCTGGATCATCCTTGTAGACTCAAGGTAACTATAAGGGTTCTTTAGTGTAAGACGCAGCTGCAAAAATGTATAAGAGAGACCCATAGAAATGAAAGCAAAAGAAAGACTGACCTAACATTGTTGCTTTGAAAATAAGGGAATGGGACCATGAAACTAAGAATGTGGGTGTCCTCTAGAAACTAGAAAAGGAAAGAAAGGAAATATTCCCTAAAGACTCAAGAAGAAATGCAGCCTTGGTCAGGAGTGATAACTCACGCCTGTAATTCCACTATCTGAGAGACAGAGGCAGGTAGATCGCTTGTGTCCAGGAGTTTGAGACCAGCCTGGCCAACATGGAAAAAATCCATCTCTAAGAAAAAAAAAAGAAAAATATTAGCTGGGTGCAGTGGCATGTGGATGTAGTCCCAGTTATTAGGGAGGCTGAGGTGGGAGGATCACCTGAGCCCCAGAGGTTGAGGCTACAGTGAGCTGTGATAACCATTGCACTCCAGCCAGGGCAAGAGAGTGAGACCCCATCCTGAAAAGAAAAAAAAAAAAAAATGCAGCCTTGCTGGCACCTTCATTGTATTCCAGTAAAACTTATTTCCTATTTCTGGCCTCCAGAACTATAAGATCATAAATTTGTGTTGTTTTAAGTAATGAAGTTTGTGGCAATTTGTTATAGCAGTCATAGAAAACCAATACAATTTAAAATTTAATTTTGATTACTTTCTATAGACACATTTAAGATTTAGGAAACTGATTACCACTCAGCAGAAATTATTCTATAATACATATACAGCAATTATTCTATAACACATATTTTCATGTACTCTAACCTAGAATCATCTTTCAGAGATTTCTTAAGAAAAATATACACCTTAAAAGATTAAAGTGGGGAGAAGTATAATTTTTGTGAATGAAATTTTGAATATTAACTTCAACATATAAATCCTCCTTAAAACAATCCATTAATTTAGTGTAATATTTATTTTTAAAGACAAGAAATGTCCTGGGGAAAAAGTATAAAGAGATAGCAAGAAAATTGAGGCTCTGTTGGATTTTAAAGTGCATAATAAATCCACATTTATTAAAAAAAAAAATTTAAGAAGTGAAAACATAAATAAGTTAATGGAAGATTTATACAGTTAACTATCAGACCTAAATATGTCTTAAAAAACAAAATAGATTTTCATTAATTGACAAAGGACTGGCTATCCAGTAATTGGTAGTGTGACTACTGGCTGAAAATTTGGGGAAAATCCTTAAGTTTCCACTCTTATCTCAAGAAAAGCATTAAAATAAATTTAGGTTGATTCAACAGGTGATTGTAAGGAAAAAAAGAAAACTAAGTCAGGAAAGCCCAGAATATCATGCCCATTATTTCAAGGAGAACATTTCATTTACTTACATATTGGGGGAATTACATATTTCTGTAGACATTATGGAGAAATCACAGTGACATACAAAGTTTTAAAAATGGGTATCAATGACCTAGAAATTCTACAAATATGAATTTCTGCATGGAAGTTTTTGCACAAATGATCAAAAGTGCAGATGTAAAGTTACTTATTGGAGCATTATTTATAGAAGAAAGAGAAATGATTAAATATAACTGAAGTATAAAGTATGTAGTCGAAAAATATGTATCAATTGAAATTATTAAATGTATATATGCATATGTCAATGACACAGAAATATACTTATAACATCCTGAAAGATAATTAATGTTTAAAAAGTAAGGAATGATGGTAATATAGAGTTTATTTTTGAAGGTATGAAAATAGTCTGAATTTAAATTTTGATTATGATTGCACAAGTTTGTGAATATATAAAGTAACATTCAATTGTACATCCTAAGGGGTGATTTTAAGGTCTGTGAAGTATATCTCAGTAAAGATATTTTAAAATATAGATATATCATTATTCCAATGTGGTGTTTATATGTGTTTATGTAGATATGCAGATGGTAAGATTAATATGATTATTTTCTTTATCCTTTATCTGCTTTTAAAATAATAATCATTCTGATTTTAAAAATGATTTTAATTAAAAATGCATTCCAATATTAAAATACTTTTGTTCTGAAAAATTTAACACTTTTAAATAATTTTGCACTATCACATGCTGCACAAAATGATAACTTCAAGGTGAGCACAAACTAGATGTTAAACTGAAGGATTGTATTGTTAGAACTAACATTGCAAATTAATTATTTGAAATGTTTTCTATCAGTTTTGTGAGTCTACCAGATTCATCAAAGAACATTGACTTTGATATTTATAGACTTCTTGATTATATTTTATCAAATAATGAGTTTCTAAACAGCTAGAGGCATCATTATAATTGTAATTTTCCACCACTAACGGTTATAAAAATTAGTAAAAAATTAGATGATTAGTTGTGCCTTAATCTAAATATAAAATAAATGTTAGCATTTACTATTAATAGAAATGTGGACCCGGCGCACTGTCTCATGTCTGTAATCCCAGCACTTTGGGAGTTCGAGGCGGGTGGGTCACTTGAGGCCAGGAGTTCAAGATTAGCATGGCCAACACTGGCAAAATCCCATCTCTACCAAAAATACAAAAATTAGCCAGTCATGGTGGTGCGTGCCTGTAATCCCACCTACTCAGGAGGCTGAGGTAGGAGTATTGCTTGAATCCAGGATGCAGAGATTGCAGTGAACTACACTCTGGCCTGGGCAGAAGAGTGAGACTCCAACTCAAAAAAAAAAAAAAAAAAAAAAAAAAAGTGACTTATTTTCTATATTATCAGGATTTTTTTAACAAAAATTATATGTTAATTAATACATTAATTTGAATTTATTTTTTATAATCTGTAGAGATAATACCAAACTTTTTAATTTATTACAAAGTTACATATTGCCCAGAAACATCCATATTTTTAGTCATAATAATCATTACTAGGTCATGAAGGATCATTTACATGGGATACTTTACCACCCCTAAAATCTCTATAGTATTACATATCTATTTATTTATGGAATTAACACCTTCTATATTGTATTGGTTATTGAGAAAATTTAACCAGCACATCTTCCACTTATGCATTGCTGCATTATAAAGACAGTAAAGGAGATAACTATGGCTCTGTAAATTAACAAATCTGAACTTAGATATAAAATCTTCAAATTAAATTTAATTACCATATGTCTAAGGTTTGACATATTTGGTCCTTAATCTCACTGTTGAAAACAAATAGAGTGAAGATAATGTGCATGATGATGCTGTGACAAATACTGTCCCAATACAGGTCTCTTATTCTTTCAAAGTTGACAATAAGCGTGTTCTTGATCTGTGATTGCCTCCACAATGTGTTTATAAACCAAGCATAAACATCTCTGGATCCCAGTTTCCAAACGTTTTCTCCCCTCTGAGTTCCTATGAAATTTGGGTGCACCAATGTGACTTATGAATTTATTTTCTCACCACTACATTTTAAGTCATTAAGGAAGGTCTTGTTTCCCACCATAACCACTGACATCAAATTTACCTTGCATGCAGTATGTAGACAATGTAGTAGGTTGAAATAGTCTATAAATATAATATTGATTGAGAGAGTATACTTGAAATTGAATCATTAGATAATTAATATTGAATTGTTGGATAAATACTGTTCTCTTTCAGCCCACCTTGTATTAGTCAAGGTTCTCTAGAGGGTCAGAACTAATAGGATATATATATATAGGGGAATTTATTAAGTGTTAAATCACACTATCACAAGGTCCCACAATAGACCATCTGCAAGCTGAGAAGCAAAGAAAGCCAGCTGAAGTCTCAAAACTGAAGAACGTGGAATCCAATGTTTGAGGGCAGAAAGCATCCAGCAAGGGAGAAAGAAGTAGGCTGGGAGGCTAGGCCAGTACAGTCATGTTTTTCTGCCTGCTTTATATTCTAGCAGCACTGGCAGCTAATTAGATGGTGCCCACTCAGATTAGGTGTCGGTCTGCCTTTCCCAGCCCACTGGCTTCAAATATTAATCTCCTTTGGCAAAACCCTCACAGACACAACCAGTATCAATACTTTGCATCCTTCAATCCAATCGAGTTGATACTCAGTATTAAACATCACACACCTTAATTCTATTCTCTATATTTTTGAATGCTTTTAAGGACAGTCAGGTCAAGTGGGAATGAAAAAATAAGCTTTCATTGTGTACCATCAACTAGTGATTTACCACATGGCTTTTCAATCATTCCTCTTACTTGAAAACAAAACAAAACCAAAAACTTGACCACTGTTAGCATAATAAACAGACAATGTTTTATAAAGAGAACAATAAAATAAAGCAGTAAACAGTTTTCAAATTCTCTATATGCTACCCTGCAATTACAAGAGAAAGTACTTAATGTTTGCTATTGCTGTAAATAACCTCTGCCCACTCTGTTGACTATTATTGAAGTTCACTAGGGAATGTTTCTAAAATGGTGCCATATGCTGCTCTCCTTTATATTACACACTAGAGCATAGAAGCAATATATCCCATTCTGCTAAAGAAAATATGAAAATTTATTGAAGTAGAATTTACTTCATCATTTGGTTTAAATCAAATTCATGAGATTTGCCAATCTTGCTAACTACTTTGGAAAATATGAGAAAAAAGTTCAACTTATTCCGGTTTGAGATATCTCTCATGTTCTTTCTTAGAAACAGGGACTTGATTGTTTCATTGCCATAATTGTATGCATCCTTCAAACCTTAAGGAGGACTTCAATACACTGAAATTTTAACTCTGGCTCTTTAGAAAAAAAAAAAAAAAAAGTGAGTTACTGATCATTTAATTTAGTTTTTCAGCAAAGTTATGTGTCACACTGAGGATTAAAGTCATTGAAAATGTCTATTCTTTGATAATAATTTTTTTCATTTCTTTAAAATGGAAATCTCAGAAAAAGTGATTTTGAAATGAGAAATTAAGGCTTAGAAACAAAGGGTCATATACAGTTAACCTCTATTATCACCAACAACTCACAAACAATATTAGTCTTGAGAACAATCAGGTAAAATTTAGCAAATTACATAAATATGGGGTAAGAAAGACAATATCTAGCACTAATAAAAGTAGAAAATGAACTGTATTTTAACTCACATATTTTCAACATTAATGCCAGTTATTTTAGGCATTCATTGAGAGAAATATTTTTAAAGGAACAGAAACAGTCAGTGCATTGGCAAGCACTGTGATAATGTGGAAATATTACTACTTATAGTCAACAGAGTTTAATTTTAAATCTAATCTGCTACCTCGAAGGAAAACAATTCACTGAGTTGTGTTATTTTAAAGAAATTAAGAATATACAAAAGAATTTCAATATTTCTTTACCTTTCGTGTCCTTTGATTTTAAATTGTATATTTATATGCATTATTTCATGATACAATTGATAACTAAAAAGTCACAGGGATCATTTTTCAAGCATCATGTCAAAGGATAGGATTAGTTGAGAAAATTATACCAGTTTTTTTTTTTTTTTTTTTTTTTGAGACGGAGTCTCGCTCTGTCGCCCAGGCTGGAGTGCAGTGGCGTGATCTCAGCTCAATGCAAGCTCCGCCTCCCGGGTTTACGCCATTCTCCTGCCTCAGCCTCCCCAGTAGCTGGGACTACAGGCGCCCGCCACCTCGCCCGGCTAGTTTTTGTGTATTTTTTAGTAGAGACGGGGTTTCACCGTGTTAGCTAGGATGGTCTCGATCTCCTGACCTCGTGATCCGCCCCTCTCGGCCTCCCAAAGTGCTGGGATTACAGGCTTGAGCCACCGCGCCCGGCCAATTATACCAGTTTTAAGTAAATATCTAAACACTTATGCTAATGTGGAGAATCAGATGTGACACATAATTGAGAATATAAAATATTGTTACATATGTGAGCATAGTAAGCACTAAAAGTATGTATTAAATGAATACATAATCAAATGACATATTTTAAAAAAGAAAGAATGAAAACATGATTGAGTAGACCAAATTTGAAACAGCTTTAATGTCATGGGAAAAGAAAATGCTTAAGATGAAAAAAGTGGGAAACAGACAGAAAATAGAAATTTATATATTAAAAAGAGAAGACAGTGCCAAAAACTGTGTTTGGAACTTTTAGATGTTATCTTATTTAATCCTCATAAAAATACTTCAAAGTACCTGAATATCAATCTCACCCTTTCACTTAAAGGAAATGAAAAATCAGACAACATAAAGGCCCTTTTTTATTTGTTCAGAACAGTGTAGAACAAGAAAGGTATATGTTTTCTTATGAACCCAAATTGATATTAAATGAAATAATCTTGAGAAAGAGTGCCTTTTCAACTTTCATGATACCTCCCTTTTACCTTTCAGTACAAATTTCCCTCTGAAAAGGCAATTTCAAAAATACTAGTAAAGAGAAACAGGTGCACATATGAGTTCAGACAGAGAAGCCACGAGCTTTCAGTTAATTAATAAACATTGCTGCAGACAAGATGCATTCCAGAACAGGAACAAGGCGACCTGATCATGTTCTGTTCCAGGTTGCTGTGTAGCCAATAACCCCAGAACTTTCTTAGAGAAGGTTCTAAGAAGGGTGGAAGCAGATGATCTACATCAGTGGTAGCAAATTAAGGGCTATGAGAAGAATCCATCCACAGCCTATTTTTATAAAGAAAGTTATATGGAATACAGTTTTGCCAATTGTCAATGACTGCTTTTGCACCACATAAGCAGAACTGAGTAATTATTGCAGAGACTGTATGGCCTGCATAGACTAAAATATTTACTATCTGGCCACTTACAGAACAAGTTTATCAATCTGTACTGTAGATGCCTAATTGAAATGGTACACTCTCAAAAGATTGCTCATTTTCTCTTATTCTCTACCCATTAAGGTTCACAGCACTGTCATTGTAGAAGCACATAATTATTGCCTACTTCAATTTTTTTTTAACCTGGAAACTTACCTTTGAAAGATAATTTTTAAAAGAAGTTGTTTTCTTTAACATTTTCCTTTTGTTGTTTTTATAGTGCAGCAAACAACAGAAAAATCTCTTACCAGAATTTAACTATAACAAAAATATTCGTCTAACTTTGGCATCATGCCAAGGAAAGACCTGCAATATACAAATATTTTCCTTGAGAAATATTCATTTGTGCTGCCATGCCAGTGTAACAACAAAAACCCATCCAATGCAGGGTTTTGATTGCATTGTGTAAGATAAACTCATTTATGCTGTGCATTAGCAAGCCTCCAGACAAATGCAAATACATACATACAAAATGCATACATACATACAAAATGCAAATACATTCAAAGATGAATCTCAAATTCAGAATCCTTCCAACAATGGAGAAGATATGAATTCTGAACATGATAAAAGTTAATATTGGAAGTGTATATTATTTATATTTTAAACTAGAATCATCACTAAAACAAACAGGAAAGAAATTCAGAATTATTGGAAGTATTACTACTGCCATGGGTAATATTACATAAGGAAGGAGTGGAAGGTCTTTGTTTGACCAAATTCGATTTCTATGTTGGACCCAAGGTACAATGTTCTACTACTGGTGGTAGTTTCTGGTATCAGTAACCTTACAATATAGGAAAGCAAAGACAAACCAAAATTGGATATATTTTTTTCTTTTAACATTGAGTACTAATGGCTCAGCCACTTTGTTTCTTCAGCAATCACATATTTATTCAAAATTACTGGACCTGGTATATGTCAATATGTAAAATTCTGTTGATAAAAATGATATAAATGACCAAACTGTATACATTAATTCAATGCTGAACTGTAAAACTTTTTCACAATATGTATTACAGATATTTATTATTTGGAGAAGATCGACTAATAATGGAACCAGTTGACTCTCACTTATTAATTTCATCAGCTAGGTGAGGTATTTAACATGTCTGGGTCTCAAATACCATCCTTTCAAAAAATACTTTATTTGATTAACACCATAAAATCAGTACTCTTGTCTTTGAAATCTTAGATATGAACTGATAATTAAATCACAGTTCCTTTTATGTATTAATTCAGTATAATGATTAAAAAATTTAACGTGTCTGGGCCTCATTTAGTTAGCACTCAGAATTGGAATACCAACATTTAATTAATAAGAATTTGTGTGGTTTAAATAATAATAAATTGTTCTTAGCACATGATATGAAATAAACACTCAACAGAGTCATCATTGTTATTATCATCAATGATGAGGAATTGTGAAAATTGAGAAAGATGCTAGAGAATGCTAAGAAAGAGCAATTCAAATTTTCCAAATTAGAATAATAATGAAGAAGACAATTTTCTTTGGCTAGACAGATATATATTTTCTGCATAGTTCTTTCTTATCATCAATGATGAGGAATTGTGAAAATTGAGAAAGATGCTAGAGAATGCTAAGAAAGAGCAATTCAAATTTTCCAAATTAGAATAATAATAAGGAAGACAATTTTCTTTGGCTAGACAAATATATATTTTCTGCATAGTTCTTTCTTGATCTTTACAATTGAGTCTGGAAAATAAAAATGTCACAGTCTTGGACTCCCTTGTTTGTAAAGGTTGCCAATTGATACAGTTCCCAATGGAGGAAGTCAGAAGTATACTGCCTTTATCTTTTCTTGTTTTTTCTTTCTTATAATAAAAGGGACAGACTTTGGTTCCCATTCTTTCTTTCATAATTCAGATATTATACCTAAAACATCAGCTACCATCTTAAAGCTATAATATAACATACATAAAGGATAAGAGAATATCTGAGTACCAAATCTAATTTTTTAAGCTACTAAGTCACTTACCAGCAGATACATACATTATAAGGAAAAATTAAACATACATTTAAATATCTGTAGGCTGAGTTTATAATTATTAGTAGCTGTATTTTCTCTTAAGTGACATAATATGTAACTTTTTAAAATCAGATATTGTTAACTTTCCAGTTGATATTAGTCATGACCTTTGGAAATAATATATTTTTTATAATTGTTATTCTAGTCTGTAATTTACAGGCGTTCAGGTTGATGATCTTCAGAAATAACATGTGCTTAAAAGTTGTTGGCCAGGCACGGTGACTCATGCCTGTAATCCCAGCACTTCGGGAGGCCAAGGCAGGCGAATCACAAGGTCAAGAGATTGAGACCATCTTGGCCAACGGGGTGAAACCCCGTCACTACTAAAAATTAAAAATTAGCTGGACGTGGTGTTGTGTGCCTGTAGTCTCAGCTACTCAGGAGGCTGAGCCAGGAGAATTGTTTGAACCCGGAGGTAGAGGTTTCAGTGAGCTGAGATCATGCCACTGCATTCCAGCCTGTTGACAGAGTGAGACTCCATCTCGTGGGGGGGGGGAATTGTACTCTAGTCTATAATTGATGGGAATTTAGGTTGATTCCATGTGTTTGCTGTTGTAGATAATGCTGTAATATACCTGAAAATATGTTTTTATAATAGGACAATTTATACCCCTTTGAGTATATACCCAGTAATAGGATTGCCGAGTCAAATATTTCTGCCTTTCGATCTTTGAGGAATCACCATACTATCTTCCACAACGGGTGTTGGGAAATTAATTTACACTTCCACCAACAGCGTAATAATTCTTCCTTTCTCTCTACAATCTTGACAGAATCTGTTATTTTTTGACTTTTTAATAGTAGCTATTCTGACTAGTGTGAGATGGTATCTGATTGTGGTTTTGATTTACGTTTCTCTAATGATCAGTGATGTTGAGCTTTTTCTCATAAGATTGTTGGCCACATGTATGTAGGCTTTTGAAAAGTGTCTGTTCATGTCCTTTGCCCATTTGTTATAGAGATTTTTTTCTTGTAAACTTGTTTCTTATAGATACTTTATATTAGATTTTTGTTACATGCATAGTATTTGCAAAAATTTTTTCCCATTCTTTATATGGTACATCTAAACAATGAAATACTATGCAGTTGTTAAAATACAGAGAGACTGGTATAGGAGACAGGACTAGGCTGCAGCTTCCACTCAGACAGAGCAGCCTGTGGAGACTCACATCGTGAACTTTTGTTCCAAGAACTACCACAGGAACATACCAGGAAAGTTGAGAGAATCCACAGATCCTTTGAAGCAACTGGATTACCACTGTAGGCTCCCTGAGATGCAAAAAACTGAGAGTCCGCTTGCTTTCCCAGAGGGGAGGCTGGTGGTCTTGCGAAAGTTCTTGGCCCTGGTCACCAGCTGGCTGGAAATAGACTTAGTCGGAGGTGAATGGTGGGAGTCAGACCAGCTTTTAGGACTTTGGACTGCATGGGAGTAGGGTGAGGCCTGTGACTGCTGGCTCTCCCCCATTTCCCTGCTGGCCCATATAATTCAGCAGAGGCAGCCATAATCCTCTTGGAACCATAACTCCATTGGCCTGAAAGCCACACCCATATCTCCTACAGCAGGTACAGCAAGCCGCACTCAAACAGTCTGAGCTCAAACACACCTATCCCTGTCCTCACCTGGTGATCTTTTTTCTACCTGCCTGATTGCCAAAGACAAAGTGTGTCCAGAATTAGCGGGTTCTTGGTCTCACTGACTTCAAGAATGAAGTCACAGACCCTCGCAGTGAGAGTTACAAGTTCTTAAAGATGGTGTGTCTGGAGTTTGTTCCTTCAGACGTTCAGATGTGTCTGGAGCTTCTTCCTCCTGGTGGGCTTGTGGTCTTGCTGGTTTCAGGAGTGAAGCTGCAGAACTTCACCGTGAGTGTTACAGCTCTTCAAGCTGGCATGGGCCCAAAGAGTGAAAGGCAGCAAGATTTATTGCAAACAGCCAAAGAACAAAGCTTCCACAGTGTGGAATGGGACCCCAGTGAGTTGCAGCTGGTTGGCTCCAGCAGCCTGCTTTTATTCCCTTATCTGGCACCACCACATCCTGCTGATTGGTCCATTTTACAGAGAGTTGATTGGAGCTTTTGACATAGTGCTGATTGGTCATTTATAATCCCTGAGCTAGACAGAGAGTGCTAGACAGAAGTTCTACAAGTCCCCACTAGGTTAGCTAGATACAGAGTACCTATTGGTGTATATCCAAACCCTGAGCTAGACAGAGAGTGCTGATTGGTGCATTTACAATCCTTGAGCTAGACATGGAGTGCTAGACAGAAAAGTTCTCCAAGTCCCCGCTGGGTTATCTAGATACAGAGTACTGATTGGTGTGTTTACAAACCTTGAGCTAGACACAGAGTACTGATTGGTGTATTTACAAACTCTGAGCTAGATAGCGAGTGCTAGACAGAAAAGTTCTCCAAGTCCCCACTAGGTTAGCTAGATACAGAGTACCCACTGGTGTATTTACAAACCCTGAGCTAGACACAGAGTGCTGATTGGTGCGTTTAGGATCCCTTTAGCTAGAGATAAAGGTTCTCCAAGTCCCCACTAGACTCAGGAGCCCAGCTGACTTCACCTAGTGGATCCTACACTGGGGCTGCAGACAGAGCAGCCTGCCAGTCCAGAGCAGGCCTGCACTCCTCAGCCCTTGGGTGGTAGATGGGACCGGGCACCGTGGAGCAGGGTGTGGCGCCCATCAAGGAGGCCTAGGCTGTGCTGGAGCCCACCGCAGAGTGGGGACTCAGACATGGCGGGCTGCAGGTCCCCAGCCCTGCCCCACAGGGAGGCGGCTGAGGCCCAGCGAGAATTCGGGCATGGCGCATGCAGACCTGCAGTGCTGGGGGACCCAGCGGCAACCTCCGCAGCTGCTGGGTCCGGTGCTAAGCCCCTCACTGCCCTGGGCCCGTGGGGCCGGCCAGGCCGCTCCCAGTGCGGGGCCCGCCCCGCCAAGCCCAGGCTGGCAACCGCGGGAACTGGCGCTGGCCTGTGAGCACTGTGTGCAGCCGTGGTTCCCACCCGTGCCTCTCCCTCTATACCTCCCCTCAAGCAGAGGAAGCTGGCTCTGGCCTCGGCCAGCCCAGAGAAGGACTCCCACAGTGCAATGGTGGGCTGAAGGATTCCTCAAGTGCCACCAGAGTGGACGCTGAGGCCGAGGAGGAGCTGAGAGTGAAGGCTGCTAGCACATTGTCACCCCTGAAAAGGACACAATCTCTTGCGGGGGGGGGGGGGGGGGATAGGTCTGCCTACTGCCTGAGAAACCTGAATACTTAACTGAGCAAGGGTTAGAGCAAGTTTGCATCCTCCGTATAGTACTACAGGTAATGAGTTCTTGAAAGTGCCACCTCTTGGCTGGAGGCCAATAAACACAAGCCAGTGCACTAGACAAATATACAAAGAAGGATCTTCACAGAGTCCACTTCACACTTCACTCCCCTGCTACCTCCACTGGAGCAGGTGCTGGTATCTGTGGCTGAAAGACCTGAAGACAAATCACATCATAGGACTCTTTGCAGACACTCCCCAATACTAGCCTGGAGCCTAGTAACCCTGCTGGATAGCTAGATCCAGAAGAGCAAAACCAATCACTGAAGTTTGGCTCCCAGGAAGCCCCATCCCTAGAGGAAGAGAGAGAACACCACATCAGGGGAGCATACTGTGGGACAAAAAAATCTGAACAGCAGCCCTTCAGTCCCAGATCTTCCTTCTTACATAGTCTACCCAAATAAGAAGGAACCAGAAAAACAGTTCTGGAAACATGACAAAACAAGGTTAACACCCCCAAAAGATCACACCAGATCACCAGCAATAGATCCAAAACAAGACAAAATCACTGAATTGCCAGAAAAAGAATTAAGAAAGTCGATTATTAAGCTAATCAAAAAGGCACCAGAGAAAGTAAAAGTCCAATTTAAAGAAATCAAAAACATGAAACAGGATATGAATAGAAAAACAATCAGTAAAATAAATAGCATAAAAGACAATCACAACTTATGGAAATCAAGGACACACTTCGCATAATGCAAAATGCGTTGGAAAGCCTGAACAATAGAATAGAATGAGTTGAAGAAATATGTCAGAGCTCAAACACAAAGCTTTCAAATTAATCCAACTCATCAAAGTCATAGAAAAAATACTTTTAAAAAGAACAAAACAAAGTCTACAAGAAGTTTGGGACTATGTTAAATGTCCAAACCTAAGAATAATTTGTGTTCCCAAGGAAGAAGAGAAATCTAAATGTTTGAAAAACATGTTTGAGGAAATAATCTAGGAAAACATCCCAGGCCTGGACAGAGATCTAAACATCCAAATACAAGAAGCCTAAAGAACACCTGGAAAATTCATCACAAAAAGATTGACACCTAAGCACATAGTCAAAGTCGAGATGAAGGAAAGAATCTTAAGAGCTTTGAGAAAATAGCACCAGATAACCTATAAAAGAAAACCTATCAGAGTAACAGCAGATTTCTCAGCAGAAACCCTACAAGCCAGGAAAAACTGGGATTCTATTTTTAGTCTCCTTTAACAAATCAATACTCAGTCATAAATTTTGTATCCAGAAAAACTAAGCTTCCTAAATGAAGGAAAGACACAGTCTTTTCCAGACAAAGACTGAGAGAATTTGCCACTGCAAAGCCAGCACTACAAGAACTTCTAAAACAAGCTTTCAATCTTGAAATAAATTATCAAAACACACCAAAATAGAGCCTCCTTAAAGAATAAATCTCACAGGACCTATAAAACAAAAGCTTAATGTAAAGAAAAAAATGTTATTCAGGTACCATATGGCACAATAAATAGAATAGTACTTGAAATCTCAATACTAATGTTGAATGTAAATTGCCTAAATGCTCCAATTAATAAATACAGAATGGCAACATAAATAAAAATTCAACAGCCAAGTTTCTACTGTCTTCAACAGACTCCCCTATTATATAGGTACTCAAATAAACTTAAGGTAAAGAGGTGGAAAAAGGTATTCCATGCAAATGGAAACCAAAATTTAGCAAGAATAACTATTCTTATATTAGATGAAACAAACTTTAAAGAAATATCAATTTAAAAAGACAAAGAGGGGCATTATGTAATGATAAAAGCACTGGTCCAGCAGGAAAATATCACAATCCGATACACACACACACACACACACACACACACACACACACACACAACAAACACTGGAGCTTCCAGATTTATAAAACTATAACTACTAAACCTAATAAATGAATTAGATGGCAACATAACAATAATGGAAGACTTCAATACTCCACTAACAGCACCAGACAACTCATCAAGACAGAAAGTGAACAAAGAAAGAGTGGACTTAAACTATATCCTAGCAACAAATGGACTTAACAGATATTTACAGAACATTCTACTCAACAAGTGTAGAGTATGTATTGTATTCATCAGAATATGAAATATTTTCAAAGATAGATCATATTATAGGTCACAAACCAAGTCTCAGTAAATTTTAAAAAAATAAATTTATTTCAAGTACTCTCTCAGACTACAGTGGAAAAAAAATGAAAATCTACTCTAAAAGGAACCCTCAACACCATGCAAATACTTGGACATTGAATAACCTGCTCCTGAATGATCACTGGGTCAACAATGAAATGGAGATGGAAATTTAAAAATTATTTGAACTGAATGATAATATTGACACAACCTATTAAAATCTCTGGGAAACAGCAAAACAAGTGCTAAGAGGAAAGTTTATAGCATTAAATGACTACATCAAAAAGCCTGAAAGCACAAATAGGCAATCTAGGATCACACCTCACAAACCTGGAAAAACAAGAACAATCCAAACCCAAACCCAACAGAAGAAAATAAGTAACCAAGATCAGACCAGAACTAAAAGAAATTGAAACAAAAAGAAGGGAAACATAAATAAAACAAAAGCTGTGTATTTGAAAAGTTAAATAAAATTCATACAACATTAGCAAGGTTAACCAAGGAAAAAACAGAAGATCCAAATAAGCTCATTTAGAAACAAAGCAGGAGACATTACAACTTGTATTAGTCCATTTTCATACTGCTATGAGGAAATACCTAAGACTTGGTGATTTATAAAGAAAGAGGTTTAATGGACTCACAGTTCCACATGGCTAAGGAGGTCTCACAGTCATGGGAGACAATGGAGGAGGAGCAAAGGTGTGTCTTACATGGCAGAAGACAAGAGGGTGTGTGCAGGGGAACTGCCCTTTCATAAAGCCAGCAGAGGTTCTCTATGAGAGATCTATCCCTGTAGCACACCTCTGCCTGGACATCTAGGTGTATCCATATATGCTCTGAAATCTAGTCAGAGGTTCCCAATCCTCAATTCTTCATTTCTATTCACCCAGAGGTGCCCCCCACCATCTGTAAGTCACCAAGGCTTGGAGCTTGCACCCTCTGAAGCAACTACGTGAGCTGAAGGTTGGCTCCTTTTAACCACAACCAGGATGTAGGACACCAAGTGCTAAGACTGCACAAAGCAGCAAGGCCCCGGGGCTGGCCCGTGAAACCTTGTTTTCCTCCTAACCCTCTCAGCCTGTGATGGGAAGGACCACTGTGAAGATCTCTGACATGCCCTGGAGATAATTTCCCCTATTGTCTCAGTAATTAACATCTGGCTCCTTGTTACTTAATGCAAATTTGTGCAGCCTGCTTGAATTTCTCCTCAGAAAATGGGTCTTTCTTTTCTATCGCATCATTAGTCTGAAAATTTTACACCCAGGTCACCTCTTGAACACTTTGCTCCTTAGAAATTTATTTTGCCAGATACCCTAAATCATTTCTCTCAAGTTGAAAGTTCCACAGATGTCTAGGGCAGGGGCAAACTGCCTCCAGTCTCTTTGCTAAAGTATAACAAGAGTCACCTTTATTCCCAAGAATTCCTCATTTCTTTCTGAGATCACCTCAGCCTGGACCTTTTTGGACAAAACCATTCAGCAAGTCTCTAGGAAGCTCCAAACTTTCCCACATCTTCCTGTCTTCTTCTGAGCCCTCCAAAAGGTTCCAACCTCTGCATGTTACCCAGTTCCTAAGTCAATTTCACATTTTGGGGTATCTTAAGAGCATACCCCACTCTACCACTACTATTTTATTCTGTTTGTCCATTTTCATACTGCTATGAAGAAATACCTGAGACTGGGTAATTTATAAAGAAAAATAGGTTTAATAGACTCACAGTTCCACATGGCTGGGGATGCCTCATAATCATGGCAGAAGACAAAGGAGTAGTAAAGGCACATCTTACATGGTGGCAGGCAAGAGGGCATGTGTGAGGGAACTGCCCTTTAATAATACCATCAGTTATCCTGAGACTTATTCACTATCATGATAACGGAATGGGAAAAACCCACTCCCATGATTCAGTTACACCCATCAGGTTTCTCCCACAACATGTGAGGATTATGGGAGCTACAATTCAAGATGATATTTGGGTAGAGAAACACCCAAATTATATCACTACAGATACCACATGAATACAGAAGATTATTCAAGGCTACTAAGAACAACTTTATGCACATAAACTAGAAAATTTAGAGGTGATGGATAAATTCCTGGAAATATACAACCTTTCTAAATGAAACCAGGACAATATAGAAACTCTGGACACACCAATAACAAGCATCAAGTTTGAAACAGTCATAAAAAATTGCCAACAAAAAAAAATGTCCAGGACCAGATAGATACACAGGTGAACTGTATCAGAAATTCAAAGAATTGGTACCAATATTATTAACACTATTTCACAATATAGAGAAAGAGGGAATTCTCCTTAAATCATTCTATAAATCCAGTATTACCCTATTACCAAAACCAGAGAAAGACATAACAAAAAAAGAAAATTACAGACCAATATTCCTGATGAATACAGATACAATAATTCTCAACAAAATACTAGCGAACCAAATCCAACAGCATTTTTAAAAGATAATCCACCATGATCAAGTGGGTTTCATATGAGGGATGAAGAGATGATTTAACATCCACAAGTTAATAAATGTGATACACCATATAAAAAAAATTGAAAACAAAAACCACATGATCATCTCAACAGATGCAGAAAAAGCATTTGACAAAATTTAGCATCACATTATAATTAAAACTCTCACCAAAATCAGCATAGAAGGGAGATAACTTAAAGTAATAAAAGCCATCTATGACAAATCCACAGCTAACATTATACTTAATGTGGAAAAGTTGAAAGCACGCCTGCTTAGAACTGGAACAAGACAAAGGTGCCTACTTTCACCACTTCTATTCAACATAGTACTGCAAGTCATAATGAGAGCAACTGGAGAAGATAAGTAAATAAAGGACATCCAAATTGGTAAAAAGGAAGTCAAACTGTCCCTGTTTGCTGATGATATGATTGTATACATAGAAAACTCTAAAGACTCATCCAAAAATTTCCTAGAACTGGTAAATGAATTCATCAAATTTCAGGATACAAAATTAATGTACAAATCAGTAGCTCTGCCCTACAACAATAGTGACCAAGCTGAGAATCAAATCAAGAACTCAACCCCTTTTACAATAATTGCAAAAAAATAGTAATAACAAAATAAAATAGGAATATATGTAACCAAGGAGGTTAAATACCTCTACAAAGAAAACTAAACAACACTGATGAAAGAAATCATAGGCAACAAAAGAAATGGAAACACATTCCATGCTCATGAAAGGGTAAAATCAATATTGTGAAAAGACCATACTGCCAAAAGCAATCTATAAACTCAGTGCAAGTCCTATCAAAATACCACCAATATTCGTCACATAACTAGAAAAAAAAAATCCTAAAACTCATTTAAAACCAAAAAGAGAGCTCACATAGCCGAAGCAAGACTAAGCAAGCAGAACAAATTTGGTGACATCACATTACCTGACTTCAAACTATAAGGCCATAGTCTCCAAAACAGTATGTACTGGGGTAAAAATAGGCACATAGACCAATGGAACAGAATAGCGGACCCGGAAATAAAGCCAAATACTTACAATCAACTGAACTTAAACAAATCAAACAGAAACATGAAGTGGGGAAAGGATACTCTATTCAAGAAATGGTGATGGGATAATTAGCAAGCCACACATAGGAGAATAAAACTGGATCCTCATATTTCACCTTATACAAAAATCAACTAAAAATACATAAAAAACAAATCTAAAACCTGAAACCATAAAAATCTTAGAAGATAACATCGGAAAAACCCTTCTAGACATTGACTTAAGCAAAGACTTCATAACCAAGAATCCAAAAGCAAATGCAACAAAAACAAAGAGAACTAGATGGAACTAAAACTACAAAGCTTCTGCACAGCCAAAGAAACAATCAGCAGAGTTAGCAAACAACCATGGCAGTGGGAGAAAACATTCACAGCCTATATATCTGACAAAGACTAATACCAAGAATATACAGAGAACTCAAACAAATCAGCAAGAAAGAAAACAAGCAATCCCATCAAAAAGTGGGCTAAGGACATGAATAGGCAATTTCCAAAAGAAGATATGCAAATGTCCAATGGGCATATGGAAAAAATACTCAACATCACTCATGATCAAGGAAATGCTAATCAAATTCACTCTGTAATACCACCTTATTCCTGCAAGAATGGCCATAATTAAAAAATCAAGAAATAGTAGATGTTGCCATGGATGTGGTGAAAGGGGACACTTTTACACTACTGGTGAGAATGCAAACTAGTACACCTACTGTGAAAAACAGTGTGGAGATTCCTTAAGGAACTAAAAATAGATCTACCATTAGATCCAGCAATCCCACTACTGGATATCTACCTAGAGGAAAATAGACATTATACAAAAAAAGATACTTAAACATGCATGTTTATAACAGGACAATTGCAACTGCAGAAATATGGAACCAGCCCAAATGCCCATAAATCAATGAGTAGATACAAAATTATGATACACACACACACATATCTATACACACACACACACAAATACATACACACACACACACACACACACACACACATACATACCATGGAATACTACTCAACTATAAAATAGAATAAAATAATGCTATCCACAGCAACCTAGATGGAATTCGAGACTATTATTCTAAGTGAAGTAACTAAGAAATGTAAAACCAAAAATTGTATGTTCTCACTCATAAGTGGTAGCTAATCTATGAGAACTAAAACTTATAAGAATGATAAAATGGATGTCCGGGACTCGGGAGAATGGTTGGGAGGGGGGTTGAGGAATAAAAGACTACACAGTGGGGTACAGTGTACACTGCTTCGGTGATGTGTGCACCAAAATCTCAGAAATCGCCACTAAATAACCTTTATAACCAAGCACCACGTGTTCTCACAAAGTCATTAAATTAAAAAATAATTTATTTAAAAAAACGAGATCATGCCCTTTGCAGAGACATGGATAGAGTTGGAGGGCATTTTCCTTAGCAAACTAATGCAGCAACAGAAAACCAAATACCACATGTTCTAACTTGTATATGGGAGCTACATGAGAATACATGGAGATATAGAGGGGAACAATGCACACTGAGACCTGTGAGAACGTGGACAGTGGGATGAGGGAGACAATAAAAAAAAAAAAAAAATAAATAAATAATGGGTACTAGGCATACATGGGTGATGAAATAATCTGTACAACAAATTCCCATCACACAAGTTTACCTGTGTAGCAAACCTGCACATTTATCCCTGAAATTAAAAGGTGTTTTTTTTTTAATAAAGTTATTCTTGTTTGCAATTTTCAGAAAAGTACTGAACTTCATGATAGAAAAAATGCTTTCAATATGTTTGTATTCTTTAAAATTCCAAATTAAAATGCAAAGTAAAGAAAGAAATATGTGGAAATTCATGCAGTAAGAAAAAAATGACATTTATAGATGAGAAAATCAAGTTTCAAATTTTCATGTGTAAATATTTAATAAAAAAATTATTACTGGGAAAAAAAGGAAACCTAAGAATGTTACAATTAAATATTTTGTACTTCAAAGGTAAAAAAACAAAAATAGATATTTTAATATATATGTGTAGTAGTTACTAAGTTGATAAACATGCAAAGCATTCCGTAAATGAAGAAATAGGTATAATAATCTTTGATAATTATGATTACAGTTAAGAATATAGATGCAAAGTTTGAACATATAAAATAATACACATAAAATTAGATAATGAAGGAGATATGATTAAGTGTAAGTGTACTAGTTACCACCAAATGAAAATAAATTGTGAAAGAGTATTTTACAGAAATTATGTAATATTTTTAATTATGATAAAATCGAATACAAAAGAGCATACTTTAAATAACATAAATTTTAAAATCACAAAAATAAGAGACCATATAACAATAAAGAAGAAATGATAGCAAAAATAAAACTGAATATGTAATAAAATATGCACCTGAATTGATATAAACCAATCAGTCATATTAAAGCTGGACATCAGTTAAAGTTACCTGGGGGCAAAAATATTCCCTGACTCAATGAGAAAATAATGCTAAATACTGCTAGAAATTTATCTAAAGTAAAGCCACTTTAAATTACTGGCATTAATAAGTGAATGAATATTTAATGAATGAAAATAAGCAATACCAAAGGCAAGAGTTGTTAACACTGAAAAATATCAAAGCAGGAAAATTTTAAAAAGCATAAAGGTGATCGATCTATGGCATGTTTTCATACCGAATATGTGGCATTAAAATATATAAATCAGACAGAGCTAACCCATAAGAAAAAGAACATTTTGACAGAACTTTACCTATCAGTTGTCTGAAGATCATAACATTAGAAAGAAAAAACAATATAAGTCTGTTCAGTATGTAAATATCACAGGTAATAAATTAGGTCTAATATATGTTGAAATTTATACCCTGAAAGTGAAGAATCTCTGTTGTTTTAAACACAAACATTTTGCTGAGACAAAATTATAATCTTTGAAAAGACAAAGATTACATGTTATTTATCTGACAAAATGCAATATAATTTGAAACTAATAAACACAATATTAAAAATTCATAATAAAAATTCACATGTTAATTACAGGCAAGTATATTTGATGCTGTATGTGTGTGCATGACACAATTATTTTATCAAAATGAGAATCAAAAGTGAAATTGTAGAATATTTAAAAATGCAAAATATAAAGATATTTGTGTAAAATTTATTGAAATCTGACTATATCAATAATCAGATGAAAATTCATTAACAGAAATTATCATAATATGAAAGAATAAAAATAAATACAATAGGAACAATAACAATTTAGAAAAAACAGAAATGTGATCTCAAGGACAGTAAATAATGATGTAATAACTATGAAAACAAATACCATTTTTAGGAAAATAATAAACTTGAACTAATTAATAATATATGACTCAAAATAATAGACATATTATCAAGTTATAAATAATATTTTTACTATAAACTCAAAATTAAAAATCAACATCCATAATTATAAAGAAAAAATAAATAGAAGAATAGCCAAATATGCGAATATGAAATTTTCAGAAAATTAAATTTAAATGTTTAAGAAACACTACGGAGAATTTTATATTTGCTAGTGTTATTAAGATAATTCACTCATGCATAATTAGACAATATTTCATGTGCCTATTTGATATGAGAAATAATTAAGATATTGGAATGGATGAACAAATGGTATGTTGTCACGTATTACTGGTGCTAACTCTACAGGTAACAATAGAGTAACATTTATTCAGAATTAAATTTCCACATACTCTTTGACCCAGAAAATTCACTCCTGGAACTGAATCTCACGTTATTAAAAATGCTGTTATGTGAATATATGCAAATAAGTTATTACAGTGCTATTTATAGTGACCATATACTGGGAATAAAGTAAGTACAGATTACTAGATGTATTAATCAATTAGCAGATTACTAATGTTTTAACCAATTATGTTACAGACACTCATAGAACATCATCTAGTCACTTAACATATCAATGAATTATATACTCATTGATTAGATAAATGAACATGCTCCTTTATTGAGAGAAAAATCTAAAGCACAGTGAAGTATGTAACATCTCACCTTGTTTTTTAAGGCAATAACAATTTGTATTATTACGTGTATGCACACAATTTATGTGGAGTATCCGAGTGTCAGTTTAAAATTAAATTAATAGGTTAATAAATATTATCTATGAATAGCATATATGCATACCAATTAGAAATGTAAAAGGAATGAGCTAGATCCATGTATACATTATTTGGAGATGTCCCAGGTATATTTTTAAATAAAAATGGCAAGTTGCAGATTTATAATATTATATTTAAGCAGTGAATGCACTACTAGCTAGATTTTTTTAAAACCTTATATTTGAGTAAGAACAAATATAAGTAATCATATATATAAGGCTTTGGTTGCACACAGAATTATATATGCCAGATTGTTAAAAATGTTATATTTGATATGACAGTACAGGAAGATTGAAGATGGGAGTACAAAAATGATTAGCTCTCTCATTCTGTATGTTGGTATTACTACAATGGTTAAAATGCAAATATTTGTAGTAGCATTGCATGAATAATTCATAAGTTTTTTATGGATTATGTTGAACATTATGTTAAATAAAAGTATTGAGAATTTATGAATAAAAGTACATGAGGGAGAAGTAAATGTTCATTCAGTAAACCCAATTTAATTGAATTTAAGAAATGTCCTGGAGGCTTAATGATACTCAATCCAGTACATGACTAGCTAACAATGTTTTATAACTTTTACTGTAAATCATATTTTATTGTTTATTGAAATTAGCCTGACAAATGTCACTTTTAAAGTGCGGAGTTTTAAGTGTTGGGTAAGTTGTAGTGAGGTTCTTTTCAGTTATCTCTTTACATAAAATTTGAGTAAAAGTTGTCAGTTTAAATGTAAATTAACAAGTAATTTAGTATATATAATTAGTCAAGGCAGCATCTCTAAGTCTTAGAAAGTAACTTCAATATTTGAATCTCCCTTACTTCATTATAGCAGAAAATTCCATATGTAAATAGACATCTTAATTTTCTTGAATTTAGTGGCAATAGTTCTTATTTAGATGTTTACAACATAATTGTGTGCTTTTAATATATTTTTATTGTGTGTCTATCAAAAGCAAGCATTTAAAAAATCAAAACTTTTAAAGGTCTTTTGCTAGACTGTTTTCATACTGAAACAATCTGATATTGGTAAGTTTAAATTACATTATTAGAAAGTACAGTCACTAACAAGAGTACTTACACCATTTTAAATGTTACTAAGACTAGCTTTTGATAAATAATTTTGGTTCAATCTGCTATAAAAAACAATGTTAAAAATTATGATATAAACCTGAGATATTTTCCAGATATCTCATATGAAATGTAACATTTCATATGAAATTTCATATGAAATATGAAAGTGTTTAATATATGCACATAGCAGTACTTCTACTTAGAGGCCATGAAACTTGATAATTATAAAAATATAATATTAATATTTTGTGTTCAAATTAAGTATTAGTTTAATGTTTAACAGAGATCTTTCAGTTTAACTTGCAAAAGTAGCTTTGAACTTCAAATGAGGGTAAGTATGGAAGAGAATTTGAAATTGCTTTGCTTCTGTGTATAAGCACACAAGAAAACCATTCAGTCATATTTTTCTATAAAACTACTGAATTTGGTGGATGCAAAGAAGCCTTAATTAGTTGAATTTAAGAAAAATGCAAAGCTTTCTAATTAACTGGGGAGTCACATTAGCAAAAGCTAGGATAAATCATATCCAGAATGTAGATAGTTTGAGGAGTGTGTCTGCAGTAGAGAAATGGATTTTGCATGGGTGAGGAGAAATCAGGAAATTCTAATAACAGTGTGGACAGTTAGGGCAGATTAAAATCGAATAGAGCTCTCAATGTAAGAAAAAAAAAACTTTCCAATTTTTCACCCTCCCCAGCTGAAAAATGGACAAATCAGTGTTCAAGAAAGGAATAGAAATTTAATAATTTATTCAATCTTTCATATTATCTTGGAGTTTGAATTTCTGGGCCCTTCAGAGTTGAAACTAACTGCAAATCAAAAGCTCATGGAAATACTGCCCAACCACCTTCCGGCTTAAAATCTGTTGAAATCAAAGGGGTTGACTGGGACTTAGTTTAACCAGAGATTAATTCAATATGAGGAAAGATGCAGTCCTGCCTCCAAATAAGCTGGACTCTTGTTTATGCCAATAACCCCCAAAGCAAAAGGCCTTACACTATGTGGAAAACACAAACAATATTATTTCAGACTCCACTGTTCTTTTCTACATTATGTCTGTAACGGAATAAGAAAAAATACATAATATATGAAAGAAACAAGAAAATACGGTCCAAAAGGAAAGAAGAAAAAAGTAACCAATAAATAAGACTCACACGATGCCGATTCTACCATGAGAAGATGTAGGAAGACAAACAAATTCAAACCTACATAAGTTGAATTTAGAAAATAGTAAAGATAACAGCAGCAATTACTGAAGTTTTTAAAGAGCCAACTGTAGAGCAAACTAATAAAGTCCAACATTTTTCTCCAAAATAATCATTAAAATGCTAAACTGCTAATGAGGCTAAGTAAGGAAAAAGAAAATGCAAGTTATCAACATCATGAATAAAGAGATGTTTCCAGTGAACATTAAAAAGGATAACTGTGTGATATTATGAACACCTTTATACCAATAAATTCAACAACTATGTTTAAATGGACAAATTACTTCAAAAACACCATTTACTAAATCACACAGAAGATAAACTAGACAATCAGAAAAGTTCTATATCTAAAGCAAATTAAATTATCAGACAGCATCCCACACAGAAAACTAAAGGCTCACATGCTTATCTGATGATTACATCAAACATTTTTAAAGTACCAATTTTTATAAAATTATTCCAGATAATAAAAGAAGAAATAATACGAGGCATCTCATTTCATGGCCAAATTAACCATCTAAATAGAACTTGACAACGGTATTATACGAAACCACAGATCAATAACCTCATGAACATTAAAGCATAAATTCTTTATAAAATATTAGCAAGTCTAAATAAACAGCATACAAATGTGTAACACACCATGATTAAGTGTGATATATCACAAAGAAAATAGTATTCAAGAAAGGTATAGAAATTTAATAATTTATTCAATCTTTCATATTGTCATGGGGTTTGAATACCTGGGTGCTTCAGAGTGCAAGATCAGACCAATATTTGAAAGACAATCAATGCAATTCATCAAAGGAGGAAAAAACAGCCAAAAACAGTAATATCTCAATAGATTGAAAAACAATTCTGAAAAAACTTAACACACATTATTTTTAAAAACCCTGGGAAAATCAAGAAATAAGAAAGCTATATCCTAAATCGCATAATGAATATCTACCAAAAACCTACAATAGATATCAAAATTAATAGCAAAAAGTTAAATATTATCTTCCCAAGATCAAGAAGTCATGCATATGTGCTCTCACCATGTCTATTCAAAATTTTTAAAAGAAGGTCCTAGCTGTTATAACAAGCTAAAAAAATGTAAATATAGAAGTTATAAAGATAGAAAAGGATGATTAATAATCTTTCTATCCATAGAAACCATAATTTTTAAAATAAACATTCTACCAGAATCACAAAGCAAATTCTAAAAATAATAATTTAATGATGCTACAGTATATACTATAAATTAATTAAATGAGGAGATAAAGTTTTCATCAAATATTTTAGGAACAAAAGGATATCCATGGAAAAGAAATCACAATTCCTGGCCTAATCATAGAAAAAAATAATTAGAGGTTACATTTGGCTAAATTTAAAAGGTAAAATCATAAATCTACTCAAAGAATACAAAGGAGATCTTTTAAATCTTGAGGTAGGCAAATATTTTAGAGACACAAGGCAAAGAGCAACATCTATAAATAAAAACAAAATATTAGCAAACTAAAAGCTTTGTGTACATCAGTTCACTATTAGGAAAATCATTATCCTATAAAGGATTAGGAGAAAGTATTTACAAAACATACCTCTGATAAAGTATGTATATCAAGAATACACAAAGAACTCCTACAAATCAATGAAAAGATTAAGACTAATGGTGGAAAAAAAAAACGGTGGAGTGTGGGAGAACTGCCTCTTCACAAAGGAAAATATACACGTGGCTAATAAGAAACACTAAAATCTGCTTATCATCATGTATTACTGACCAAATGTATACTATTTCAATTACCGAGGTGAAATAAATAACAGTTTATCTCCTAAATTTTGTGTTGGTATATAAGCACCACACAGTAACATGATACCTCTTAAGTGTTCCATATAATGAGTTTTGACATTGTTTACTCTCATATAACTTTTTAAAATTATTTTATTTGTTTTCTTTTTTTGAGACCGAGTCTCTCTCTGTCGTCCAGACTGGAGTGCAGTGGCGCGATCTTGGCTCACCGCAATCTCCGCCTCCCGGGTTCACGCCATTCCCCTGCTTCAGCCTCTGGAGTAGCTGGTACTATAGGCGCCCGCCACCACGCCCGGTTAAATTTTTGTATTTTTAGTAGAGAGGGGGTTTCATCGTGTTAGCCAGGATGATCTCGACCTCCTGGCCTCATGATCTGCCCACCTCAACCTCCCAAAATGTTGGGATTACAGGCGTGAGCCAGTAATGTAATCTTTTGTTTACCGCGCCCAGCCATAATGTAATCTTTTGTTTCTGGCTTGTATCGTTTAACATAATATATTTAAAATTCTCTAATATTAGTTGGCATTTCAATAGTGCTTTTTGTTTGTTTGTTTTATGGGTTAGAAGTATTCCATTAAATAAATAGTATACGGTTCTTTTAACCATTGTCCTGTTAGACATTTGTGTTGTTTTCAAGTTTTATCTATTTTGAGTATGGTTGACGTTAATGTTCCTTAAATACTCCAATGACATGGATATTAAACCTTTTTAACAGTTGTTTCAAAGTCTTTGGTGTTCTATTTATTTTTTCTCAGTTTTATAACTTATTATTGACTTATTCAAATTCAATGCCTGTCCTCTCTACTACCTCCATTGTGCTATTGAGCCTAACCAGATTTTTTTTTTAATTTCAGAAATTGTCTTGTTTAGTCCTTTTTTAAATTTATCTTTAATAGTTTACATTTCTTTGCTGAAAAGTTTTACCTTGCTATTTATTTCAATGTGTGAACTTTTACCTCAGGGAACGTGTCATAAAAGTTAATTTGAACTCTTTGATAATTTAAACAGATGCATCATCTCAGCATTGTCAACTATTGATTACTTTTTTCCCTCGAGAAATGTCTACATGTCTCAAATTAGTGTATGTTGTGTAATTTTGGATTGTATCCTGGACAATTTGGATATTAAGTTGTATAGACTACGAGTCTTTATGCAGTCCTGTAGAAAATTTTTATTTATTGTTCACCTTAGCAGGTAATCAATATGATTGGTGTTAGATAGCAAGTTCTATCTTGTCTTCTAGGTAATTCTTTCACATTTTTATTGCATTACTTTGCATCTGCCTGATGCATGTGCCACTCAAGGCCAACTCTGAGAATTGGACTGTAATTTACATCTGAATCCAATTTTCAGTGCTTTTACTATGTTAATTTAGGTCGGTCCTACATAGGCATACCTCAGGAATAAGCTTGAGATTTGTAAGAATTCATTAGAAAAGGAGTCCCCAACCCCCAGCTCACAGACCAGTAGCAGCTCTGGCCTGTTAGGAACCAGGCCACACAGCAGGTGGTGAGCAGCAGGTGAGTGAGCATTACTGCCTGAGCTTCTCCTCTCAGATCAGCTGCAGCATTAGATTTTCACAGGAGCGAAAACCCTGCTGTGAACCGCGCATGCGAGGGATCTAGGCTGTGCAGTCCTTATGAGAAGCTCTAAGGCCTGATGATCTGAAGTGGAAGTTTCACCCAGAAAACATCCCCCAACTCCATCCCTAGTGCCCAAAACTTGAGGGACTGCTGCATTAGAGGATTCCCTTTTCCAGCTTTCTACTATCTGAGATGCCCTCCCATGTGCTGTGGCCCACAGGGCTACCATTTTTCAGTTCCTCTAACTAAAACATGATGATCGTCTCGGAGTTTTCGTCACCCATGCTGCTGCTGTCACGTAGCTCTATGATTAAGGCCCACAAGCAGAAAGAGTTTCTGCCAGTGTTTTAGCCACCTTTATATCTCACTTTACAGCTTTGCCACTAGTACCCACACATGGGGCAAAGTCATGAGAAAATAACTAAAAATAAAGTTAACTCTCATACAGATTACTTCTTCAAGTGCTGTCTTCCCTTTACAAGCTGCCTTCTTTTATTTAATTTCTGAGTCCTCAGATTATTTTCTTACCAGAATTTTTAGTTGCAACTCTGTTATTTTAACACCAAACTGATCAGCAGGTAAGACAGGCTATGGTGAGCTTACCCTCTCTAGATCAGAACTAGAACTCCAGTGTATGGAAATTTTGCCTCAAAACTTTAAAAAAATACATTGAATTCCTCTTACCCAGTTTTGTCTTTGCTATGTACAGGTTAAAAATTCTGAACTATTTTCTGTCTCTTCCATGTTTGAACAAATATGAAATATGTTGCCGATAATAGGAGACAAAATTTTCACTACTGGATTTGTAGATTAAAACTTAAAAGGGGAAAATTAGAAAGTTTTATGTAATTGAGGTTATAATAAGATCTCTGAAATCATATATATATAGATATAGATATAGATATAGATATAGATAAATACACACACACATACATGTATGTCTGTATATTATAAACAGGATAGTATCCCTTATCCAAAATGCTTGGGACCAGAAGTGTTTCAGATTTCAGGTATTTTTGTATTTTGAAATATTTGCCTATACATTATGAGATATCTTGTAGGTGGGACCCAAGTCTAAACATGAAATTTATTTAAACTTCATATACACCTTATACACATAGTCTCAAGATAATGTTATACAATATGTTAAATAATTGTGTGCATGAAGCAAAGTTGTATATGTTGAGCCATCAGAAATAAAGGTGTAAATGTGGAATTTTTAATTTATTGCATAATGTTGGCACTCAAAAAGTTTCAGATTTTGGAGCATTTTGGATTTTGAGTTTTTAAAGTAGGAATGCTCAATCCTTATATGTGTTTAGTTTATATATGTTTGTGCATATATCTTCTAGCTTTTTTCACTGAGTGAGTCTAAAACAGAATTATCTAATAGAATTTTCTGCCATGACAGAATGTTTCCTATCTGTGCTGTTTATCCTATTATTAGCCACATTTGGCTATTAAGCACTTTGAATGTGGCTAGTATGACTGAAAAACTGATTTTAAATAGCATTATTGTAATTGATTTATATTTAAATTAAAATAACCACATGTTGATGTACCTATTATATTTGACAGCAAAGAACTAGTAGCACACATATAACATTAGCAATGAGTACACATAGACCTATATTTTGATTTTTAAATTCCATATCTTACTAAAATAAAATAATCAGAGAAAAGGCTGATTGCAGTGCTGGGTCAGGGAAACTATGAAATGAGCTTAGAGAATAATGCTATAACAAAAAGGAAATGAGTATTTAAAGAATGAAGAGACATATAAAAATAATATGATGACCAGTTTGAAGGATTCCTACTGGTCAAATCTGGGGCAATAAGGGGATTAAAATAAACAGCAATCATCACAAAATATAATCCATTAGATAAAATAGGATTCCCTGAGTCCTTTTGATTATAAATTAATAAATGCATAAACAAAAAGAATGTAAAACTACTTCTTACTATGTAACGTCTAATGGTAATGATGGAGAGAATAATGGAGTTAGAAAGATACCTGTGGATGCTAAAACTACTTAGTGAACATTTGATGAATAACCAGATATTTATAATCACTTTCATGTATGTGATATTTATGTTTTAAAATATTTCATACTTATATTCTTGAAATATCTCTTACAAAACACACCAATTACTAAGAAAAATAATATTAACTTTACAGTGAGAAGATTTGGCAGACACAGTCTTATACAAGTGATCTAATTTTATCTATACCAATATAGGAACAAGCCAATATCATGTGTTTCCTGATATTGTGCCCTAAGAAGAACACAATATTATTTCTGTAGTATTTCTGCCAAAAATTTATAACGTGGATTCAATTATAAGAAATTATCACAAAAAACAAAATTAAAAGTCATTCAACAAATTAACTTGACTGTACTGTTTAAATGTCAAGGGCAAGAAAACACAGATAATTTTCTAGGTTAAATGAGACTGAAAATAATTGTCAATTAAATGCAATGCATTATTCTAGACTAGGAAAACAAGGAGCCATTAAAGACATCAGTGAGACAATTGACAAAATGTGAGTATGAACCGAAGTTAGATGTTAGTATTTTATCTATGATATAATTCCCAGTTTTGATAATTGCACTGTGGTAATGTAAGATAACGTTGTTGTATTAAGAAAATGCACACTACTAATTTAGTGTAAACTGACAATACATAAATACACTCAAATGGCTCAGAAAAAAAGATCAGTGCCATAGAGCATATGGGAGGAAATGTAAGGAATTGGTGAATCCAAATGAAGTCTTCTTTGTGTAATCTCTGCAACTTTTCTGTAAATGTGAAAGAAGATAGTTATATAGAAAGTGTAAATCAATGTGTTTCTTAATAAAAGCATATATATATATAATTTAAAAAATATAAAACACTTAGAAATACTTTTAATAAATGTTGTGCTAAGTCTCTTACAAAACATAACAGACTCACTATTTTAAGGTGTTAATTCACTTCAATGTAATCTACAGAAGAAATTCAGCCACTAGTTGCGATATTACAAAAGATAGATAAATAAATGAATGAAAGAGGATAGAGAATCTAGAAATCAACCTGCACATTATATCTTAAAATGACTTTTTACAGAATATCAATGGAAATGAGTGAATACTGGAAAGTCACTTTCTTTTTCTCAATATAAAAAAGTCTTCATAGTTTTGTCTTTCTAAAATTGTCACATAATTAGACTTATATAGTATTTAGTCTTTTCAGATTCCTTCACTTAGGAATATGCATTTAGTTTTCTGCATGTCTTTCCATGGATTGGTAGCTCATTTATTTTTAGCAACGAATCATATTCCTTTGTATGGATATATCTAGAAAATGCAAACTGAAACAACAATGTGATACCACTACATATTAGAATG